>NW_028258354.1:8739838-9046791 GCF_053883595.1 Heterocephalus glaber | reverse complement strand
GGTGAGAGAATCTTTATGAAGTAGACAAAGATTTCTTAGAGAGGACCCAAGAAGTGCTAACCATGAAAAGAAATAAAAGTGTTAAAATAGACTTCATCAAAGTTAAAAATTTTGTATATCAAAAAAATACTACTTAGGGCCGGGGATTTAGCTCAGTGTTTCCACCTCCTGCCTCAAAAGCACAAGGTCCCAAGTTAGATCCCTGATACCAAAATAAATAAATAAATAAATAAATAAATAAATAAATAAATAAATAAACAAACTACTTAGAAAATGAAAGCTACAAATTGGAAATGTATATTTTCATTTCATTTATCTAATGTGTACTTTTATGACTAAGGTATATGAAGAACTTCCATAATCGATGAAAATCAAATAAATACTACAAATGCTTTAAAAATAAGACAAAGATATTTTGTATAAAATTGTATACAATGGTCAACAGGCATTTGTAAAGACAAATTAAAAACACTGATTCACTTGTATGAATGAAAGACTGGAAAACAAACATTGGTAAAGATGTATAATAAATATAAACCTTTTGTATAGAAATATAAAATGTTACCACTGTGGCAAAGCCTTAACCTTAAGACAGATAGAAAATTAAAATTCTAAACAAATCATAGAATATTTGTACAATAGCACAATAGAACATTAAAAATACAGTAAACTATTTCACCCACCAATATGGGTGAAACTCAAATACATTGCATTGAGTAAAAGAAATCAGATACAAAAGATTACCTCCTGTGTGATTGCATTTATAGAAAGTCAAAGAAAAATCAAAAATAATGTATGATGATGGCAGTCAGGACAGAGTACACTCTGGGGTAAGAGTTTGAGGTGCAAGGGAAACTTTGAAATAACAAATATGTTCTCATCTAGAGTGGGGTGTTGGTTTTACAGGTGTTACTTTTGAAAATTCTCAAATTGTGCAAGTAAGATATATGAATTTCCCAGTGTATATATTGTTCTTTAATAAAAATGTTTAAAACTTGAAAAACTAAAATGTGAAAGAGAAAAGAAAGGCCACTACTTCACAAAGCACTTAAAAACACTTCATCCTCTGGATGGGCTCCATTGGTAGCCCAATTCACTTTGCTAGTCTGGGTGGGTGGGTTCCAGGTGGAACACTGTGGGGTTCTCAGCAGTTTGTTGTAGACTTTTGTAGCTATGGCCACCTGGTGGAGCTCTGTGGAAGATGTCAGTGCCACAGAGATGATGTGAAACACTATGGAGCTTGGGTTTCTGTTTATCATGGGGGATTCACTAGGAGTGGTCACAGAGCTACTTCCAGATGACATGAGGTCCACTCTTGTCTACAATAGCCTCCAAAAGAAATCAGTGATATGGCTAATTTTTATTGGCTTTTTGATGAGTCTCTTATATTTGATCAGACTTATGCATCAGGTCAGAAGCAGATTTTTTGAAAAAGGAAAATGCATGTTGCAAACACATTGGCTGGACTACTTCTAATGAAGCATAAATTTTTTGACATGTTCAGGTAGGTTCAGAAGGAATATTTAGGTATTGAGTCATCTTTAGAGTATACCAGTCTAGAAGAGGGCTTCAAAAATACAGAGTCGAGTGGATGCATATAAAATGGTGGAAAGAACCAACTTAATCCTAGAGGAAGAAATAACTTCTCTAGTGAAGGAGTAAAGAAAGATCCAGGGCTGAAATTGTAAGAATGACTTTGTCACCAGAAGATGACTTAGGAGCCATCACAATACATACACAATTTTCCCACTCTGCAGTAGCTGGGAGCTTGTATCCTTCTGCCCCTCATCAAAGTCTGGAAAATCTCTTCATTTCTCTCTACCCAGAATCCTTGTGCCACCACGTTCTGCTCTCGCCTCCTGCTTTCATGTGAGGTCCATTGTGCTTCTGAGAGGCAATTCAGAACCCTTTTCATAGGCTGGAATTTTTGTCCACCTTCACATTTTGAAATCAGATCTGAGCTTCTTTAGGGCTAATTCCAACTTCAAATGAAATAACTGTTGGATTTTCAGAAATATACCGAGAGACCTCAAACCTTTAAAAAATTGTCATTTTTCAAAAGAAATTTTAATCTTGTTCATTACTTCAATATCTAATGCTACTTGAGAGACCAAACTATGGTCAAAATAAAGCCTGATGATAATATGTTGTGAATATCACTTCGGATACATTTTATAAGTTAATTGTTTCTATTTTATGTTTATCTTTAGATCATATTATTTATATCATAATATAAAGATATCTTTATTTTATTTTATATTTATCTTTATATCATATTATCTTTATTATATATTAATTAATATATAGTTTAGCAAAAACAGATATTTTAATATGAAAAGATAATTTTGGTTTGACTAGGCCTGTGTTTACTGTTCTTTTATATTAAATGAAAAGTAAGGATTTCCCCTCTTTAATAAATAGTGTTTGGTTAAATGAATTAAATAAATGTACTACATATCCTACCTCCAAGATAGTAAATTTTATAGAATGGAGTATTTCTAGTATTCAATGAAATAATATGAATGTTTATATTTGATAAGAATAAGAGTTAAAATAGAAAAATATATATATTTCATTACAGAAGCTTTTGGAAGTATGGAACTAGGTACCTGTATTTTGTATAACTCTCCAGTTGATCATTTGTTGTGGTGAAAGTTGAGAACTACTGATGGTGTGCACATTATTTTAATATGTATAATTTAATTGTAAACCTATGTAAAATTGACCTTCAATCTATTTTGTCTTGATTTTATAACAATATTCCAAAGCAAAAAATATCCCTCTAAAAATAAAATGCAACTCTCCCCAAAACATACTCCCATATAACCTAAGTAAGGATATAAGATTAAAATTTTAATCAGGAGATCTATTTATGAATTTAGTCATTAATTCAGATTTAAATTTTTTGATATAGTATAGTTTTGTTCCTACTACATTTTCTGTTTCCTTATTTCTAAACTAAAGAATTAGACTAAAATGATTTCTAAGGTCCTTTCTAGCTCTCAAATTATTTGATTTTAGAATGAATAAAAATTTTATAAATACAATGGTTAAGACTAAATTTTGACTTATTAGGCATTAGACATAATATACCTTAAGTATAAAGAATAATGATCTCCTACAGAAATCTTTCAATCTCTCTTATTGCCCTTTCCTGTTCCCTCTCCCCTATTTTCTGATTTCCTATCCCCTATTAATATTCCTGATGTTATACTCATAAACCCAGAACTTTACTCTGAACAAGTTTCTGGGTATTTGAGTCCAAGTTAATCACTTTTTAATAATTAGTAGTTATTAGTATGATGTTCACTAAAAAATTTTGAAAATGCAGAGTAGCAATCAGCAGCAAAATAGTATCTCTGGAACCCATGTGGAACCGCATAACTCTGTAATCATAAAAGCTCCCCCAGCCCCAACATAGTGACTGATTGTGAGTTAATGGTTAAAATGTGCTTGTTAGTTCTGAGACACTAGATAAAATCTGTAACAAACATACAGTTCCTAAGTGAATTACCAACTCCTTGTTTGTCTGAAACCGATGTTCCGGACACAGCTATCTATAAGACAATCTGCAAACGTCTTTTGACCATCAACATTTTTTTCTCTTTTCTGTAAGTTCTGCTTGCTAACTTCCCCTGCAATCCCCTATAAAACAGCCTCGGACTCTGAGCCAGGTGCCTCTCTAAGCTACTTTGCCTTGGGAGTGCTATCTGGCCAGACTAATAAAGGTCTGTTTTACTTTCCAACTTGTCTGGTGTGTTCCTTCCCGGGTGTTCTTCGCTGCAGTCAGCTCCTCAGAGCATTTGGTAAGGCCCTCGGTCTTACATTTTGGAGGCCCCAGCAAGATCCCCAGGTAGGAACCACGATTCGGCCGAGACTCCGTGGTGGGATCCAGCAGGAGGCTCTTGGGCACAGACCTCAGAAAACCTCTGGAGGTAAGCTCTTTGCCAGTTGCAACCGTTTGTTAAATCAGGAGTGAGGTGGTTGACTGGCCGGTAAGCCTCCCCTGATCCCACAGTTCCTGACGAGGAACAAGGGGAGATTTAGTTTCACTTCTGTTGTGGCACCCTTTCGTCTTGTTGTTCATACCTTAGTGTCCTGTCCATTGTGTGTTTACTTTTATATTTCTTTCTAAACCTTCAAGGGCAGAGATGCGAGGATCCTGCTCCAAAAATACCGCATTGGATTGTTTTCTCACTAATTTTAAATTGGCTTTTCCCCCCCAACAGGAGGACGAATATGGGGTTAAATTCTCTCGTGGAAAACTTCACTCCCTGTGTCAATTTGAATGGCCGGCCTTTGGAGCTGGATGGCCAGCCGAGGGCTCCTTTGAGCCGAGCCTCTGTCGGGCTGTATGGGGAAAAGTCACTGGTCACCCCAGCCACCCTGAGCAGTTTCCTTATATAAATATTTGTGTACAGGCTTGTGAAGAGCCTCTGGCTTGGCTGAAGTGTTGTTCCCTGTGAACAGACACTCGCATTCTGGTTATGGCACCAAGGGGACCCCGAGAGGTCAAAACCTGGGCTCCCAAGCCAGTGCTCTCACAAGATCCTGATCCCTTAGACCCCTTAATAAGACCTCCACCCTATGTGGAGCCATCCACCTCCTCTGATAAAGCTGGCCCCAGATCTCAAAACCCTTTCTATCCTCCTCTTCCCGAAGAGGAAAAATCTCCAGATTCTGTAACCTCTCCCTCCCACATGTGAACAGGGGCTGCTTATGGTCATAGCAAAGCTCCCTCTGAGGGGACTGGTTCAGTTCCTCTTTTGCCTCTTCAGGAAACAGAGCAGAGTCACTATGTCTATATCCCTTTTTCTACCAGTGACTTATACAATTGGAAATATTAAAATCCCCCTTTTTCAGAAAAACCCCAGGCTTTGATCTCCCTCCTAGAATCTGTTTTTCATACCCATGATCCTACCTGGGATGATTGTCAACAACTCCTCCAAGCCATTTTTACCTCCAAGGAAAGAGAAAGAATTTAAGGGCAAGCCATAAAATCAGTATTGGGAGGAACAGAGGGCCCACTCAATGAGCAGCAATGAGCCCATATCAAGGCACAACTTCCATCCACCCATCCCCGGTGGCAAGTTAATTCCTCGGGCAGGAGAGAAGCTCTCCAAAACTACCATCAGCATCTCCTAGATGGCTTGAGGGGAGCTGCTCGGAAGCCTACCAATTTGAGCAAGGTAAGCGAGGTCCTCCAAGGACCTGAGGAATCTCCTTCTGCCTTTCTGAAGCATCTGTTGGAAGCATACCATACATATACTCCAATTGACCCAGATGCCCCTGCAAACCGACAGGCAATTAATTTGGCTTTTGTCACTCAGTAGGCCCCAGATATTAGGAAGAAATTGCAGTGGATGGAAGGATTTGAGGGGGAAAATAGGGAAAAACTGATGAGTGTAGCTATGAAGGCGTTTAATAACAGAGATCCTTTAGATGACAAAATGGCTAAAAAGATAGGAAAAGCAACTATTGCAGCCTTAGCAGATGGAGGTTTTGTCCAAAAGGAACAAAAAGAGAATAGAAAAGAAGATAAAACTAAAGTATGGCCCCTGTTAGAAAAGGATCAATGCACATATTGCAAAGAGAAGGACCATTTTAAAAGGGATTGTGAAAAGTTGAAAAGAAAGAGAGAGAAAGAGGCTAGGAGAGAAAGAGATGGGGTTCTTCTAGTAGATGAAGAAGATTGATGAGGCCGAGGCTCATGGCTGCTTAACCCTAATGAGCCTATGGTGACTTTGGGAATAGGGGGAACAGATGTCCAATTCCTTGTGGACACTGACACGACCCACTCTGTCCTGAAGACCCCCCTTGGAACCTTTCTTCCCTAAAGTCCTCCATTACCAGAGCCACAGGAAAGTTGGCCTCTTATCCTTGGACCACAAAACGAAATGTAAATCTGGGAAGAGGCACCGTCACTCATTCCTTCTTAGTTATCCCTGAGTGCCCATACTCATTGCTAGGAAGAGATTTGCTACGAAAATTGGGGGCTGTTATTTCCTTTGAGCCTGAAAGAGGGACTTTCGAACACAAGCCACCCTCTGCCATTATGGTAACAGTTCCCCTTGAAGATGAATTTAAGCTGCTAAAGGAGGGCACAGAACCCCCTGAACAGAAATGGGACTACCTTCAGAAAAAGTTTCCTCAGGTGTGGGCTGAGACCAATCCACCTGGGCTGGCCAAACACCATGCCCTAGTGGTGGTTCAATTGTTGGCCTCTGCCACCCCCGGCCATGTGTGGCAGTACCCCCTCCAGCTGGAGGCCAAGGTGGGGATCTCCAAACACATCCACCAACTCCAGGAAGCCAGCATCTTGGTCCCTTGCCAATCCACCTGGAATACACCCCTGCTTCCTGTAAGGAAGCCCAGCACCTCAGACTTCAGACTGGTACAGAATTTGAGGGAGATGAACAGCTGGGTGGACACCATCCACCCAATGGTACCGAACCCCTATACTCTGTTGAGTCTCATCTCTCCTGCTCATGTGTGGTACTCAGTATTAGACCTCAAAGATGCATTTTTCAGCCTGTCTCTAGCACCAGTGAGCCAGCCCCTCTTTGCCTTTGAATGGACTGACCCAGACACCGGGACTACCAGACAGCTGACATGGACCCAGCTGCCACAGGGATTCAAAAACTCCCCCATTCTGTTCGGGGAAGCTCTCAGCAAAGATTTACAAGAGGTAAGGAGAGTGTTTCCCCAAGCGACTATTCTTTAGTATGTTGATGACCTCCTGGTGGTGACTTCAACTGATGAAGAGTGTCTTGCAGCCACCGAGGGCCTCCTGGAAGCCCTCCAAGACCTGGGATATCAGGTGTCTTAGAAGAAAGCTCAGCTCTGTTGGACCAAGGTAACCTACTTGGGCTATATTCTTGAGAAGGGAAAGAGGAGGCTGGCAGAATTGAGGGTATCTGCAATTCTCTAGATTCTGGAGCCGAGCTCAAAGAAACAGGTGTGGGAATTCCTAGAGGTGGTTGGGTATTGCATAATTTGGATTCCTGGCTTTGCTGAGATTGCCAAACCCCTGCATGAAGCCACTGGGGGAGGAGATATGCCCCTCAAGTGGACTGAGGCTTGCCAGCAGGCATTTCAATCACGTAAGACTGCGCTTGCCTCGGCACCAGCCCTGGCATTGCAGACTTAAACAAGCCCTTCACCCTGTATGTAGCAGAGAAAAATGGGGTAGCCAAGGGAGTGACTACTCAGGTTTTGGGCCATGGAAGCGGCCCGTGGCATACCTCTTGAAGAAGCTCGACCCAGTGGCCCGAGGGTGGCCTACTTGTCTGAGGACAGTAGCAGCAGCAGCTGCTTTAACCTGAGAGGCTGACAAATTGACCTTCAGACAGGATTTGACTTTGATCACTCCCCATGCCATTGAGCCCTTGTTGAATAGCTCACCTAGCAAATGGCTGTCTAATGCCAGACTGTTATAATATTAAGGACTCTTGTTAGAACAGCCACACATTAGGTTTGCCACCACCGCTAGCCTCAATCCAGCTACTCTACTCCTGGAATCTGACGAACAAATGCCCATCCATGATTGCCTTGAGACTCTTGAAAACTTGAGGGGAGGGCATCCGGATTTGACAGACCAGGCCCTCCCCCATGCAGAGACAATGTTCTGCACTGATGGGTGCAGTATGGTATGCTGGGGTGGCAGTGGTCAACCAGGACCAACAGGTGAAATGGGAGCAGGGGCTACCTCAAGGGACATCAGCACAGAGGGCTGAGCTGATTGCTTTGACTAAGGCTCTGGAACTGGGGAAAGGAAAAAGGGTAAACATATTCGCTGATAGCCATTATGCTTTTGTACACGGGGAGATTTATCAGAATAGAGGGCTGCTGACCTCTGAAGGAAAGGAAATTACAAACAAGACTGAAATATTGGCATTACTACAAGCCATCTGGTTGCCCCAAGAGGTCGTCATCATCCATTGCCATGGGCACCAAAAGGGGTCTAGCCCCGAGGTGATTGATAATAATGCTGCTGATCAGGCAGCAAAACAAGCTGCTCAAAAATCAGTGGGGAAGCAAATGGTTTTGCTACCCACTCCAATACTTCCAGAAAAAACTGAATACACAGATAAAGAAGTGGCAGAAATGAACAGAAAGCACTGGACTCAAGGAAAACATGGGTGGTGGATGACTAATGATGGAAAGGTGGTGCTCCCAGCCCCTGTAACAGACACGTTGCTGCGCTAACTACATGAGTCCACCCACCTTGGCGAGAAAAGAATGATGGCTGCCCTGTGACCCCATTTTGTCAGTGAGGGATTGGCCCAAAAGGCCCAGGACATGGTGAGACGATGCCCCACCTGCCTCAAGGTAAATGCAAATCGGGTTACTGGGCCCCCCGGGGTCCGACACAGAGGATTAAGTCCAGGAGAGCACTGGGAATTGGACTTTACTGAAATGAAGCCTGGCATGGATGGGTACAAATATTTACTAGTTTTTGTGGATACCTTTTCAGGATGGATAGAAGCATACCCCACTAAGAGGGAGACAGCTGAAGTAACAGTCAAAAAGCTCTTGACAGAAATAGTTCCCCATTTTGGCTTGCCCTTAGCTCTGGGGTCCGAAAATGGTCCAGCCTTTATGGCTAAGATATCTAAGTTAATTAGTAATATCCTTGGAATAAAGTGGAATCTACACTGTGCCTATAGGTCTCAAAGTTTAGGACAGGTAGAAAGAACAAATCGAACTTTAAAGGAGATTCTAACTAAATTATGCTTGGAGCCTGAACTAGGTTGGGTAGAACTTCTCCCTTTTGCCCTCCTCTGAACTAGGTGCACTCCTAAGCCTCCCCTAAATCTGTCTCCCTTCCAGATTGTTTATGGGTGATCTCCCCCAATCATCCCATTAGTAGATGTAGAATTAAAGGAAAAGTTTTCCCACCTTCTACTCTTTAAATCCTTAAAAGCAGTCCATCAGCTTCAGTCAGAGCTACATGATAAATTACGGAAGACTATGCCTGGTCCCAATGAAAAACCTTTGCAGCCTTTACCCTATAAGCTGGGAGATTTGGTTTTTATTCACAGGTTTGATTCCAAGACCCTAGAACCACGTTGGAAGGGACCGGTTCCTATTGTCCTGTCAACTCCCTTGGCAGTGAAGGTAGCTGGACATTCTGCCTGGATACATCACAACCATCTGAAGGCAGGACCCCCCGCAGATGTCATGAAGGACCAATGGAAGGTTATCAGCCAACCAGGTGACTGAAAGCTGAGACTGGGGTGGGTTGGAGATATTTCTCATTCTTGATAATATTCTCTGGGACATTGGCGGTACTGCCCCAAGAAAATTGGACCACACCCGAAATGTATGGGTTCAATTGGCAAAATTGCTTAATCTGTCTGAATTCTGTCTGAATATAGATGTAAATTTCCATTATGTATTAGGAAGCTATCTCATTCTGGTGTGTACCCCTTTAAGTTTAATATGGCCCTATACCCTATTTAAGGATATCCCAGGGGAAAATCTCACTTATAAAGATAGTTACAATTGGGGTCATTCCTCATATCATAAACCTAAAAATGTTGTCAAATTATATACACCCAGGATAATTATGTCAAATAATACCCAATGTGCTATGTATGTAAATTGTACAACCCAGTGTCTGACAATAAAATGATCTGAAGGAATTCCCTGCCATATAAAACAGAAAATTATGTATAACAATGGCCATATCTCCCTGCCAACAGGATGGTTTTATACCTGTGAAGGAATAACTTTCAATTATATTCCAGTCAATTTAACCAAGACCCATTGCTGCTTGAGTCGTCTAGCTGTACTTTTACCATATAGGACTGATTTGATTATGCCAAATAGAACTAAACGTTGGTCACCTTATACTGCACCAGGATGTGATGATAATGTAGGTCTTTTGACAGATGCTGAAGTGATATCTATGATAGCATCTTTTGTTGCTCTGCCTTCCACAGGAGTCCATGCTGAAAAGGCAGTATGAAAATTAGCATGCAAAGTGGTCAAAGGGTTAAATGCTACCTCATCAGCCTTGGCATTAATTAACCAGGAGTTACAAGAACAGAGACAGGCAATCTTAGATAATAGAGCAGCTATAGACTATTTGTTGCTTTTTCATCATCAAGGTTGTGGAAGAATAAAAAATATGTGTTGTTTCAATCTGACCAACAATAGTGCAGAAATTAGAGAAAAGATAAAACAGTTGGAAGACTTGGCTAAAAGGGTACATGATGAAAAAGTAGGATGGGACTTGTTCCAGTGGCTAACTAAATAGTTGCCCAACCTACAATGGTTAAAACAACTTTTTCTCATCATTATAGTTGTGTGCCTATGCTTAATATTGTCATGCTGCTGTATACAATGGATCCCCACATTTATACATAAGATTACTTAAGTTGTAAAATCAGTGGGGAATGTGGGACCGCATAACTCTGTAATCATAAAAGCTCCCCCAGCCCCAACATAGTGACTGATTGTGAGTTAATGGTTAAAATGTGCTTGTTAGTTCTGAGACACTAGATAAAATCTGTAACAAACATACAGTTCCTAAGTGAATTACCCAACTCCTTGTTTGTCTGAAACCGATGTTCCGGACACAGCTATCTATAAGACAATCTGCAAACGTCTTTTGACCATCAACATTTTTTTCTCTTTTCTGTAAGTTCTGCTTGCTAACTTGCCCTGCAACCCCCTATAAAACAGCCTCGGACTCTGAGCCAGGTGCCTCTCTAAGCTACTTTGCTTTGGGAGTGCTGTCTGGCCAGACTAATAAAGGTCTGTTTTACTTTCCAACTTGTCTGGTGTGTTCCTTCCCGGGTGTTCTTCGCTGCAGTCAGCTCCTCAGAGCGTTTGGTAAGGCCCTCTTGGTCTTACACCCAGAATCCAGACACCTGGGAAATAACAACTTGGTGAAGTAAAAGGAAGTAAAGAAAAGAAGAGAGAGAGAGAGAAAGAAAGAAAGAAAGAAAGGAAAAAGACAAAAAAGAAAAAAATACAAAAAAGAAAAGACAAAAAGCAGTGGATCTCTGGGACCTGGGAAGGAACTGACAGGAAAATTGGAAATGACAGAGAGGCTAGAGAAACAGCACAATGCAGAGAAAAAACAAAGCAGTCTGGAAGCTTACTCCCCCCACCCCACCCCGCCGCCGCCCAAGGGAGTTACTGTCTCCACAGACACAAGGTAAGCTCCAGAGTCAGGAGTCCCAGGGCAAAACAACAGACCCAGTCAACAGCTCTAGTCCCAAGAAGTGCCCACAGGTATTGGAAACTGCAAAAACAGTGTAGGATTTGTCTGAAATAATTCATTCCATGCCACAGGCTAGAGTCAGAGAAGAAATTCAGTGCAGCACCTGCTAGATTGCCAGATGTTTAATCAGGTGCCATCTGAGGAAGAAATTGATTATTAAGACAGCCACAGAACAACTACAAAACAACCTTCACTTCAAGGCTTTCAGTGTTACCCTCCTAGAGTGACCAGGTAAGAGACAGCCACAGGAGAGAGTCATGGAGAGGGTATGGGCTAGATATAGCCCCAATTGTGGGAATTTTTAGGTCAGGCCAGGAAGGACACAGAGCCCCACCTTCCATAGTGAGAAGCCAGGCCTAGCCTGTTTGGCTTTCAAAGGCAGCTGGGTCTGAAAGTGCTGGCATTAAGTAGGGTAGACTGCTTGAATTCTCAACATGTTGCCTATATCTCACCATGCAAAGATTAGAGGTCTCATTGCTTTCCCAATGTACCAGCATAAGGAAGGATACACCTTGTTTTAGACAGCTTGGGGTGAACAAATAGAAGGGCCTCTGGAGCAAGAGATACTCCACAAACTCTCAGGTTGTAAAATTAGGTGAAGAGAATTGTGACTTGCTGGATTCCAAGTGTGGATCCTGAAAAGAAAGCATTCTTTCAAAAATTCAGAGGAATTATTTTTACTCATTTCTTTTTTTCCCCTCTCTTTTCTTCTTCATTTTTTCCTTTTTTTCTTTCTTTTTACCCCTTTCTATTATTTGTTCTTTCCTGTTAACTTTATCTAAATCTATTAATTTTCTTTTACTATTTAATAGGATCCTTTATCTCACTTTTCTCTCCATCTTATTCTCCATTTCTTAATTTTTCTTCTTTCATTCTCCCAATCCCCACCTCTCTGTTTTTACTAGTATAACCATTAAGCTGTATTACTGCATAGTTAACATTACACTATTAGTGTTAATTATTAGGGTTAATTACTGTTAATTTTTTTCTATTGTTAGTGGAGGTATAATTGTTGCATCATAGGTATTTGGTATATGTCAATATTTGATTTGCCTTAGCATTTATACTATAATTATAGATCTCCTTTCTATGGGTAAGTGTGGTACATTATTGGTTCTATGGTTTGTCAATATCCAGTTTGCCTTTGAGGCTACTATTGTTACTGATTTAGTTGCTATTACCAGGGTGTTGTAGTTGTTGCTATACATAGACTTTCTCTGTACGCCAATATCCAGATTTCCTTTTTGTCATTAACAATATTGTCCACTTCCAGAAAACTGTGTGCTGAGTCAATTACACTGCATCCTCCCCTCCCAAATTGACAAAAGTGGTTGGTCTTGGGACAGAGGCAAAGGCCTATAATTAGCCATACCCAGAGTCCACCAATGAAAAGCAGACACTAATTAGATTTCCATAGAAGCAACAAAGCTTTGCCACTGTACATGCCTGCAAATATCAGTACAAAATAAAACAAAATACAACACCAATAGAAACATGAGAGGACAAGGAAACAAAATACCTCCCAAACCCCCAACTCTCTCAAAGCCAATCCACAGAGTATTGAGAAGGAAGAAATCAAAAGCCACACAGTTGAATTATTTAAAAAATAACAGAGGAGATTAAAAAACAGATGAATAATGTCCTCAACAGGCTCAAAGATGATATAAATAAATAGATAATGAATTTAAACAAAATGATCACTGAGTTTATAGAAGACACTAATAAAAAACTAGATGAGTTAAACAAAACCTTATTAAACATGACTAACCAGTTTATACAAGAATTTGAATTCTTGTAAAGGTCCACAAACAGAAGTCTGAAAGCTTAAAAATGATATTGAATGTATGGGCAGCAGAGGTTTTTGGGGTGAGAACAGAGTGTCAGAACTAGAAGATAAAGATAATGTCAGTGAACAGTTACTGAAAGATACCTGAAAACAATAAGAGAACATGAAATATGGACCCAACAGCTGCTAAATGATGCAAAGAAGACTAGTCTAAGATTAGTTGTTATTAGTAAAAAATCAGAAGATGGTACAAATGGCATAAAAAACCTTTTATAGAAACAATAGCAGAAAACTTTCCAAATATGAAGGAAGGATTAAACATACAAACAAGGCATATAGAATCCCAAATAGCCATGATCAGAAAAGAACTTCTCCGCACCACATCAGTGGCATACTCAAAGAAGTATAACATTTAGACAGAATCTTAAAAGCTGTGAGAGGAGAGCATGGGATAAAAGTAAACCTATTAGAATTACAGCAGAGTTTTCAACAAAAACCTTGAAGGCCAAGAGAGCTTGAAGTGAAGTGTTTCAAGCCCTAAAAGAAAAAACTTCCAACCCAGACTGATATATCCTGAAAAACTATCTTTAAAAATTAATGAAGAAATATAATATTTTTATGACAAAGAGTATCTCAAGAAATTCATATTCACCAGGCCGGCACTTCAAAAATTCTGAAAGATATCCTAGACAGACAGCTTCAGGCCAACCAATGCCAAAACATCTAATAGAATGAATATACAAGGAGGGTAAACAATTAAGCAGAAGGGGAAAAAGAAAGTCAGCAACAAGAAAATTATGCAAGGACAGGAACAAGTTGAATAACTTTCAGTAATAATAATTCTCAGTGTATGGCATCAACTTCTCAATCGAAAGACACAGATTGGCAGAACAGATTAAGAAATAAAACCGAATGATATACTGTATACAAGAAACTCCTCTACTCCAAAAACAAATAAAATAAAACAAAAAAGTCAAAGGATAGAAAAAATATTCCATGCAATGGGACCCCCCCACACACAGAAAACAATAGCAGCTACCTTTTTTTCAGAAAAAATAAGCTTCAAGCCAAAACTGATCAGAAGAGGCAAAGAAGGTCACTACATATCACTACACATCAAAAGAACAATTCAACAGGAGGAGATAACAATTACAATTTATATGCAACAAACACTGGCACACTCAAGTTCATAAAACATCCATTATTGGACATAAACATCAACAGAATTGTAGTAGGAGGCCTCAATATCCCATTGTGACAAACAGAAAAATCAAATAGACAAAAAGAAAAACCAACAAAAAATATTAGAGTTGAACCAAACCGCTGAACAAATGGACTTAGCAGATATCTAATTTAATTTATTTAATTTAAATTTTTTTCCCTGAGGCGGGGCTTTACTGGGGATGGAGCTGCCGGACTGCCCCAAAAAATGGTGAGAGAGGGTGAGACTAACTGGGGGGTGAGGTTTATATAGGGCAGTGCAGTGGGGAGAGTATCCTGAGAGTTGAGCAATGGGAGGCTGGGTGATTAGAAGGGGAGGATCTCATGGGTAACAAGGTAGAGCAACAAGTTAGGTTTTGCTTCTCCAGAGGGGTTAGGTTTTATTTTCCATAGTGGCTTATTTCCATAAGCAGAAAGCGTTTTTGGAATGGGAGTCATTTTAGAGTGCAGGACTGTTGGGGCCATTTTGTCTGGTAGAGAACTCTAACAATCTAGACTCTTGTTATTATGGAATAGGGGTGAAGGTCTCTTTTTCTGTAGCTGCTTCCTGCTGGCAAAGGGATGTTGTTGGGTGGGGGCTTTAGATGGCCAAGATGTGGTCTTCTTAGGTGGAGCTAGCATCAGTAGTGAGGGGCTGGTAGCCAGCCATGATGAGTTCACCGACCATCTGGTTGGTAAAGGCCTGCATGCGCTCTTGTAAGAAATTTTGAAAACAGCAAAACAGACAGGGTCCAAAAATCAGGATTATGCAAAGGATGGTGAGGGGGGTCCCGGGAAAGGAAGAAGTCATGGAAGCCACTGGTCAAAGTATCCTAGCAGAGATTGCGGTCAGTCTAGGTTTCGTCAGGTTTTTCTATGCGATCCCTGAGCTCCTTTACTTTGTCTCCAATAATCCCAGTTTGGTTTACAAAGTGACAACACTCTTCTCCTAATAGGAGGCATATTTCCCCTCTTTATGCTGTTGTTATATCTAGAGCTTGTCTATTTTGGAGTATGATAGTCGTCAGCAAATTGATTTGGGATTGTAGGGTGACCAGAGAATCA
The DNA here is from genome assembly GCF_053883595.1 of Heterocephalus glaber. NCBI lineage: Eukaryota > Metazoa > Chordata > Mammalia > Rodentia > Bathyergidae > Heterocephalus > Heterocephalus glaber. The sequence continues at coordinate 9,031,504 of NW_028258354.1, read as the reverse complement.
GCTACCTTTTCCATATCTTCATTTAGCTCTTAGAATAGGGACTAATAGAAGTGTGTTGATGTTGAGATTCCTGCCACCCCGGTGCCAATTCGTGCCAGAACTTTCACTCCCATTAGGAAAGGGAGTACAGGAAGGGCACATTTGTTAAGATGGTGGGGAGAAACCTGTTGTAATATTTGGGTTTCAGTATAGATGGTGAGGGGAGGGCTAACAAATCCCAAGTAACATAGGGAGGAAGGGGTTCTGTTTATGCAGCTGAAAGCTTGGGAATCACAGATGAAGAATATCCCCTTAGACAGGTTATGGAAGACTCAGAAATGTTGACAATTTGAGCACAAGGGGTGGACATGTTTTGTTTAAGGTCGGATGAATTTGTACATGTCTAATTGTCATATTTGGTGGACCCTAGTTGGGATGCAAAAGGGCCAGCATTGTGGTGACATTTTGTGGGGAATCAGGTTTTACTGGGGACAGGGAGGGGTACAGGTATCAGGACATAGGGGTGAAACTGGGGCGATAGGGACATCCAACATTCGTTTTGGTTTCCTGGCAGATTTAACAAGGTGGTGTTAAAGAGACGTTGGAGTCTCTGATGTGTTTGAACTGCCTTTTTAGTGACAATGAATCAATTCCCTTGTATGGAGGAGGGTTTTTTTAAAAGCCTCTATTTAAGTCTAGCTATATAGATATGTATCTATGATTTTTACAATTTACGATTTTAGTTATGATTTTTTACTGGGTGCTTAAGACCAAGTTTCAGTGAGACCTATATTAAATAAAGTTAACCTCTTGCTATCTATCAAGGTCAATTAGGTCTCTTCAGGCATTATTTTGGAACCATGCATAGAGCCTCTCAGCTTCTCTATCAGTGTCAGCCATCAGGATGGGTCAAGGCCTTGCTTCACCATGTCACTTTCAGTGAAAGCATGGGAGATTTTTCCCTTTTTTGTTACCCTCCTTTGGCACATGGTACATTTGTCCTCTGGTGTCCAGCAATCTCCCTGCTCAGGAGGTTGGGTGACTTACCAAAGATGTAGGATCCCGTAGAAAAGGTTTCCCCATGTTCTGGATTTTTTTGTTGCCCTTGAGGGACTAGGGCCAAAATATTGGCAGTCCTCTTAGCCTGGTTATCTTTCTAGTTTTTCAGTGACATTAGTAGTGCAATAGGAGCAGTGAGTTTAACTATCATAATTTTACCTGGATAGGTAAGCATTTTGGAAACTAAAATATAGTTAAAGGATTATTTTTATCATTCATGGTTGTTCAAGTAGTTGATTTCCTGTAGAATATTAACAGAAAAACTTTGAATCAGGAGCCACACATAATAATAATAATACTTTTCCATGATAATCATGATGACATTATCTTTGTAATAAACTTAGATATGTATCTTAGTGTAAGATAGCCATTGTTAAATGCACTCACTACCCTTTAAAAACACATAAAAAAACAGGAAATTCTTGTTATTACCTTTTGATAGGATGCCATGTAAGGAAAATGTATGGACCTATAAATGTACCTGTTATCATGAGTAGCTGCAGCAGAAGAGAAGGGCAAATATGTGGATCAAAAGGTTATTACCATAAACAATATATTAGAAAGCCTGTACAGTCAGAAAGCATTAATACATTTTGTACACCAGAAAAATAGCAATAATAATTATTACAATTATATGAAACTTTATGTCCTGTAATGTAGCTTGGTACCAAAAGGGTCTTTTAATAACACCTTGTTTTTCCCACTGAAAATTTTGTGTTTTGAATATAACCAATATAAACATATTACAATAACATATTCAAACAATGCTAATTGGGGATGTGTCTTCCCATAAGGCTATGAAAATTATTGGGGTGCCCATTAGTGAACAAAGACCAGAAATAAATGTTTTCTGAGAAGCTGCTTCTTTATACATCAAGGAGAGTCCCATCATCCAGCCATCTCCCCAAACCTAAAAGTTTTTATTTAATTATCTTGACAATTTCCTTTTTATATAATCTGTAAGAACCAGATTGTAACAATTAACAATTTATTTGTAACCACTAACAAATATATATACTTTTTGAGATAGAGAATGTAGATAGCAATATGCATTACAATCAAAATTAATCTTTGACATCATTTTGATCAGCTAGCAACCTGGGAGAAGAGGAAGGCATGCCTTTAATAACATCTATAAGAAATACAATTGAACAGACACAGACAAACATATAAGACAATTTATGAAACCAGAGTGCACCCAAATATATTTGGCCAATTGAATTGTAGGTCAATTAAAAGAGATCTCTTGTAATTAGAATCAGAAGGAATAAAAGCACATTATAACAGTAGCATAATCTTGTGTTATAGTTATTGTCAGAAGGCTAGAAGCAGAAAGTAGAGAGAAGGTCAAGTTAATCTTATAATTACAATTCAAGAATTTGCAATGCAAAAGAAATGCTTTAAATACATCAAATAAACACCTGGAAAACAAACACCAATTAAACATCAGTTTCTTTCTTTCTTTCTTTCTTTATTTTTTTGTATTAAATTCTTTTATTGGTACATTGTAGGTATACAACACAATTACATTTCTCATTGGGAATTGTACCTTTATATAATGCATCTTGCTTCTTATTTTTTCCCCATTCCTAGCCCTCCTTTCATGCCCTCCACCCTTCCCTATTTACAAAGACTTTATTTCCATTTTTTCCATTTCTCATCATTTTTTCCTTTCCTTTCTTTCCTTTCCCCTGCCCCTCCCACTACCCCTACCCCTTTGGACCTTTTCTTCCTATTTTGCATTATCAATTATTCATTCTAATCATTGGTACATTTTAGGTATACAATATAATGACATTCATCATTGGAAATTTGCACCTTTACATAGTCTCTCTTGGTTCTTATTTTTCACCCTTGCCCAACCCTCCCCCTTCAACCCCTCCAGTCCTCCCTATTTACAAAGATTTTGTTCCTATTTTTCCATTTTCTCATATTAATCCCATTCCCTTCTATCCTTTCCCTTAGCCCTCCCACTTCCTTCCCCTTTGCCCCTTTTCTTCCTATTTCACATTACCTATTATATATTTAGTCCTTATTTACACTTTCAGTTTTTCACACCAGAGAAACTATCTGGTATTTACACATGTGTGTCCTATTTATTTCACTTAAGAGTATTGCCTCAATGTGCATCTACTTAGCTATAAATGTCTCTAATTTCTCAGTTTTATGGCTGAGTAGTACTCCATTTTATTAAAAAACCCACATTTTCTTTATCCAGTCTCCAGTTGATGGGCATTTGGGCTGTTTCCAAGTTTTAGCTATTACAAACTGTGCTGCTATGAACATGGGTGCACATATATCACTGTGGTATGATTCTTTTAATTCTTTGAGGAAGATCCCCAGCAGTGGAATAGCAGGGTCAAATGGGACCTCCAGTCCTAGTTCTTTGAGCTATGTCCATACTGATTTCCACAGTGCTTGTACCAGTCTACACTCCCACCAGCAGTGGAGCAGAGTTCCTCTTTCCCCACAGCCCCACCAGCATTTGTTATTGGTTGATTTCATGATAGCAGCCATTCTTTCTGGAGTGAAGTGGAATCTCAGCATTGTTTTCATTTTCATCTCTCGAATGACCAGTGAGGTTGAACATTTTTTCATGTATTTATTTGCTATTTCTACTTCTTTGTCTGAGAAATATCTATTCATTTCAGATGCCCATTTTTGGTTTGGGTCTTTAAATTTGGGAGGTCCGATCTTTTTAAATTCTTTATAGATTCAAGATAGTAGACATTTGTCTGAGGAAGAGCAGGTGAAGATTTTTTCCCACATTGTGGGTTGTCTCTTCACACTGCTGGTGGTTTCTCTTGCTGTGCAGAAGCCTTTTAATAAGAAGAGATCCCATTTGTTGATTGTTTGTGCTAGTTGAAGGGCAACTGAGGTTTTGTTCATAAAATCTTTTCCTACACCGATGTCTTCAAGGGTTCTACCTAACCTCTGTTCCAACTGGTTCAGAGTTTCTATTTTAATATTTAGAACTTTAATCCATTTTGATTTTAGTTTAGTGCATGGTGAGAGATACAGGTCTAGTTTTAATCTTTGGCAAGTTGAAGCCCAATTTTTCCAGCACCATTTATTAAAGAGGCTATCTTTCCTCCAGTGAGGGTGTTTGGCTCCTTTGTCGAAGATGAGATGGCTGAGTGTGTCTGGCATTGTTTCTGCATCTTCTAATCTGTTCCATTGGTCCTCAAGCCTGTTTCTTTGCCAGTACCATGCTGTTCTTACCACAGTAGCTTTGTAGTAGAGTTGCAGGTTGGGGATTGTGATACTCCCTTGCAGTGTCTCTGTTACCTAGAATTGCTTTTGCTATTCTGGGTCTCTTCTTGCTCCAAATGAATTTTTGGATTGTTTTCTCGAGGTCTATGAAGTACGCTGCTGGGATCTCAATTGGAATTGCATTAAATCTATATAGCAGTTTTGGAAGTATGGCCATTTTCGCTATATTAATCCTTCCTACCCAGGAGCAGAGGATGTCTGTCCATTTTCTGATATCATCTTCAATCTCTCTTTTCAGAGTGCTACAGTTTTCAGAGAAGAGGTCTTTGATTTCTTTCGTTAGGATGATTTCTAGGTATTTCAGTTTTTTGGATGCTATTGTGAAAGGAATTATCTGCCCTATTTCTCTCTCAGTGAGTCTGTCATTCGTGTAGAGGAAAGCTATTGATTTTTGTGTGTTGGCCTTGTAACCAGCTACTTGACTGAATTTGTTTATTAAGTCTAGAAGACTTTTGGTGGAGTTCTTGGGGTCTTCTATAGAGAGTATCATGCCATCTGCAAATAATGACAATTTGACTTCTTCATTTCCTATCTTTATTCCTTTTATTTCTTTCTCTTGTCTAATTGCTGTGGCTAATGTTTCCAGAACTATATTGAACAAGAGTGGTGATAGTGGACATCCTTGTCTTGTTCCTGATTTGAGTGTGAAGGATTTCAGTTTTTGACCATTTAGTATGATATTGGCTTTTGGTTTTTCATAGATGGCTTCTATCAGTTTGAGGTAGAGACCATCTATTCCAATTTTTTGTAGGATTTTTATCATAAATGCATGTTGGATTTTGTCAAATGCTTTTTCTGCATCTATGGAGATAACCATATGGTTTTTGTCTTGGCTCTATTGATATAGTGTATTACATTAATTGATTTTCATATATTGAACCATCCCTGCATCCCTGGGATGAATCCCACTTGATCAGGGTGTATGATCTTCTTGATGATCTTTTGTATTCTGTTTGCCAGTGTCTTATTAAGGATTTTTGCATCTATGTTGATTAGTGAGATTGGCCTGTAGTTCTCTTTTTCAGTTGGATCTTTCTCTGCTTTGGGGATCAAGGTGATGCTTGCTTCCAGGAATGAATTTGGGAGTATTGCTTCCCTTTCAATTTCATTGAAGAGTTTAAACAGTAGTTGCAGTAGTTCCTCTCTAAATGTCTTGTAGAATTCAGCAGTGAAGCCATCAGGGCCTGGACTTTTCTTGGTTGATAAGTTTTTAATTACATTTTCAATTTCATTGGTTGATATTGGGTTGTTCAGAATTTTTAGGTCTTCTTCGTTCAACTTTGGTAATTCACATGTATCTAGGAATCTGTCCATTTTTTCTGTGTTGTCCATCTTATTGGTGTATAGGTTCTTGAAGTAGGTATTGATGATCCTCTGGATTTCTGCTGGGTCTGTTGTAATTTCATCCTTTTCATTCCTAATTGCATGGATTTGGGCCTTCTCTTTCCTTTTTCTGACGAGGTTGGCTAAAGGTTAGTCAATTTTGTTGATTCTTTCAAAGAACCAACTCTTAGTCTCCATTGCATTGATTTCTCCTCTGATCTTTATAATTTCCTCCCTTGTATGAGCTTTGGGGTTGTCCTGCTCTTCTTTTTCTAGAAGCTTGAGGTTCAGCATCAGGTTGTTTAATTGGGCTCATTCTGTTTTCCTAATATGCGTATTCACTGCTATGAATTTCCCTCATAAGACTGCTTTCATTGTGTCCTATAGATTCTGCTATGTTGTATTGTCATTGTCATTTAATTGAAGGAACTGTCTGATTTCTTCTTTAATTTCCTCTGTGATCCATTGGTTATTCAGAAGTGTGTTGTTCAATTTCCCCATGTTTATGAAATTTTTTGAGTTTCTTTTGCTATGGATCTCCAATTTCATCACACTATGGTCTGATAATATACAAGAGATAACTTCAATTCCTTTGCACTTACTTAAACATGTTCTATGTGTGAGTATGTGGTCTATTTTGGAGAATGACCCATGTGCAGCTGAGAAGAATATGTATTCTGATTTTGTGGGGTGGAAGACTCTGTAAACATCTGTTAAGTTCATTTGTTCAAGAGTTTGACTGAGTTCTAGTATTTCATTACTTATTTTTTGTCTAGTTGATCTATCTATTTGTGACAGTGGGGTATTGGGGTCCCCCACTATAATTGTTTTAGTGCATATATGACTTTTCATGTCCTTTAGTATTTGTTTTATATAGTTGGGTGCATTAGTGTTTGGTGCATAGATATTTATGATTGTCATCTCTTCCTCTTGGATTCTTCCCTTTACAAGGATGTAGTGTCCTTCTTCGTGTCTCTTAATCAGTGTTGGTTTGAAATCTTCTTGATCTGCAAAGAGGATAACCACTCCTGCTTTTTTTCAGGTTCCTGTCACATGCAGTATTGTTTTCCACCCTTTAACTTTCAATCTATGAGTTTCCTTTTGAATTAAGTGTGTTTCTTGTATGCAGCATATTGTTGGATTTTGCTTCTTGACCCATTCTGCCAGTCTATTTCTTTTGATTGGTGAATTGAGACCATTAGCATTGATGGTTATAACTGAAACCTATTGACTTTGTCATTGCCATGACTTTTTCTTTTTGCTGGGTTCTCCTCCTTTACATTTAATTTCTTGTCATGCTAGAGGGGTTCATTCTGCTTTGCTTCTTGGGGTTGTGATCCTCAACATCTGTTCCTAGGATATTGTGTAAAATTCTTTGGAGTGCTGGTTTGGTATTCATGAAGTTCCTAAGGTGCTCTTTGTCATGAAAGTATCTTATTTCTCCATGAATTTTGCAAGATAGTTTTGCAGGGTACATCAATCTGGATTGGAGGCTGTTTTGTTTTAGGGCTTGGAATATGTCACTCCAAGCTCTTCTTGCCTTGATGGTTTGTGTTGAGAAGTCTGCTGTGATTCTGATGGGCTTTCCTTTGTATGTGATTTGTTTCTTTTCTCTCACTGCTTGGAGAACTTTGTTCTTCTGTTGTGTTTCTGGAATTTTAACAATTATATGCTCATGTGTAAATTATTTTTGATCAAGGCTATTTGTCTATTGAGTCCTATATGCCTCACTTATCTGTATGTCAAGCTCTTTTCCCCTGCTTGGGAAGTTTTCTGCCATTATTTCTGTGAAGAGATTTTTTTATGTCATCTCCACTCTCTCCTGTTTCTTCCTTGAGCCCCATCAGTCTTATGTTATTCTTTTTTGCATCATCTAGCAGCTACTGGATTGATTTCTCATGTTCCCTTATAATTTTGAAGCAATTTTTCTTTTCCTGGTCATGAATTGCAATCTTAGTTTCTATATCTGAAATTCTGTGCTCACATTGGCTGATTCTGCTGTGTAGACTTTCAATGGAGTTTTTCATGTCCTGGAAATCTATTTGCATCTGTTTTATGGATTCCATTTGTTTCTTATGTTGGGATTCCATCATGTTCCTGAGCTCCTCTCTAGATTTATTAATCATGTCTTGCACTAGGGGCACAATTTCTCCTGTTATCTGAGAAATTATTTCTGATTTCATTTGGTTGCCAGTTCAGTGGGTCTTGGTGGTTGAGTATCAGAGTGTTCCATCTCATTTCCCTTTGGGGTTGCTGTAGGTGATCTGGAAGTCTGGTTTTGAGACATATTTATGTGTTTTCTCATTTCGACTGGGGCGGGGGGCTGCTAGCACCTGCATGGATTACCTCCTCTGAGATGGGAGAGGTGGGACATGGGCCAGGAGCAGCGGTAGGTATGGTGACCCAAAAGTCCTTTCCTGTGGGCTGGGAGCAGCCTGAGGGATGGTGGCAGGGTATCCCCTTCCTCTGGACCAGGAGCAGTGGGATGGTGGCTCAGAAGCCCCTCCCTCTGGGCCAGGAGTGGTGCCAGGGATGGTGGCCCAGAAGCCCCTTCCTCTGGGCCAGGAGCAGCGAGACAGAAGGTGGCCCAAAAGCCCTTTCCTGTGGGCTGGGAGCAGCAGGAGAGATGGTGACTGGTAAGGCCCTTCCTCTGGACCAGGAACAGTGGGACAGTGGCTCAGAAGCCCCTACCTCTGGGGCGGGAGCAGTGAGACTCAGTACCTTGGTCTGGTGGTCTGCTGTCCTCTGCATCTTTGTAGTGTGGAACCAGGTGGCTGCCTGTCTGCAGTGGGGTGATTCGGTGTGTTCCATGCCATCGGGACCTCGGTAGGGTGTGGCTGACCTGCTGGTCTGCAGTGGGGTGATTTGGCATCTTCCACGTGACTCAGGACCTCGGTAGGACATGCAGGAGACTTAAGTTTTTGAGAATCACATTTTCTTTATCCAGTCATTTGTTGAAGAATGCATAGGTTGTTTTCCTATCTCTTCAAGAGATGTTTTAAATGAAGTTTTCCATCACTCTCAGTCTGTTAGGCCTGTTACTTTGTCTTTTCTAACTCCAAAACATGAAGCCTTAGTACTTGTATTGCTTGTATCATCCAGTGAAATCCATCCTCACTGAAGAAAGAAATACTGAGGTTAATGTTTTACATACAGGTAACCAGTGTTCTAGTACCATTTGCTGAAGACAATATCTTTTCCTCTGCTCTTGAGTTGAATGTATATTCTATAAAATGTTAATGTTAAATAATCTTACAAAACTCAGTGGACCATATATGTGTGGTTCTATTTCCAGATTTTCTGTTTTATTCCAATTATCTATATGTCTTTCCTTATAGCAACACTGCCTTGATTACTGTAGCTTTAGAGGAAGTCTTAAAATTAGGTAATAAATGTCTTCCAACACTTTTTTTTTCCTTTCTTTTTTCTTTTTAGTTTTCTAGGTCCTTTGTACTTCTACATAACTTTTAAATTTCAATACCCAATTCTTCATTTATAGCAAGTATGCATAGACCTGAGTTTTTATATATACCTTGTGTTTTCTAATTCTGCTAAATTCAAATACAAGTTCTAGGGGCTCCTAGTGATTTTTTAGTATTTTTTATGTAGATGATCATTTCATCTACATATAAAGATTTTACTTATACCTTGCCAATCCTATGCTAATTGTTTCTTTTTATTGACCGACTATTTTGGTTTGGGCCTATGTTTCAAAGTTTAATGCATAGATGAAGAGTAGGCATATCTGCCCTTGTTCCAAACCTTGGGGAGAAAACATTGTACCTTTTCCATTCATATAAGGCATTTTTGCTGAAGTATGGAGTACATGGCTTATCCATTGAGAAGGTTCTGTCCTACTTCTAGTCTTCTGATAGCTTTTACCATGAGCAGCTGTAGAATTTAGTCCAATACTTTCTCTACAACTACTGACAGGATCATATGGCTTTTTCCTTTCCTCTGTTAAAATGTTGACTTTCTGGGGTGGATCTTCCAATGCTGAACCAACACTGCCATCCCTATAATCAAACCACTTTCTACATACTGCCAGATCTGACTTCTAATAGTTTGTTTTGTTCAACAAAGTTTTATCTATGTTCATACTTTTTTCTTCTATTATCTTTATCCAGTTTTAGGATTAGCATAATGTTGATTTCCTAAAATGAGAGGAGAAATGTTCCTTCTTTTTTCTGCTTTAAATGTTTGATATAATTCATCAGTTAACGTGTATATGAGCCTGTTGTTGTCATATAGGTAGGTTTTCAGGCTACGGATATTCTTCCTTTAATAGGTGCTATTCAAATTTTATATTTCCTCCAGAGTCAGTTTCATTTTTTAATTCATCTTCCAAGGTACTTCTTAGAAGTTGTCATATTTATTTCAAAAAGTATTTTTCTAATATGCTTTCTATATCTTTTTAAATTCTGTAAAATACGTGGTAATGTCCTCTAAATTTTGATATTGTAATTTTAAAAATGTATAATTGATATTGTGTAATAGGAAGAAAAGGTCTAAAGGAGCAGGGGAAGTGGGAGGGGTAGGGGAAAGGAAAGAAGGGAAAAGAAAAAATATGAGAAAAGGAAAAAAATGGAGACAAAGTCTTTGCAAATAGAGAAGGGTGGAGGGGGTGAAGGGAGGGCAGGGGAAGGGGAAAAAGATAAGAACCAAGATACATCTTGTAAAGGTACAAGATCCCAATGATGAATGTAACTGAATTTTATATCTAAAATATATCAATAAACTTAATGGAAAAAAACTATAGTACTGATATTGAAGAGGATGGAAAGATATTCCCCATTCTTCAACAATAGTAAAAGCAATAATAGCAAAGACAGACACATCACAATCCTGGGCTATATTGCTACAGGGACAAAAACAGAATGGTTTTGGCACAAAAGCAGACATATGGATTAATGGAACAGAATAGCAGAAACAATCACAGACTCATTCAGTCATCTGATCCTTGACAAAGGGCCCAGAAACATATACTGGAAGAAAGATAGTCTCTTTAACAAATAGTCCTGGGAAAACAGGCTAGCAGGAGATTGAATCTAGACCCATATCTATCATCATATACTAAAGCAAAATCAAAATGGATCAAAGATCTAGGTGTTAAAACAGAAATGCTTCATCTGCCAGAAGATATAACAGGTAAAACTCTTGAAGGCAAAGGCATAAGTCAAGACTTTCTGAAGAGAACCCCAATTGCAGAAAAAACAACACCAAGAATCAACAAATGGGATAATGTCAATTTAAAAAGTTTTGGCCCAGCAAAGAAAACAACCAAGAGAATGAAGAGACAACCTACAAAATGTGAAAATCATTTTACCAACTATTCCTCAGACAGAAGACTAATATCTAGAATGTATAAGGAATTTTAAATAATTAGACCCTCAAAATAAAAGAACCAGCCCCAAAACAGGCAACTGAAATACACACTTCTTAGATGAAGAACTTCAAATGGCCAATAAATACTTAAAAAAATGGTCAACATCCATGGCCATTAGAGAAATGCAATTTAAAAAAATACTCCAAAAATAATGGCTGTCAAGAAATAAAATAATAACAAATGCAGGCCAGGCTACTAGAATAGAGGAACTGTTGTACATTATTTGTGTGAATGTAAACGAGTAGAACCACTATAGAAATCAGTATGGATATCCTTCAAAAATCTAAAATTAGAAATTCCATTTCATCCAGCTGGTCTCTTTGTAGATATCTTCTCAATAGTAACAAAACTTATAATAGCTAAATCTTGGAAGGAGTCCATCATCAACAGATGAATGGCCTTTATACATAATAGAGTGCTACTCTGCCATATAAAACTTAAAGTTGAGTCATTCGTAGGGAAATAGATGTATCTTAAGACTATAATATTAAGTGAAATAAATCAGACTTATAAAGTTAAATCAGACTTATAAGGTTAAATAGCACATAGTTTCTCTTATTTGAGAAACCCAAAATATAAAGAGCAAAATGAAAGATACATAATAGGAAGTAAGGAGATAGAGTTTTTGCAAATGCGAAGGGAACCAACAGATGGAGGGAAAGTTGAAGGAGGGAGGGGAAGGGGATGAAGAAGGAATTAAGATGTGTTATGTACACTTACCAACTCCCCATGATGAATATAATCATTATGTACTGCAAACATATATCAATAACATAAAAATTTTAAATAATTTTTATAACCTCAGTTCTTCATATTTTGAGGATATATTATCTTGTTATTTCATCAATTAAATGAAGTAATGTATGTGAAAGCATCAGTAAGCTATTATCACAATAAAGCCTTTAAACTTTCATGACTCTAGAGGCAAAAATCAACAAAATTACTTTTTCTCTTGTGAATATGGCAGTTGGAATTTCACTGGAGTTTCAGCCATTAAAGTGTACATTGTCTGTACATTTATTTTCACTGTTATCTATCTGAGACAAAAGGCAGAGATTTAAGAAGAAGTTACATCTTAAACTTTAGGGTGAGTATCCTACATGACATCTGTCTACAATATTTGTTTTCTTAGAATGGCCCATTTCAGAAAAATCCTCTTCCTACATCTGCTTCAACAATTATGTGTACAGTCTTATCAATAGGATAGTCCAAGTGTTAGTTATTTGATTGCCTAGAAGGGTCGTAGGCAGGGAAAACCCAATGAAGATTTTATAGCTAATTTTTTTATGTGTTTATTTTTAAAACTATAAATAGTAAGAGTTGATGAATTCTGGTAAAATAATCTCAAATAAAATAGAGCAATTAAACATAATAACAAGGGTTCAAATGGCTTCTGAATTGGAATGTATCCCTGGAAACCTTCTGGCTCACACTTTGCCCATGGTGAAAAGCCCCTTTTGGTTCAATATTGATCCTAATTGGAGAGACAGGACACTAGAATCTCTGATGGTTAATTCTGGTTGTTAACTGAGTTGAGGGATGCCTAGAAAGGCACACTTGGGAAGGCACACTCTTCCAGGTGTGTCTTCAAGGATATTTCTAGAGAATATTGGCATGTGGGTAAGCAAACTGAGTGAGGAAGAGTCATCCTGAACATGAGCCACACTATTCAGCAACTAGGGGCCCAGATAGAATGAAAAATCATAAGAGTAAGTGTTCACATTCTCAACCCCTATTGAGCAGGTGTGTTTTCTGCTGCTGCCATCATGACATCAGACTCCAGGTTCTTTAGCCTTTGAATTCAGACTGTCACCAGCAGCTCTCTAAGGGGCTATAAGGCTTTTGGCCTTGGACTGAGGCTTCATTGTTGACTTCTGTCTTGTTCTGAGGCTTCCAGCTTCTTAGACTGAACAGCTACCTGAGTAGTTTCCTCAGCTCTCTATTCAAGACAGCCACAGTGGGACTATTCAGCTTTTGATGGCACAAGCCAATCAAATCAACCCCCTCTTATGTATACATTCTCTTAGTTTGTTTCTCTGGAGAACCCTGACTAATACAGATGCTGTACTTAGCTCCTATCTTTATGAGGTCATTATTCCCTCTCTGTGCTCTATGATATCCCTGCCACATCTCCTCTGAACTCCAGCACTTTGCCTCAAACACATTAGTGAGATAGGAATCATTTTTCTTTGTTTTGATTCTTTCTGTGAAGAGAAACACACCAGACTTTTCTAGTCAGAGATCTTGCTGACCTCACTCTCCCTGAATTCACTATTTTTAGTATAGGAATTTATATAATCATTAATCTTATAGCAAGTAAAATAAACTTTGAAATGTTTACATCACATATAGATATTATTGCTTGTATTTGATTATAATTATGTTTTTATTCATTGAAAGAAGCCGTCTCGGGTGTAAGGATGTATTGGAAAATGTTAAATCAGTAGCAAACACATAAATTGGTGCTCTACAAAGTTCAATTTTCTCTTTTTAGATGAACATAATATAAGAAAAGTCTGAAGTGCTTGTGTCAGGTCATCATATAAGAATGGAATGACGTGGAGAATTTGAAAAAAAACAATAAAAAGTTTTTTTAAAAAGTCAGAATGTCTACAAATATCCACAACTATAGTAGGCCTTTACTACTTATGCCTCAGGAGCTAGAAATCATTAAAATTAAAAGCATGCAGAAATCACTACACTCAATCCAACTGTCTGGGCTGTTGCAACTCAAATTCTCTAGTTGTCTTAGGATTCTCATAGAAGTTGAACCTTGCTTTTTGGTGCCTTCTATGAACCAATAATCTTGAAGCCCAGCGCAACCAGGTAGTTTAAACTATCTGATAATTGCTCATTCCAAAAACATCGTTGTTTTTCTCCATTAAGGGTAGTAACAAACTTTTAGAACTAGAGCCATAGAGAGGTTTTTGGTCCCAGATCAAGATTTACAAGAGCAGATAATGAAAGGACTGTGTTTTATGTGTTGTCTATCCTGTCTGCTTCAAGTTTATAAACACACTTCTGATTTTATAAATGTTAATTCTCACAAGTGCTTATTTAATTGGTCTTATAGAGATTAGAAAGGACTTTGGAATTTCCTGAGAGCTCTGAGAGTGCTAAAGTTTTATAAGAAATTGGATCTAAACTGGGGTCTTTCTAGAGTAAGTTTTCCCTTAGATCTTAAGTAAGTTTGTTATGATTTAAATGTATTTATTATTCTATACCCCTCTCCTCAATAGAAATGTTTCATGGATCTATTTTCTTTCAGAGGAAGCATATATTAAAAAGTTATTACCTCTGCTTTAAATCTTGTAACATGGAAAACTGTAGGTGTCTCAAATCCCATAAAACCATAAAAATTAAGTTTTCCCTGCTCATAACTCCTCTAAGCAATTCTTATATAGCAAATGAAATTATCCCCTTTTGACTACCATATATATAGAAACTTAGAAGCTACAATAAATTTAAGGCCTTCATTTATAGCTACAATGGATCAGGAAAATACATTTGTAGGCTTTGTGAGAGTATATGTATTAATAAAAAATTGTTATATTTAGTCTGACCTATCTAGGGAGCACAAGAACTTCTGAAATATTAAATTAAAAAAACATGCAAGTGAAGTTAGGTGAACAGGATGTTATCAGTAAATATACTAAGGGTTCCAAATTTAGTTTACAGTCAATTGCCAAGTGTCTTTAGACAAATTGTAATTTTTAAAATATTATTTTAAAAATCAAAATATATGTATGAATACTAAAGTGAACATTAAGGAAAACAGAAGTGTATGATTGCTATACTCATACTCTTAGACTTAGTGTTTGGAGAATTAATCTCTATACTGGTGGTAGAACACATTTAAGTTCACATAATTGTTAAATAAAAGAGTTGAAAAATAAAGAATCCTTTTGTACATAGTTCTCAGTGCAGTAAATATTAGAATCCCAATCTTCAGATATAATAATAAAAAGTAGAGTCAAAAGCAATGTCTGAATGAGAAGTTTGCGGATATTTCAGGGAAAAAGAATTTGAAAAGTCACTGTTAGTGGTTAATAAGAGATATTGGGGGAAAAGCTAGAAAGTCAATTGTTAGCATATTTTTTTCCTTAAAATAGTGTAATAAAAGCATGATCAGCCTCTCCAGTAATCATGAAATACAATTAAATCACAGCTTCCTTCCCTGCTGGGAGACTTTAATTGGGGGATCAAAGATAGATTTTCAGTGCTCCCTCACCCTAATCCTGACTTCCTACACAAAATCCCAAGATACCACTTCTACAGAACTAGGATTTCTAGAAGTTTCACCCCTCAGAAGAAAACTAAAATAGTAAAATAGTTTCATTTACACCATGGCAATTACTATGCTTTGGATAGAGTGATTGTGTCTCCTGTAGTGTTCCTGTGCTGGAAACTTGGTCTCCATTGTGATAACGTTGAATGGAGGAGGACTCAAGAAGTAGCTTAGTGGGAAATAAACAGGTTAATACAAGTGCTGCTATCAGAAGGGATTAATGTAGCTGTATGAGACCCCAGTTAGTTTCCTCAAAAGTGAGTTGTTATAAAGAGTGAACCTGGCCTTTTCTGAAGGTGGCCAGTTCCTTTTCTGTTTGTCATGTTGCGATGCAGTCAATAGGACCTTTCCACACTGCAGGTCCTTACTGTTTGGACACTACAGCCACTAGAATCATGGGCCAAATACACTGCATTGCTTTGTGAAATATCCAGCCTCCAACATTGCCTTTCAGCAACACAAAATAGACTAAAACAGTATTAACCATAGGAAAATTGCCAAATTCCAGACACAGAGTATTTATCTTTATTAGGAAAAGTGGGTGTTCAAATAATCACATCACAGAAAAACATGCATTCTTAGCAAGAGGCATGAAACACAGTACTGCAGACAAAACAGCTTGCTGTTAGGGATAATTTTCAAAAGAGAAAAGGTAAAGCTCACTATTTTCCTAGCTGTCTATTTTTGTTTTTGTTATTTTGTTTTGGAGTCTTATCCAAAAAATAATTTCCTTGAAGTTTTGAAGAGTTCTCATGTTTTCTTCAAGTAGTTTTGTACTAATTTTACAGTTAGATATCTGATCCTTTTTGAGTTGATTTTTATACAGGGTGAGAGATAGAGAACGACATTATGACATAGAATGATAAATATCTCATATTCTCTTTCAAAAATGGGAGCTAAAAATCAGTTGATCTGAATATAGAAAAGTAATTAGTAGAGGCTGGGTAGGGTAGTGACAGGAATAAAGGGAGTTTGGAATATCATGACTTCATATATTTTGTTCATTATTTGGTTGTTTCATGCAAGAAGAGAAATATAATCCTCGTTAATACAACTTTTCCAAAAGCAGACATTTCTGGTTAATTTTAATTGAGTAGGAGTCATTATTTATATGAAAAACTGTGGAAAGAATATAACAGGTTATGCTGTCTCCTTTTAAAGGGAACTTAATTTTTTTCTTTTGACAGGTGTGGTAGGAGAATTTCCAGTTTGCCTGTATTCATTTTCAGGGATTGCAATGATTCTAACATGGGCTCTATTGTTTACAAAGTTCAGTTTATTTCTCACACAACCATTTATCAGGGTCACTTTTTGGAATCTCAATTCTAAATGTCAAGGCTCAGTAGATTCTGGTTGCTAGGTTCTGCACTACAATTTTATAGCCATACAGCCCCATGGGAACATAAAATTCTTCTTCTGAGAATTTCAGTAACCTCTATCACAATTCACAGATGTCCCCAGGATTACAAGTGCCTTCTTTTCTTGTATCTTCACTGATATCTTAGCTTTCTGATGCTTTCAAGCAAAATTTTAAAAAAATTATAAATATAACCAAGTCTCCAGTTGTTTTATCAACTATATGGTCCAAATGATGTAATATCTGGAAATGAAAGTGTCCTGGTTTTTTGTTTTTGTGTGTTAATTGTACTAACTTTCCCAAATACTTAATATAAAAATTTTAACCTAAGAAACCTTGAAATAATTTTATTTTGAATAGCCATATACCCCAACTTAGATTCTGTAATTGTTACTTTTTGCCTTATATATTTATTCATTTTAATTTTTATTCATTTAAATGTTATAAATTATAAGTCTACTTGGCCCACAATTTGAACCTACATATAACTGAATCTGTATATAACTAGAACTTAATGTTTTATTTATAATTCTTTTTTGAAGTAAAATTTACATAAAATAAAATGACTAATTCTTTATTATGAGTTTTGGCAAATGAATACACCTATGTACTCAAGATCCCAAACACAGGACATCTTGTCTACCCAGACGGATTTCTCAAGCTCATTGCCAATTACTTCCTCACCACCACCTTAGAGGCAATCACTGCTCTGCTCTATTTTTTGTTGTAATTTAGTTTACCTTCTCTAGAACTTTATGTAACAGTTATACTAAGTAATTTTTTTGCTAAAGATATTCTTATGAAGTCCAATGTGTTCTGAGTTTCATCCAAATTATTGCATTTAGCAATTGTTCATTTCTTTTTATTGCTGACTCATATTTTTTACACAAATATACTACATTTTGTTTTTTGTTTTTTTGAGGTTTTTTCCCCATTAACTTTATTGGTACATTTTAGGTATAAAATACAGTTACATTCATCATTGGGATCTTGTATCATTACATGAGTCTCTTGGTTCTTATTTTTTTTCCCCTTCCCTTGCCCTCCCTTCACACCCTCCACCCTTCCCTATTTGCAAAGACCTTGTTTCCATTTTTTTCTCTTCTCATATTTTTTTCTTTCTCTTTTTTCCCTTCCCCTACCCCTCCCAATTCCCTTGCTCTTTTAGACATTTTCTTCCTGTTACACAATATCAGTTATACATTTTTAAAATTACAATATCAAGATCTAGGAGACATTACCACAGATTTTACAGAATTTAAAAGGATATAGAAAGCATATTACAAAAATCTGTTTGAAATAAATTTGACAACTTCTAAGAAGTACCTTGGAAGACAAATTAATGAAACTAACTCTGGAGGAAATATAAAATTTGAATAGCACCTATTAAAGAAAGTATATTCCTAGCTTGAAAACCTACCTATATGACAACAGCAGGCTCATAAACATTTTAACTGATAAATTAGATCAAACAATTAAAGCAGAAAAAAGAAGGAACACTTCTCCCCTCATTTTAGGAACTCAACATTGTGCTAATCCTAAAACTGGATAAAGATAATAGAAGAAAAAATTATGAACATAAATAGAAATTTGTTTAACAAAACAAACTATTGGAAGTCAGATCTGGCAGGATGTAGAAAGTGGTTTTGTTATAGGGATGGCAGTGTTGGTTCAGCATTGGAAGATCCACCCCCAAAAGTCTTCATTTTAACAGAGGAAAGGAAAAAGCCATATGATCCTGTCACTAGTTGGAGAAAAAGTATTGGACTAAATTCTACAGCTGTTCATGGTAAAAGCCATCAGGAGACTAGAAGTAGAACAGAAACTTCTCAACGGATTAAAGACATATACTCCATACTTCCAGCGAGAATGCCTTATATAAATGCAGAAGATACAATGCTTTCTCCTTAAGGTGGGGAACAAGGGCAGATATGCTTACTCTTAATCTGTCCATTAAACTTTGAAACCTAGGCCCCACCAAAATAGTCTGGCAATAAAATGACACAACTAGGATAGAATTGGCATGGCAGAAGCAAAATCTTTATATGTAGATGAAATGATCATCTACAGAGAAAATATTAAGAAATCTCTAGGAGCCCCTAGAACTTGTACTTGAATTTAGCAGGATTAGAAAACACAAGGTATATATAAAAATTCAGGTCTGTGTATACTTGCTATAAATGAAGAATTGGATATTGAAATTTAAAAGTTATGTAGGAGTACAAAGGACCTAGAAAAGTTAAAAACAAAAACAAAAGCAGTGTTGTAAGACATTTAGGACCTAATTTTAAGACTTCTTCTAAAGCTACAGTAACCAAGGCAGTGTTGGTGTAAGGAAAGACATATAGATCATTTGAATAACAGAGAGAATCTAGAAATAGAACCACACATATATGGTCCACTGAGTTTTGAAAGATTATTTAACATTAGCATTTTATAGAATATAAACTCGATTCAAGAGCCGAGTAAGAGATAGTGTTTTCAGCAAATGGCACTAGAACACCTGGTATCCGTATATAAAAAATTAACCTCAACTCTTTTTTTCCATACATGAAAATAACTTGAAGGGATCTATGCAGCTAAATAAGAAAGCCTTAAAGTATAAAACCTTAAGAAGAAATTATAAGGGAAAATATTTATGAATTCAGGGTAGGCAAGAACTACCTAGGATACAAAAGACATGATGTATAAAAGAAAAAAATTGATAAATGAGATTCCACCAAAATTTAGAACCTTAAATGACATCATTAAAATGAAAAGTAGTCCTTAAACAGACCCTATTTACAATGCATATAACCTATGAGCAGAATATATAAAGAACTCTTACAGCTCATTAATAGACAACCCAGTTAAAATGTAGACATAAGAAGATGATAGCCAGTATAGCACAAGGAATGGGGTGCAACTCTAGAATCAGAAAAATACTCATCAGTACAATAACAAGATTAAATTATACACTCATTAGGGAGATGAAGTCAAAAGTTTTAAAAGCCTTGTCATGACTTTTTCTTTTTGTTGGATTCTCCCTCTTTGCATTTAATTTGTTACACCCAGTGGATTCATTCTGCTGGGCTTCCTGGGGTTGTGATCCTCATTGTCTTTTCCTAGGGTATTGTTTAAAATTTTTTGGAGTGCTGGTTTGGTATTCATGAAGTTCCTGAGGTGCTCTTTATCATGAAAGTATCTTATTTCTCTATCAATTTTGAAAGATACTTTTGCAGGGTACATCAATCTGGGTTGGAGGCTGTTTTCCTTTAGGGCTTGAAATACATCACTCCAAGCTCTTCTTGCTTTGAGGGTTTGCATTGAGAAGTCTGCTGTGATTCTGATGGGCTTTCCTTTGTATGTGATTTGTTTCTTTTCTCTCACTGCTTGTAGAATTTTATTCTTCTGTTGGGTTTCTGAAATCCTAACTATTCTATGCCTATGTATAGATATTTTTTGATTAAGGCTATTTGGAGTCCTATATGCCTCACTTATCTGTATGTCAAGTTCTTTTCCCCTCCTTGAGAAGTTTTCTGCCATCACTTCTGTGAACAGTTTTTTATATCATCTCCACTCTCTCCTGTTTCTTCATTGAGTCAAATCAGTCTTATGTTATTCTTCTTTGCATCGTCTAGCAGCTGCTGGATTGATTTCTCATGTTCCCTTACAATTTAAAAGCAATTTTTCTTTTCCTTGTCCCTAATTGCAATCTTGTCTTCTATATGTGAAATTCTATCCTCACATTGGCTCATTCTGCTGCGCAGACTTTCGATGGAGATTTTAATCTCTTGGAAATCTGTTTGTATTTGTTTTATGGATTCTATTTGTTTCCTATGTTGGGATTCCATCATGTTCCTCAAATCCTCTATTTTTTATCTGTGTCCTCTCTAGATTTATTAATCATGTCTTGCACCATGAGCAAAATCTTTGCTGTTATCTTAGTAATTATTTCTGATTTCATTTTTTCCAGATCCTCTTTTGTTGCCAGTTCAGAGAGTCCAGGTGGTTGAGTATCAG
Source organism: Heterocephalus glaber (assembly GCF_053883595.1). Taxonomy (NCBI): domain Eukaryota; kingdom Metazoa; phylum Chordata; class Mammalia; order Rodentia; family Bathyergidae; genus Heterocephalus; species Heterocephalus glaber. Next base: position 9,010,837 of record NW_028258354.1, on the reverse strand, counting down.
ATTGTTCCATCTCATTTCCCTTTGGGGTTGCTGTAGGTGACCTGGAAGTCTGTTTTTGAGGCTTGTTTATGTGTCTTCTCATTTCCACGGTGGGAGGAGGGAGTTGCTTCTGGCTCCCATGCAGTTCATGTTCTCTGCCCTAGGAGCTTGGGATGGCATCGGGGGAGCTTCCTTCTGGGTTCTGGGACCAGCTCACCTTCTCTGCCCTAGGAGCTTGGGATGGAGGTGGGGAGCTTCCTTCTGGGTGCCAGGACTGGCTGAGCTTCTCTGCCCTAGGAGCCTGGGATAGAGGTGGGGAGCTTCCTTCTGGGTGATGGGACTGGCTGAGCTCCTCTGCCCTTGGAGCCTGGGATGGAGGTGGGGAGTTTCCTTCCAGGTGCTGGGACCAGCTGAGCTTCTCTGCCCTAGGAGCCTGGGATGGAGGTGGGGGCTTCCTTCTGAGTGCTGGGACCAGCTCACCTTCTCTGCCTAGGAGCCTGGGATGGGGGCAGGGGAGCTTCCCTCCAGGTGCTGGGACCAACTGAGCTTCTCTGCCCTAGGAGCCTGGGATGGAGGTGGGGAGCTTCCTTCTGGGTGCTGGGACTGGCTCACCTTCTCTGCCTTTGGAGCCTGGGATGAAGGTGGGGAGCTTCCTTCTGGGTATATACTACATTTTGTTAATCCACTCTCAGGATATTCTTATTCTATTATGAACAAAATTTTATTCTGTCATAAACAAACTTTGGTGGCTATGCATTTCAGCATTTTAGTTGGCCTGGAACTTGAGTGCTGAAGTTCTTCATCAGAAAGGGCTTCAGTTGATCTGTAAAGTCACCAAATGTGTACAAAAAAGTGGGGCATACGTACATTTGAGGATTTTCTAGGGAGAGTGTCTACGTATTTCAATAGTTTTTCAAATGGGTTCATGACACAAAAAGCCCAAGGGCTACTAATTTAGAACATTGTGTATAAGGGAAATGGCTGTTTAGATCCAGAAAAACAACTTACAAATTTTTGGAATCCAGCCTGTTGGAAAGTTAAGAGCTACAAATGTGTCTTCTAATGATGAGTCATATTAAACTAGGATTTTATGAAAATTTCAATGAATGCTGCTTTGATTTTACTCTTAGTCTATATTGATCTCAAAATATTCTTATTCTTCTTAGCTGATCTTCCCTTCTTTGAAATTATCCAAAGTACAAAGGCCTCAGAGATCAGATAGTTTTATAAAATGGTTTATTTAAACTTTATTTTTCCTTATTTTGCAGCTAAAATTTATCTAAGTCCCTAATTTTCTTTGCTGTAGAGAATCAAGGAGGCAGAGAGAAGAGAGAAACAGAAGGTCTGTTTTTGAATGTGAAAAATAGAAGTTTGAGGCTAAGAGCACCCTGGTGGAGAGTGCTACTGTCGATCTGCAGGGAATTGTAAATAACCCTGAAGAAACTCAGCCCTGACCCTTTTAAGGGTTCAACAACTAAAGGCTAATTTTGTGTGTTCTTGCTGAGTTTTCACATGGTTCCATGGAGCCTGCTTCCAGCTGGAACTGGACATGGAAATACTTATGCTGAAATAACATTGGGAAAGGAGCCCCTGTGAAGCTTCTGATCAAGCAGGAATGAAAAGAAATGGAAAATCCCAGGAGATTGTCTCATTTATTATTTTTATCTTTTCTTCTGCCTCATTGGAAGACAGTTTCCAGGCAGATAAGGATCTATATGAGATATTTTGTAAGACAAACTACTTTATATCTTTTCAGAAGTCCAGTCTTTAAAGGTACTTATGATAAAACAAATTTATCTACTAGTGATTTGCTCAAGAAATCATTCTTCTTAACATTTTTATTATTACTAGGGTCACCATCTTTTTTACTTGTTTTTCTCAATATCTGACGAATAAACTAACTAAATCTTTTTAGAAGTAGCAGCCTACTAGTTTTACTCAAGTTGCTTCTAGCTGTTCTCCAAAAGCAATTTATATATTTACTTTTACATAAATACTATTAAAAATAAGACGTATAACACAGTCAAAATTTATCATTGATTTTACATGACCTAGATTAGACTTCTGTATTCTGCTTGCCCATGTATTGTATGCTACAGTGAACAATACCTTAAAAATTTATCCAAAAGACAGGTAATTTTGTCTGTCTGTGTAAAAACTCTAAGACTTAAGAGAAAAAATAGAAGTAAAGAAAATAGATCTAGGTATTGGATAGCTGAGGTCTTGCTCCTGCATGATTGTGGCAGGAGTGGTGCATTCCTTCAATGACTTTTCCACAGACCCAGGTAACAAGAGAAATAACAAAAGTGCCCCTTCCCCAGCACTGAACTCTAATGCAAGTTGGGATCTGGTTTGTATTTAGGTAAGTGTAGCAGGTCTATACTTGTACATTTTGTTTGTTGTCTTGTTGTGCTGTTTATCAAATAATAATAATAATGATGATGATGATGATAATGATGATGATGATGATTAGACCACATTTTCAGATCTTGTAGCATAACTGCATTTTGAAAATACAGCAATTCTAAGGGAAGAAATAGGAATAGATGGACGCTCCCATGGTCCCAAGATAAATTCCAAATCTTAGCCAAGGCGTAAAATGAGTTTTTACATCTTTATTTTTCTAACAGAAACAAATTGAGCCCAAAACATTTTATGAGCGACTTTAGGTAAACAAAGAGAATAGCTTTTCTCTCTTTACCCAGATTTATTGAGTAATGTTTGACAAATAAACATATATTTTAACTTGTACAGCATATTTTATGTACCTATGCACTGTTAAATGCTAATCATGATCAAGCAAATTATATTTTCATTACTTCACACACACACACCTATGTGTATCTTTGTGTTAGTGTGTGAATGCTTTTTAAACTTTTTACTGCCTGGCATGGTGTCTGACATACCGGTGAGGCACTATAAATGATTATTTCATCTCCACAGTTTAGTCTAATGGATTAAATTCTAAAATCCTACACTTTCAAGCATGAGCAGCTTTGGGAAACATTGTTAAATGGGAAAAAATGTGCTTCAGAATTTGTCTGCTTTCTCTTTCTTTGTGTACAACACACGTGTCATGTAATTTTACCATTTTCTGGTTGAGATTATGAATTTCTGCTGTGACTGAGACCTCTGGATTGTTTCTTTTCAATAAGATATTTCTTGATAAAGAATGTGGGAGATTTCCAGATAACATATTTTTCTATGAAACCCTTGGAATGGGAATGATAATATATATGATAACAGGAAAGATATTTTAGGGTATAAACTCTTGCAAAACCTCAGATCAAAAAATCACACCAAGGAAGATCTCACTCTTGGTTTTAAGGACTGGAGAGAAAGCAACATAATATTCCCTTGAGAAAGCAGAGTCTTTCTCTTGTTTTGCTGATGGGAAGGTTTCAGAGCATAAGTTCTTGCTCCACTTACATGAGTAAGATGGGAACTGGACTCAAAACCCAGGGACCACTCTAGGTTTTCTATTGCATTAAAACTTTATATAACCAAAGATGTATATATGAATTTGATTTACAGCTCTGACCTCTTTTTATTTTGGGAAACAATAATTATATTTCTTCAAACTGTGATTAATAAATGTAATATATTTATAAACTCTTCATGAGGTCCTGGTATATCCAGTTTTCTGGGTCAGTGTATTATTTTGCTCATAAAGGTCAGTAAATCTTTGAAATGCTATTTTAAAACAATTCAAATGTAGTAACAATATTTGCCATGTACTAAATTTACATGAAGGTTTTTTTACTTGTCTGTCATTTTAGCTAGACATTGAAGAATGGGTCATAAAATTTTTATTTGCCTGTGGCATTAATATAATATTTATATAGGAATACATAAATTCTTGATTTTAAAAATATATTTTCAGTGAATTGAAATTTGTACTGAATTATTTTTGAACTGCCTTAATGTTTTAGCTCTGCCTTGAAAGCATAAAGTAGAGCAATAAAAGTTTTTTTTAAAGTTTTCCTCTTTGGCCTACAAGTATCCTTTTCTATAAATAATCTTATTAAATTTTTAACAAATATATTTAATAAAATTCATGTAGCAATGGGGCCAGGGATTTAGCTCAGTGGTTCCACCGCCTGCCTTGCAAGCGGAAGGATCCGAGTTCAATCCCCGGTACCAAAAAAAAAAAAAAATTTATGTAGCAGTACAGTTTACAGTTGTTCCCTGTATCTAGGGCACAGAAATAGTCTAATTATATTTTGAGTTGTGATGTAAAACATAGAGCTAAAGTCCTCTACTCCAGCGGTGGTGAACCTATGGCATGTGTGCCACAGTAGGCATGCAGAGCCCTCTCAGTTAGCACTCAAGCCACGTTGCCCTTGCAGTCAAGCATTGGATAACAGTTGTTTTTCTCTAAACTAAAACCTCAGTTTTCAGATTTAATTGCAGTGCTGACTCTTTGCAATAAATAAGTGGGTTTTGGATAACACTTTGAATACTCAGTCTCTAAAAGGTTTGCCATTGCTGCCTAGGCCCTACCACAAGGCAGTGGCAATTGTTTAGGAAAGTATGTTGAATACTTGGAGCAAATAGAATATGTTTGTTGTCTGCATTTATAAGAGAAACATCTAAGTTATCTTTAGCATTCTTTATTCTTGATTATTTGTGTGCCTTCATCCTGACAGTGAGTTAGTTGTTTTGGCTCCTTCATGATTAGAAATACAGAAAAGATAGCTCTCTCCAGATGTGTTGTGTGTTGGGGATTCCAAATGAGGTCTTTTGACAGTTTCCTTAACACACACTAGCACAGTAATTATAACAGATTTTCAAACAGATGACTTCAAAAACAAATTTCTAAGTACTTAGAGAGTGAATCCACATCTGAAGACTGATTCATTACTGAGGTTGACCATTTTATGTCCCAAAGCCTTGGTTGACACTCCTGTTTCACACAGTTTTCTGAACTGTTGGCTTGCATGGGGCTCCTGGGACATTAGGGAATTCATCTCTCTGTAATCTTAGCCTTTAGTTAGCAAACCACTTACATTCGTGTCCCTTAGAATCTGTGTTAATGAACCCCATATGTGCCAGAGTTTATGTTATTTCAAAAGTAGACAGAAAAGAATGATTACTGCTGGTGAATGTGCTCTTAATTAACTGAAAATGTGATGAGTTTTATACACCATTTTAGCTCTGTTTCTAATTGCCTAAAGCCAACTTGTGGTTCTGAACACTCATTTGCTTATTTAAACTTCATGGTTTCTGGATTAAGACACTAGAGAAATATACACAAAAAAGTGGTAGAACATTTATCCAGAAAGTCTATATCACAGTAGATCTTCCATGTACTTTACCTAGCAATTGTCTTACTTAATTTTAAAAAGTATTAGGTAATACTTATTGTCAGAAAAACAGAGTTGAGGCAATACTTCAATTAACCCAAATTTGGAAAATTATGAAGCCTACATTGGATATTAAAAGATGTTTTAAAAGGTTGAATTTTTGTGTTCATAGTTTACAGAGTAAATTTAAAAAATCAAGTGTCATCTATACATGAAATGACAGAGAGCACCTTATTTTGCTACACCAACTTGAAAAGCATGAGTCTCAGCATCCCATAATTCATAAACAGATAATCTATATGGCAAGGCAATATATTTAAGTAAACTCCATACTTGATTTTTTAGTAACATTGATAAACACTCTATTTAAATCCTTTATTTGGCACAAAAATTTGTTGATTCTTGCATAAAAGAAGCATCAAGAAGGGAAGAGAAAACCTTATTTAAACGCCTTATTGCTTTATAAAGCTAGAGATGCCATGAATGAACCAGCAATTTGGTTGTTTTTTAGGTGTCTAGATAATTGAAAGTTTAGTGTGCAAGAAATGAGTACCATTTATGACACAGAGTTGGGAATCCTCCTGAATCTAAACTGGACTCCTGCCTGACCAGGAAACATAAACACACATTGGTATTTGTGGTTTTGTAAATATGGACAGGAGATTTTGAATCTCCTTTTATAATCAATGAACAATTGTCTTTCCTTTGGCTTTTCAATATCTCTCTGTACTGGGGATTTTTCCCCTCCTAACCTACATATATTTCTATTTTTTAACCTACGTACATTTCTAAGTATCTGCTTTTCAAAAAGCCATGCATCTACTACAAAATCAAAATTTAGATTATTGTAATTATTTTCCTGCTTATTTCTCAATTTTCAAAACTATGTGACTGAAAAATACTGTTTAGTAAAATTATATAAATGTCAATATATGTCATTAAACATCATTGGTATTATTCTCTAAGGGTATAATGTCAGAAATTACTAAATTAAGAGAAAGGGTGAATATAAAAATGGAAATATTTTAATTATTCAGTGAATAATGAATATAAAATCCATACTGTCTTTTCATTACAAAAATACAAATCTAACTGTTTTAATAATTTGGTCATTTGAACCATATTACTTTGTTTTTTTAACATATACTACATAAATATGAAAAACAACCTTTGGTTATAATTTATTTAAAGTCCAATGTTTATACTGGAATCGAATTACTCTAACATCATTGTATATATTTACTCTATTCATGCTGCAAAACAAATCAAAAGAAATAAAAAACAGGTTTTAGATATTCACAGTGTGAAAGAGGAATTAGCATGCATTTATGCGTGTTAACTGAGCTGGGGATCAGAATGGAATGAAGTTTCAATAAAATACAATCAGAACAAAGAGGTCAGAGGGAAAAATCCAGGCACTTGGAAATGGCAAATGTCAGAGAATTGGGGGAGCATTGAGGAAAGTCACCCCTTGGGGTAAGGGTAACAGTCGCGATTCCCCTGGAGGGAACTGATGGTACAGCTGTTACTCTCCTGAGTTAATTCTGGAAGGAAATAACTTAAGGAAATATGTCTGAAAATTGCTTGATTAACTATGTCTGAAAAATTACTTTAGGGAGAGAAAACTGGTCTCTCCCTAGGGCAGAAGTAATTTGTCTCAGATTAAAACTCTGAGAGTAAGGCTGGCTTTTGGGTGTAAGGAGATTAGTAATGGTAGCAATTATTCATCGGTAATATAGGTGAAGAAATTGTTATAAGTGCTTTACACCTATTAATTTATGTGTCTCACAACAATATGAAGGTGATACTATTACTGGCAACACATTTTACAGATAAAAAAGAGAGGTAATTTAAATTGCTCCAAATCACAGAGTTAATAAGTGATGACAGGAGGGATAAATTCAGCTGTCTGGCTCTACAGATATATATATATATATTACCATGACACAAAACTGCTCACCCTTAAGATGAGTCTGGCATATTAGTGAGGATTAAGTTAGGCTGTAGGTAGCTGTAACCAGTATGTTGACTACTATGATTTGAGATGGAATCAAAATGCAATTTTTCTTTTATTACTTTTCTCTTTCACTTTTCCTTTAAACTTTATTAATGGAAATAATCTTTCCCAACCCTAGTTTAAAATTTTGCAAGCTGATGATGTTTCTATTACTTTAGCTAATAGGCCTCCAGGGAGAAGATAATAAAAACAGAGTCTTAGTTTGGAAAAAGGATGTTCTGTCTGAGATAGAAATTTAAAATATTGAACTTATTTAAGTCTGGTTCTTCTTCTCTCCTGCCCTAGCAGGAAGTCTGCAGTAGGAGGAAGGGAAGGGCAGATCCATTTCTCTGCTTCTCCTTCTGCTTCATGTACCAACTCCCCACAATGAATGTAATCATTATTACTGCAAAGATGTACTATAAAAATAAAACTTTACAAAAAGAGATAAGTTAGGAGGGTCTCATGATGCCATTCTGGGGCTCATCACCTGTAGAGCTGGGAGGTAGAGTGGACCAGGGACTCATTCCTATCTGAGACACTGGAGGATCAGAAAGGCTGATGAGCTGGTTTGGGGGAGCTGAAGTGCTGCTGGGCTGGGATGTGCCTGCACAGCTAGCCTATTGGGCTGAGGGATGCTGCAGTGTTTTGTAACAGGAGAGCAGGTGGGTTATCCAAGAGACCACTGGCGTAGGCTGTTTTGGGCCTGTTCAAGTAAGGCCACATGGAAGAAGCAGAGAGATCCCAGTGACAAGAAGCTCCATTGTGTATACATGCTACATTTTCTTTATCCATTCTTCTGTTGATGAACATGTAAGCTACTTCCAAGATTTAGCTATTATAAATTGTGCTGCTATAAACATGGGTAGTCGTGTATCACTGTAATATTATGTCTTTAATTCTTTCAGAAGATATCAAAAGGGTAATACATTGAATGGAATTTTTAGTTTTACTTTTTTTGCTCCTCTTTCATTTCTATCTCCTCAAACATTTCTATTTCTATCTCTACGACAAATTACTTCTGCTTTAGGGAAAGAAAAAATTATTTTCCCTTTATGTTCTCAGGCATAGTTTCTTAAGTTATTTCCTTCCCCAAATTAACTTCTCTCGGGATAGTTAACAGCTATACCATCAATTCCCTCCAGGGGAAGCCCTACACTTACTCGGTGGGGTGAATTTTCCCAATGTTCTCCCAAATGAACATTTTACCTTCCATGTGGTCACTGGAGGAATTGAGGCTTACAGGACAGTTCAGGCCTCCTCAGAAAATCCTTTATTCTGTGCTCTCTCAACAGTTAATGCCTCATATTGGATTGCAAGTTGAAGAGTTGTTGAATAAGTTTGCCCTTATTTCTTTGCCAATCTGTATCTCAGTTGGAAACTTACTTTGCAATTACACTTACATGTCACACCATGACAAAGTTGTCTTCCATTTTTGCATATCCCTTTTCAGTTTGTAATGAGATGCACTCTTGAGTCCTAGCTCATGCTCCACACTAATGCTCATTTCCTCTGTATAAATATTATTTTTTCATTTATCTCTAGGACCAATGTAAATTTATCAATTTTATTCAAGAGAATCTTGAATTGTTTCTTACAATGTACACATCTGTACTGTTTTTTTCTGGAATCAAAATGACTTACTAGGCCTTCATCCAGAGCTTCTCTCCACGGGTCGGTCAAACAGCCTGAGGCTCCTCGGCTGTGTTCTGGTTCCTGTCCACAGCACAGTGAGGTCCCGGGAGCAGCTTGGAGCCCCGCCTTCATCCAGTGCTCCAATTAGCCGCGGGGGCGCCTACAAGGCCCAATTCCATCCGTCCCCTCCCCCCACCTTACAGTTCTTCTGCCACCTGGTCCCTCACTACAGAGGCACAGGGGATTATACTTCACATAGTTAAGTGCGATAGATTAATAACTACTACAAATTGTCATTTTCTAAGCTGCGCTTGATGCTATGGTATTGCTGATTGTAACATTTGGCCTAACATGTTGTGATTGATCTAATCAGTTTTCCTTCCTGGTATAAGGAAAATAAAATAGCCTCAGAGTCATTAGAGCCTCAAAACCTAAATACAAGCCATATCTGGAAGACACCTCTGAAAAGCAATCATTCCACAAGGCTTTTAAACACAAGCAACAACAATACCTGCATTAAGCAATTTTGAAATATCAACCCAGGAATTAAACCAAGGACAGTACCAAAAACAAAAATGAGAAGACCTTTAAGCAGGGCACAAATGCAGGCTTCCATGCCACAAAAAGGAAATTCTGGGGGAAATGAGGAGGAAAAGTCAGATAATCAACCACCTGGATACCCTGAACTGATAGCACAGGAAGTAACAAAACAGATACATGAGGCTCTAGAAAAATTCAAAGCAGAAATAATCTCCCAGATAAATACAGAGATGGTGAGTACAGTGAAAGACATGATTAGAGGCTCTAGAGCAGAAACAGATAAGAAAATAGATGAGATCAGAAACATGCTGGAAGCCATGAATGCCCAGCATAAGAAAGAAATGGAAACCATGATCGCCCAACATAAGAAAGAAATGGAAGCCATGAAACAGATTCAAACAGATATTCAGGAGATTAAAAACTCCATTGAAAGCATGCAGAGCAGACTAAGAGAATCTGAAGACAGAATATCAGATATAGAAGACAGGATCGCAGTTAAGGACCATGAAAACAGAGACTTCTTAAAGATAGTAAGGGACCATGAGAAATCAATCCAACAGCTGCTAGATGATGCATAGAAGAATAACATAAGACTGATAGGAGTCCACAAAAAAACAGGAGAAAGTACAATTGACATAAAAAAAACTGTTCAAAGAAGTAATAGTAGAAAACTTCCCAGACAGAGGTGGAGAATTGGACACACAGATGAGTGAGGCATATAGAACTCCACCCAGCCACGATCAAAAAAAATCTACACCTAGGCATATAATAGTCAAGATCCCAGAAACCCAACAGAAGAACAAAATTCTACAGGCAGTTAGAGAAAAGAAACAAATCACCTACAAAGGAAAGCCCGTCAGAATCATGTCAGACATCTCAACACAAACCCTCAAGTCAAGGAGATCCTGGAGTGAAGTATTTCAAGCCCTAAAAGAAAATAACTTCCAACCTAGACTGCTGTATCCTGCAAAATTATCTTTCAAAATCAATGGGGAAATTAGATACTTTCATTAAAAAGAACACCTGAGAAATTTCATGAACACCAAACCAGCACTCCAAACAATTTTATGCAATATCCTAGAAAAAGACAATGAAGGTCACAACTCCATGAGGGCTAACAGAGAGAAGACACCATGCAAGGTAAGGGACTAAAGGGAAAGGGGGAAAAATAAGAAAAGAGCCAACAACAATAAAACATCATGGCAAGAATGAGTCAATATCTCTCACTTACAACTATCAATGTTAATGGCCTCAATTCACCAATCAAAAGAAATAGACTGACAGAATGGATTAAGAAGCAAAATCTAGCAATATGCTCTAAACAAGAAACCCACCTAACTCCAAAGGAAATTCATAGACTGAAAGTAAAAGGATGGAAAACAGTTCTCCATGTGACAGGATCCCAGAAAAAAGCAGGGGTAGAAATCTTATTTGCAGACAAAGTAGATTTCAAACCAAAACTAATTAAGAGAGACAAAGATGGTCACTACATCCTTGTGAAAGAAACAATCCAAGAGGAAGAGATAACAATTCTAAATATTTATGCACCAAATACGAATGCCCCAAACTATACAAAACAAATATTAATGGACATGAAAAAGCAAATAACCACTAACACAATTGTATGGGGAACCTCAACACCCCTCTATCACAAATAGACAGATCATCTAGGAAAAAAATTAACAATGAAATTCTAGAACTGAACCAAGCTATTGAACAAATGGACTTAAGAGATGTTTATAGAGTGTTCCACTCCACAAAATCAGAATACACATTCTTTTCAGCTGCACATGGGTCATTCTCCAAAATAGATCACATGCTAGCTCATAGGGCAAATCTAAGTAAATGTAAAAGAATTGAAGTTATCCCCTGTATATTATCAGACCATAGTGCAATAAAATTGGAGATCAATAACATAAGAAACCGCAGAACACCAACAAACACATGGAAATTGAATAACACTCTCCTGAACAACCAATGGGTCACAGAGGAAATTAAAGAAGAAATTAGACAGTTTGTACAAGTAAATGATAATGCCAGTACAACATACAGGAATCTGTGGGACACAATGAAAGCAGTTCTATGAGGGAAATTCATAGCAGTGAATGCCCATATTAGGACAACAGAGAGAACTCAGTTAAATAACCTAATGGAGAACCTCAAGCTCCTAGAAAAAGAAGAGCATAACAAACCCAAAGCTCATACAAGAAAGGAAATTATAAAGGTCTGAGCAGAAATCAATGCAATGGAGACGAAGAGAATGATACAAAAAAAATCAATGAATCGAAGAGCTGGTTTTTTGAAAGAATAAATAAAATTGAAAACCTTTAGCCAACCTTATCAAAAGAAAGGAAAGAAAAGGCTCAAATCCATGCAATTAAGAATCAAAAAGGTGAAGCCACAACAGATCCAGCAGAAATCCACAGAATCATCAATACCTACTTTGAGAACCTGTACTCTAATAAAATGGAAAGCATAGAAGAAATGGACAGATTCCTAGATACATATGAATTGCCAAAGTTAAATGAAGAAGATATAGAAATTCTGAACACCCCAATTACAATGAGTGAAATTGAAAATGTAATAAAAAATTTACCAACAAATAAAAGCCCAGGTCCTGATTGCTTCACTGCTGAATTCTACAAGATGTTTAAAGAAGAACTATCACCATTACTCTTTAAACTCATCAAGGAAATTGAAAGGGAAGCAAGGCTTCCAAATTCTTTCCTGGAAGCAAGTGTTACTCTGATTCCAAAACCAGGGAAAGACCCAACCAAAAAAGAGAACTACAGACCAATCTCCCTAATGAACATAGATGCAAAAATCCTCAACAAGATACTGGCAAACAGAATACAGAGGGTCATCAAGAAGATCATACACCCTGACCAAGTTGGATTTATCCCAGGGATGCAAGGATGGTTCAACACTCATAAATCAATAAATGTAATACACTATATTAACAGAGGCAAGGACAAAAAACATATGATCATCTCAATAGATGCAGAAAAGGCATTTGACAAAATCCAGCACCTATTCATGATAAAATACGCTACAGAAAATTGGAATATATGTTCTTTATCTCAACCTGATTAAGGCTATCTATGAAAAACCAACAGCCAACATCATACTAAATGGTCAAAAACTGAAAACTTTCACACTAAAATCAGGAACAAGACAAGGATGCCCACTATCACCACTCCTGTTCAATATTGTTCTGGAAACATTAGCCACAGAAATTAGACAAGAGAAAGAAATGAAAGGAATAAAGATAAGAAAGGAAGAAGTGAAACTGTCATTATTTGCTGATGATATGATACTTTACATAGAAGACCCAAAAAACTTGGTCAAAAGCCTTCTAGACCAAATTGACAGATTCAGTAGAGTAGCTCGATATAAGGTCAACATTCAAAAGACAATAGCCTTTTTATACACAAATAGCCGACCCATTGAGAGAGAAATTTGGGAAATAATTCCTTTTACAATAGCATCTTTAAAAAATGAAATATCTAGGAATCAAGCTAACAAAGGAAGCAAAAGACCTCTACACTGAAAACTACAGCACTCTGAAGAAGATCAAAGAGCATATAAGAAAATGGAAAGATATCCCTTGTTCCTGGTTAGGAAAACTCAATATAGTGAAAATGGTCATACTTCCAAAACTACTATATAGATTTAATGCAATACCGATTGAAATTCCAACAATATACTTCACAGAACTAGAGAAAACAATCCAAAAATTCATTTGGAAGCAGAAGAAACCTAGAATAGCAAAAGCAATTCTAGGCAACAGAGACATGGCTGAGGGTATCACAATCCCCAACTTGAAACTATACTTCAAAGTTACTGTGATAAAAACAGCATGGTACTGGCAAAGAAACAGACCTGAGGATCGGTGGACTAGATTAGAAGATGCAGAAACAACTCCAGACATACTCAGCCACCTCATCTTTGACAAAGGAGCCAATTGCCCTCATTGGAGAAAAGATAGTCTGTTCAATAAATGGTGTTGGAAAAACTGGATTTCAACCTGCCAAAGATTAAAACTAGACCCATTACCTATCACCGTGCACTAAACTAAGATCGAAGTGGATTAAAGAGCTAAATATCAAAACAGAAACACTAAACTTGCTGGAAGATAAGTTAGGTAGAACTCTCAATGACATTGGCATAGGAAAAGACTTTATGAACAAAACTTCAGTAGCATGGGAACTAGCAGAAAGAATCAACAACTGGGATTTCATCTTATTAAAAAGCTTCTGCACTGCAAGAGAAACTACCAATAGAGCTAAGAGACAATCTACAATGTGGGAAGAAATTTTTAGCAGCTATACCTTAGACAAAGGTCTACTATCTAGAATATATAAAGAATTGAAAAAAATCAGATCCCCCAAATTCAAAGACCCAATTCAAAAATAGTCATCTGAAATGAACAGATATTTCTCAGACAAAGAAGTAAAAACAGCAAATAAATATATGAAAAAATGTTCAACATCACCGGTCATTCGAGAGATGCAGATGAAAACAACACTGAGATTCCACCTCACCCCAGAAAGAATGGCTGCTATCAAGAAATCAACCAATAACAAATGCTGGCGGGGGTCTGGAGAGAAAGGAACCCTTCTCCATTGTTGTTGGGAGTGCAGACTGGTGCAACCACTGTGCAAATCAGTATGGAGATACCTCAAAGAACTAGGACTAGAGGTCCCATTTGACCCAGCTATTCCCCTACTGGGTATCTTCCCCAAAGAATTAAAAGAATCATACCACAGCGATATATGTGCACCTATGTTTATAGCAACACAATTTGTAATAGCTAAGGTTTGGAAATATCCCAAGTGCCCATCAACTAGAAACTGGATAAAGAAGATGTGGCTTTTTTACAAAATGGAGCACTACTCAGCCATAAAGAACAAGAAACTAGAGTCATTTATAGCTAAATGGATGCATATTGAGGCCATACTCTTAAGTGAAATAAATAGGACACACGTGTAAATACTGAATAGTATCTCTAGTGTGATAGTGTAAATAAGGATGAAAATGTTTAAAATGAATAATTGATAATTTGAAATACGAAAAGGTCCAAAGGTGGAGGGGTGGTGGGAGGGGATGGGGAAAGGGAAGAAAGGAAAGGAAAAATTATGAGAAAGAAAAAAAAAAAGGAAACAAAGTCTATGTAAATAGGAAAGGGTGGTGGGGGTGAAGGGTGCATAGTTAATGAGGAAAACAATAAGAACTAAGATATATCATGTTCAGGTACAAACACCCAATGATAAATGTAAATGTATTGCATACCTAAAATGTACCAATATATATAAATTTAAAAAACCAAAAAAACAAAATGACTTACCATAGTACTTTATTGTCCCAAATAAATATTTATAAAGTCATTGCTAATTAGTTTTTAGAAAAGTAATTTTCCTAGTAAAGAGATATCTCTTTAAAATAATGTCTGCAGGCGGGTTGGAAAAATGGTTAGTGACTAAATGTCATTTGTGAATCACACAGTAATCTGGTACATTTATATCTGCAGAAAAAAGCTTTCTCGTCTATTGCTCCCATTCTTTTCAAAATTTGTATAAAATCTTGCTGTGAAGGAGCAGTAGTTCAAAGAGCCTGGGCTTTGAATTTCCACACTAGTATTGACACCAAACTACCAGACAACTGTGGCCCTGTGCAAGCAGCTTCACTACTCTGAAGAAACTGTACCTGAGAATACCTGAGGAATTCACCCTTGAACACACTCAGAGACATTTACAAACAGCTGGAGGATATTGTGTTGGGCACTAAATAGGGGCGACTTCATAACATCTCCCATAGGATGTGTTGTAACTCCAGCAACAAAAATAATGCACCTGTGCACCTAATTCTTTAATTTACTGAAAATTTATTGAACACCTGCCATGTGTCAGGTACTAGAGATCTAGTGATGAAAGGCAGACAAAGTTTCATTCTTTTAGCTCATTTTTGAAAGGGAAAGGAGGATTTCAGAGAGTGATGAATCATGAGATAAATAGAATGATATTATAGTACACAAAGAGTGGCCATGGTGGTATTTTAAATAATTTCCTTGATTTCAGGAAGGTCTCTTAATGATGATGTGTGACTATTTTGATGATGATAACAAAAATAGTCAACCATAAGGAGATCTGAGGTGGAGAGTTCCAGGAAGAGGGAAGAGAGCCTTAAGCTTTTGTTCCTTGAACAAACTTGGCCTGTTGAGGAACAATAATAGCAAAAGAAAAAAAGACCAGTGTGACTTGAGTGTCATTAGCAACAAGATGAATGATGGAAGACAGTGTCCTAGAGATGGACAGGGGTTAGATTGTACCTTGCTTAATACTTGGTATCTCTGCTTGGATGTCAGGGAAAATATAAAAGTTCATGAAGTAAAATATCTACTGAGTGATATAGCTTTTGCACTATCATAAAGGCAAAATTCTGAAGGTGAACTTATCATAGGTTGTAGACCGTCAGTATTTGCAAAAAAAAAAAAAGAGAGAAATATTCACAAGGATGCAAGAAGAATTATTAATGTTAAAAAATCTTTTCTCTGTAACAGTGCATGAAATTGTAAGCCTTTATTTTAATTCTCAGTTTTTAAGATCATTTATCTTCCCTTTAGGGAAAAGGAATTTTCCTCTTTAATATTTTTAGGTCACTATGTGTTTCTTAGTAGACAACATGGACTTACAAAATGTTATTTGATCTTTATATCCATTGAATCGCTGTGAGAAAGGAACATTTATTGCCATTTCAACCTTGGAATGAATTTTCTTGAGGGGCAATAGTGCAAAGCACACTAGGGTCAAACCATAACCATTGCCTTTCTTTATTCACAGAGACATCAGAAATGTCTTCCCCAAATACTGTACATAGAACAGAGACAACAAAAACCTTGAACTGACAGCAGTCTGTCCAGATGATTTGGATTATTTTAGAAATCCATTTGGCTATAGGACAGAACCCTACTGCTTTTTGAAGGGAAATCTAGTGAAAACAAATTCAAATCCACAAAATAAGTCAATTAGATCTCCAAACAAAAAGGACTGAGAAAGAAGAGTCCTAATTTGGGATACATACTGTATGATTTTGGTGGTCCTACTCTGTAATGATTTTTTTGTGTATTATGGGATATAGATCACGAGTAATTATGTCAAAGTCACTGAGAATGGGAATTTAAGCATGGTAGAAAGGAGATACAGATGTAACTTCAATGAGATTAAAATAAAAAAGTAGCCCCATAGTTCTGAATTTGGGTTGGAAATATTATGAGCTTATGATGTAACTTATCTTTAAAAAATAAACCTCTGTCCACTGAAAAGGCTAAGGAAACATGAATAATCCAGGGAGAATGAGAACACCAATGACTAGATTATGGTCTATAATGGTTTTCAATAAAGGGACACAGTGCTCTTTGAAGAAATGCCACAAGAATTTTATGAGATAGTTGTGGAACATTTTATTAAAGTAGGAAGCCAGGAAATTATTTAAAAAATAGAGCCATGTCAAGGAATCAGGAACCATGTGGCCACAGATTGGATAATTTGGTAATCAATAAAGGTGGATAATTTGATAATCAATACAGATAATATTAGCTTCAACAGGCTGAAATACAGGAGATGTGTTTAAATCCGTGAATACATAACCATATATTTAAAATAAAACTTGCTGGTTATCTTTGGAAATGTTAAAAAATCAACCTATTATCTTAAAAATCAGTAAAGGTAAAGAATTAAATATTTATCATTTCTTTTCTACAAATGACCCCAGGGTAACCAAATATTTGAACTGATAGTTTTCTTATAGAAATATCACAGTCACAAACTTAAGAAAATATAAAATAATATTATTATTTTGTAAATCATAATTGATGTATTAATAAGCCTAACTAATAATCATTTCAAAATCTAATGAGAAGACAGTCACAGTATTAAATGTTCCTGATGGAAGTATATAAAATCACTCATAAGTTGTACACCCCTTCAAAAAATAATCAATCTGATCTAATGAAGAATCTACTAATTTCCCGACAATATGTGGAGACCAAGGACATGTTAAGTGATTCTATTTAGATGCAATAGCAAAATCCAGACAATGGAAAACCCTCCAGGACAATCCATATCATATAAATATAAAAGAGATCTATCTATCTATCTATCTATCCACTTACATAGTTCTCTAAAAAAGAAAAACGGTAGAGGAGAAAGTAAAACAAACTTGAGACCTGTTGAAATATACAATGTTCATCAGGATTCCAATTTACCAAATTATAAAATATTAATTATTTGAACATTTTGAGACAACTGGGGAAACTTGAAAGCTTACTGGATATTTGAAGGACTTATTTATATATGAAGTGTGATAGCAGTATTGGATTTAGGTTTTATTTTTAATAGTTCTTATCTTTAATATGACAACTATTATTATTACAAATAAAATGATTCTGGGATTGTCTCAAAATATTAGAGATGGAATGGTAAGTAAAGAAGAATACAGAACAGATGAAAAAGATACTCATGAGCTGAAAATTGTGGAAGCTGGGTGATGGCTACACTATATTTTGGTCTATGCTTGAAATGGATCAAGATAAGTAGTATAAGAAAGTGATCATTATTCTGCACTGGCACATAGCCTGTGCCTGAAGCTTGCATAGGACCAGGATAATCATGAGTGTGTCTCAGTGGACAAGCATGTCCTGCTTCTCCATGTAGGACAGCTCTGCAGCAGTTACCATAATATCTGTGGAGTGAACAGGCCGAAGCTCCTATTCACTTGATGTTTTAGAAGATGGACTGATATGCTTTGGACTGAGTTTGCCCCTTGTGTTCTTGGGTAAATTGTAAAGTAGGAAAAGCCTCCAGAGAAATATCTTGAGATTCTGATGAACAAGAAATAGTGATGGCTCCAAAGTAAATTAGCACAATAACAGATGAGTATGCATTTAATTTACATAGACTGAATAAAATAGTAATATTTGTAGAGTAAGATTTCTATAACAAATAGATTATAATCCTCTGTTAATTTTTCCTACTTAGTACAAAACATATTTTCTAAAAGGAATTTCCACGTCCCAATATTGATCAATTTAACAGATAAAATAATTTTAGGATGTATGAGTGTAGTATAGTTGCTGTTTGAACAGAAGTTAAATTAGCTTCACTTGCTGACCAATGAGTTTTTCTTTTACTTTTTTTTTTGTTGTTCTTTTATTGGTACATTGTAGGTATACAACACAATTACAGCTCTCATTGGGAATTGTACCTTTACATAATGCATCTTGGTTCTTATTTTTTCCCCATTCTCCTGCCCTCCCCTCAAGCCTTCCATCCCTTCCCTATTTACAAAGACTTTGTTTCCATTTTTTCCATTTCTCATCATTTTTCCTTTCCCTTCTTTCCTTTCCCCTGCCCCTCCCACTACCCCTACCCCTTTGGACATTTTCTTCCTATTTTGCATTATCGATTATTCATTCTAATCATTGGTACATTTTAGGGATACAATATAATGACATTCATCATTGGAAATTTGCACCTTTACATAGTCTCTCTTGGTGCTTATTTTTCACCCTTGCCAAGCTGTCCCTTCAACCCCTCCATTCCTCCCTATTTACAAAGATTTTGTTCCTATTTTTCCATTTTCTCATATTAATCCCATTCCCTTCTATCCTTTCCCCTCCCCCTCCCACTTCCTTCCCCTTTGCCCTTTTTCTTCCTATTTCATATTACCTATTATACGTTCAGTCCTTATTTACACTTTCAGTTTCTCACACCAGAGAAACTATTCGGTATTTACACATGTGTGTCCTATTTATTTCACTTAAGAGAATTGCCTCAATGTGCATCCACTTAGCTATAAATGTCTCTAATTTCTCATTTTTTATGGCTGAGTAGTACTCCACTTTATAAAAAAAACCACATTTTCTTTATCCAGTCTCCAGTTAATGGGCATTTGGGCTGTTTCCAAGTTTTAGCTATTACAAACTGCGCTGCTATGAACATGGGTGTACATATATCACTGTGGTATGATTCTTTTAATTCTTTGGGGAAGATTCCCAGCAGTGGAATAGCAGGGTCAAATGGGACTTCCAGTCCTAGTTCTTTGAGGTATCTCCATACTGATTTCCACAGTGCTTGCACCAGTCTACACTCCCACCAGCAGTGGAGCAGAGTTCCTCTTTCCCCACAGCCCCACCAGCATTTGTTCTTGGTTGATTTCATGATAGCAGCCATTCTTTCTGGAGTGAAGTGGAATCTCAGCATTGTTTTCATTTGCATCTCTCGAATGACCAGTGATGTTGAACATTTTTTCATGTATTTATTTGCTATTTCTACTTCTTTGTCTGAGAAATGTCTGTTCATTTCAGATGCCCATTTTTGGATTGGGTCTTTAAATTTGGGAGGTCTGATCTTTTTAAGTTCTTTAAAGATTCAAGATAGTAGACCTTTATCTGAGGAAGAGTAGGTGAAGATTTTTTCCCACATTGTGGGTTGTCTCTTCACAGTGCGACCAATGAGTTTTTCATTGCTGTTAGAACCATTTCTATACTTCTTATTTTTTTTAGAATTGAAGTTTGCCAGGTCAAATCAGCTATTTTATTTGTACATTCTTTTTTATATATGTACAAAGTCTGTCAAATAAAGCATTCCTATTGCAAAAAAAAAAAGGGTAAGAATCAGCTGCATTTTTATATATTAAAAAAACTAATTAAAACAAAGTGTCCTTTCACTGATTTTCATTACAAAGAAGATGTAATCTGCATGCTAATGTTACTTATGAGACAATCCCTCATAGAAATGATCTATTAATAAGATAATAATAAATTATCTGTAACAATTGACTCATGATGGATAAATGCCTTTATTGGCTCCTGTAATTCTCTGTACTATGTACCATTTACATTGTACTTTAGAAACAAAAAGAGAGGTGGTATTATAGCTGTACTTTCAACATGTAGAATTTCTCTAATTCAAATATTCCAACTGCCCCTACTTCTTAACATAACCTAATAAGCTATTCTTTTTTTCACCCTACCCTGCTCTACTTCACCTTTGTTTTCCTTCTTTTAATTTAGTAAAGCTTTCTACTGCTTAAGATATCTTGTACTTATTATTCTCTTTTCCCTAAAGCTCCTTCTCCATCTTCCCAAGTTCATCATTGCCTTAATCAGTTCCTACTCATTAATGTTTCTCAGGGATGTTTTCATTGATAGTTCAGCGTAGGACAGATATCCATGAAAAAGCTTAAGGGTAGCATACCGCCTTTCCCCATTTATAGACCTTGGATTTGTAATTATGGAAGCATTGGTCTTCATTTTGCTTATTGTTTATCTTTATGACTAATGAATGTTCCATAGTACTATTATTCCCTGATTTATACCCAGCACTTAGAGTATGACACATTGTTGTTTAATTAATATTTGTCAAATTAATGAATGAAATCACCATAATGTTTTCCTTACTAAAAATCCCAAAAGCCATTTTTTCATATTTGACAACCTACACTTTGGATATTAAGATTTGTTTTATTTAAATTCTTAGCTGAGCCACTGATAAAAACACACATTTCTTACAATCTACTGTTCTGTTTCATCTAGTGACAATGTTTTAATCAAACTGTCTGTTTCATGAGTACAATTTTAAGTTTTAGGTGAGAAAGGAAACAAAACAATTTTGCCTTTTTGTAGACAGGAATGATAAACAGTGTGACAGTCAGGCATTTAAACACAGATGTGTTGGCCTCAGATTCAACCTCACTGTTTCCAGCCTCCTAGTCCATTAATTATACTTCCATTTCCCATCGTAGTCCAAAATTATCAGATAGCTATTTCTTGGTTTGTAGAAATGCTTAGATTTTTTTTTAATTTAAAAACATCCTTTTAAGACTACATGGACATACAGATTATGATTGAGTAATAAGGAGATAGTAGAGAAACAAGAATAATCTGTAATATACTATCATTTGCTAAATAATCTATACAAATTTTCTTTTTCCATGAAATGGGATCTATTGTATTTATTGTCTATAAAGTATGTTTTTTACTGAAAATGTATCACAAATATTTGTGTTTGGTTAGCAAGGGAAATCCACTTTTTATGTCTAGGTATGAGAGGCCTGCTTGTGTGTTTCTCAACACATGCTCCCTGTGGACGCTGTGAATGTTTGAGTCATGCCTGCCTGCTGCTTTGTTTTTCTAGGATAATATGAAACATTTAAAACAAACTTTCCAGTAACTATGATGGTTAACATGTGACACACATTCTATTCTTTGTGAAACACAGAAACTAATTGTCTCTACACTTGGACTGACTGATTCTTTAGAGATTTCCCATTGAATTAATTTAAATCACTATCACATGAAATTCGTTAGTCCTCATCAGAACTGTGTCAAAACTTACAAGTTTTCATATTCTAAAGTTTCTCCTGGAATGCACCAATGTTCAAATTTCTCTGTAAGTTTTAATTTATTTCTAGACTTGTGGTTTAAAACTATTTAGTCTACCTAGCAGTTAGGTCCTCTTTTAGTGTGCTTGAGTATCTCAAATTGTTGAAGATGTACAGTTACATCATTCATGTATTTTCTTATTCACTGGCTCAATATTCAACCATCCTTCCCATATGATGGGCTGTTTTCTCCCACTTCTCAAAATAAACCATGTGAAATAAACACATACCTTTATAAGAACATGGCAACTTACATTATATAATCAGTATATAGTTAAAACAGTACAGAAAACACACATGGAGAATCACTGGGGAAAGTTGTCAAATAATTCATTACTTCTGGAGCTCTTTCTTTATTCCTGACTCTGGGTAAAACATTAAATATGCATTTATAGCTTTAATCTACATCTTCTTAATGTTTTCTGTTGAGATTTATTGGACATAAATCCCTAAAATAAATGTTCAGTGGATACCAAGTAATGGAAATTTCATTTTAATTGCATATTGGCACATCACCTATTTTAACTGGTTCCACAGATTACAAAGACAATATACATGTAAGCATGTACTGTACTCAAATCCTGGAAGTTCCAGAATTCACCTCTTTGTCATTTGAAGGTTACTCTGATTTCCCCAGAAAGGAGAAAGTGGGCCTTTCATGAGTCTCTTTACTTAATTCCTCTGCCTACCTTGCTACATTGCTGCCAACAAATGCCACAACAATAAGTATTGAAGTACTATTTGCTTGACTACTGTAGAAGGAAGCTTGGTCAGCTCTATGTGGACCTTCTCTCAAATCTTTGCCACACTGCAAGTCAGAATTGTGTTGAACTGGAAAATAGGCTGACTGAGGTGTACAATAACAACTGACATCAAACAAAGATGACCCAAGTTTTATGAAAATTATTTCCAAAAAGAAAGATTTAGAAAGTATATATGCTTCTATAGCCACCTCTCCTCCTTTTTTTTCTCCTCTTGAATAGAATCCCTTAGGACAGAAATGTAAGAACAAGCACTACTATGTATGAGCACAGATTCATCCTGATTTACAGGGAGCTGTATTATATAGAGAAAATAGAGTACACTTCCTGAGATCCTCTGTTCCTCATCTATTGTTTCTCCACCTAGAAAGCTTCTTATTTATTAATGATAAATAATACGGCTGCTTTTGGTATTCAAATTGGCACCATATACATTAATAGATTTAGTTAATAAACCACTGTAAAGTGTTAGTATTTGCTAGGCACTGCGATAAACCCTTTATCATTTTTGTAAACTCTCACAATAAGCCTACAAAATAGATCATTTTCTCCATTTCACAGACAGGGATACTGAGGGAGAGAGGTGTTAAATGACTTATCCAAGATTATTTAGCTAAGAAAAAGCAAGATCTGGACAAAATCTTGATGGTAGTTCCATCTGATTCAAAAATCCATGCTTCATATCAGATAATCATGCTTCCTTTTAGATAATTTAACTAAAATTTAGGAGTGTTGCTCACCAGAGATGTTGCCTCTGTTGAGGTGATATTGTCTGTGATGGTTGCTCTTGATTGTCAACTTGATTATATGCAGAAATGCCTAAAGCATACTTTTGTGTATGTTTGTGAGAATTTTTCCAAAGACAGTTGGCATATATGACAGCAAACTGAGGGGGAAATCCTGCCCTAAATGTGAATGGTACCATTTAATAGAGTGGAGGCCTGGAAGGAAACAAAGTGGAAAGAAGGAAGCTAATTTCCTCCACCATGCTCTCCCACCATGACGCTTCTGCCTCTCCATAGGCCCAGCAATGAACTGAAACTTGTGAAATTGTGAGCCAAAATACACCTTTCCTTCTTTAAACTGACTTTTTCAGGTATTTTGTTACACCAATGTAAAGCTTATTAAACATTTTCTAAGAAATAGATTTGAACATTCTTATATGTAGGTATAAGAGGGGGGGTACCTTCTTTAACTCTTTGAGTCCTAGGTATTTTTTTACTTGTTTTATTTTTGTTGCAAAATATTGATAGGAAAGCAAAGGTAAAGGGGAAGCTTGGAAAGAGTAGTATTGGTCATTTTTACTCATCTGCTGCTTCCCACTCTCCCAGTGCTAGCTTGTGCCACAGTCATGTCTAAAACCAAGAGAGCTGTGAAGTTTTAGAGCTACAGAGAAAGTACTATAAAGTGGGCCAATAGCTAAAACCAAGCACAGTGTGACTTTGGAACAAAAGCAAATCCCCACTACCCATAACTTTGAGGGTTTCCTCAGAACTAACTGTTGAGAGAAGAAAACCAAGAAGCACTAGATTGCTGCTCTTCTGGCATGGGAATGTATAGGCATGATTATTAGGCAATTGGTATAAATATGACCTGCACTGCATTAACTGGCCAGAAAAGCCTGGACATCCAAGTAAATTACATCTCTACCCCTTTAAAAGACAACAAAACAGAACTCTTCTCCAAGTAGATTAACAGTATAAAATGCTAATTCTAAAGTTATTTATGTAATATGAAATATAAAGTAAAGAAATTTAGATTATAACACAGTACTTCTCTCATCAATCTATAGCTGCTATCACCTTTTCAACCCTGGTTCAGATCCACATTTTTGGCAGTGACAAACAAAATTTGGCATATTAAATGAAACCAGAATTGGGAATGGATCCGAACTGGTGGGCAGTATGATTTATGCAATAACCAGGCCAGGGAACACACTAGTTTAAATAGGCGAGGTGTCAAGTTACTGAGAGACCTGCAGGCAATGCAAGATCAAAGAACAGTGTGCCAATCAACCTGGGAGATTCCAGAATGTTTGAGATTTGACTTGTTGGCCTGTGGCAAGGAACTATAGAGTTAAGCTGATTCGGGAACACAGGTTATAGAAGGATCCATGGTGTGACAATGAAAGTCAGTATCTAGAGTTTCATGTAGGGCAGATGACATGGAAGCACAGAAGCTTGGGCTAGAGGCAAATGTGAGAAAAAGAGAAGAGAGCTCATGTAGGAACTAATGACTGGAACTTAGCAAAAAGATATTAGTTTCCATGATCATTAATCAAGAATATCAAGCCATAATCAAGACTATGGATGTTTGGGAAAAAGGTGTGTCTGTGTGTGTGTGTGTGTGTGTGTGTGTTCTGAATCAATTTGTAGCAGCTGTCTCTTACCAGCAGGTGGCATGGGCAAGATTCAAGGATACCAAATTTTGGTTTGGATATTGCCTAAAATAATTTTGAGAACTATGCCAATTGCTCATATTTTTGAGATTATGGTTATAGTTTTTTCCCAATGTTTATATAATTGTAGTAGTTATAATTTCCTATGAATTGAAAATATTGACATTTAAAGATAAAATTGTTACGCCACTCTTTTAAATGCAGCCAAAGGATTCTAAAAAACTAAAGTATGTGTAATTGATATATACCATAACCCATTTAAAGACTATCTAAGGGACTTCCCCTGTAACAGTCAGACATTTTATTTTCCGTTTTCTTATTGAACATATATTTTCATTCAACTTTCACCAAAGAGTTTCACTGTGTTTTGTATTTAAAAGTATTTTTATTATTATTCCCTAATATTCCTGTCTCTCTTTATAGCATATGTAGTATATGCTAAATTAAATGTTATAAATTTTCAGTTGACTGAAGTGTAAAATTTATTCTCTGTTGAGTTATAATTTATTGGTAATAAAAATTAGTCATAGAATTATATTGAGCATACCAAACCTCAATAATTAACTATAGTAAAAATTTATCACATGTATTGCTTAAATAGATGAACATTGCTCAATAAGTTTTATATAATTTTTCAATACTACTTTTTGTCCAAGAGTTTGAGATAAATTTGATGGCAACACTTCATTTTTTTGTAATCATTGAGAAACTTTATTTAAGGAAATGGATGGAGGAATTCATCAGTGTCACTCATTTTTTAAAAATATTTTTATGACAAAAATCACTGATTTTCATATTGATGTACTACAAAGAATATTTTTAAACAATTAATGGGTCATTATTAAATTTTATTGAGACAAAATACTATTGATTCACAAAAAATATTTGTTACTCAGTTATTGGAGTCATTCATTTTCTTTCATCATTGTCATCATATTTCCAGATGACTTTGTTTAATACCATGGAGCAACAGAGCATGTTATAATTATTAGGGTCAATGAGAAGGTTGACTTTTATAAAGAGGGAAAAGCACAATTATGAAATGAAAGTGAGGAAAGAGAATCTAATTGTTTCTCCATCAGAGTACAAGATCTAGAATTTGTTTACCTTTAAACTCTCCATGATCACAAAGCTTTGGAAAGTATTCTATCTCCAGGGGTTCATTCTTTCAGCTTTGAGACACCTTTTTAGCTAGCCCAAAGGGCAAGGTCTCTGTACCCCTTAACAATTTGGTCTTATCTCGAGTTAAAATTCCTTCACCACACTACTTGAATCTTAGATTGGAGAAAGACATCTTCCCTAATTAATATAAAACTCTGAAACTTGTGTGTCTAAATTGGTAGCTGAAGTTCTGGGAGTACTTCTATGGTCAGCCTATTTTGGAGTGTCCTCTCTTCCTTCTTTCAGTGAGTAAATCCATGACAAATTCTATTGGGTTCAAAATAAGTTTTCAGACCAATGACAAAAGAATAAAAAGAAATTGACCAATAGTAGCAAAATTTCTGCAAGAGCAGAACAATCTCCAAAAGTAATTTTGTCCCACTTAGAATGTTTCTTCTCTTCTTTATTATTTTTACGAAAAACCAGTACTCACTCTTAGCTCTACACTCCCTATGCTGACATACCTATTTAATATTTATTAATTTTTTTCAATAGTTGAGTTGAGAAACTCTAAGCTAGAATTTTTGGAGACACATAAAAATTAAATTTAATTTAGCTTTCTAAAGGGGAAATTATATTCTAAAAAACAAAAATGAAGCAGAGAGGTAAGAATCATTTTTTCCCAGTATTTATGGATTCTGTTTTGTTTCACACATATACTCTCCTTCTGCCAGACGCTGGGGATCTCCACAGTGTTTTGAGTGAAATCTAAGGACTGAATTGTGTTTATTATTGCTGTGCCGCATATATATTCTTTTGCACTGTGTCACAGTCTTAACTATTGACCAAGACGTGCAGCAAGATAACTTAGTCAACTATAGAAGTATTAGGCACTAGCCTCCCAATGGATCCTAGAAGTCCTCTAGTCTAACTTCCTTTTTTTTTTTTGGTACCGGGGATCGAACTCGGGTCCTTGTGCTTGCGCAGCAGGCGACGAAACCACTGAGCTAAATCCCCGTTTAGATAATAATAATGTGATACAATGGAGACGCTGCCTCTAGATTACAAAGGAGATTAGAATGAGATCCAGAACTTGATTTCCTGAACTTTATTTAGTCTTATTTGGTCAGAAAGTTTGGGTCAGTGAAGGCATTTCAATCAAGATGAGAATCAATGCAAGATATTGTGTACTTACAAAATCATTGCAAGTTCTAAGGGAGCAAGGGTCAGTAAAAGCTTCTGCCAGCGTCCAGAGAATCTTCTTTTTGCAGAAATTGCAGAAAACTGCCACTAATGACTTCAACCTTTGGCAGCATTAAAACCATTGAGTTATAGGAGAATGTCAGAGGCCAGTTCAAAACTTCATATTCAATGTTTTCCCAACTACTCCTGTTTGTCAATTCCAGAAAAAAATGATATTACTTCTGACCCTATTCAGGCTTCTAAATTTAATGTAAGCATCTCAGCAAAATGGAGCTAGAAACACTTGTTGAAGGGATCTGACAAACATAGCTTCTGGTTTCTGATACTTGCAATATTAGCAGGACAGAGAAGGATGGTTGACAGAATATCTAGCACAACCATGTTGCTATGAAACTGCAGAGCCCAACCTGAGTTATTGATGGCTTTTCCACTCATCAATTTATCTCTCAGCTCCATTATGATTTGTTATTCTACATGGATAATGGATGGAGAGAGGGAAAACTTGAGCAAAGATCAAGGGTTAGGGCCGTGGTGGATATGTCCCATATTCTTGTTTTTAGGGATCATAAGTATATTTCTAGAGATTTTAGATGATTGAAATAGCTATATTTATTAGAAATATTATAAAGCACATGAAGTTGGACCAAGTCTTTAGGCAAGTAGGAGGTTGGTTGGTGGTAAAATCCTCAAGAGTACTAAATTGTCTACTAAAACTGACAGGAGGGTCAGGCTCACTAACTGAAGATCATCTTGAACACACTTATATTCACAAATATATTTATTAATTAGATTTATTACCTTAATGTAGCATGGTAGAACACTTCCACAAAAAATAGGAGTGTTTTAGTAAGGAGCACTTGGGAGGGACTCATAGATCTGGCTTGTGGTGGATGGTTCTGGAAGAAAATAAGGAGGTCAAAGGTCAGTTCTAAATTGGATGCTGTTAAGAAATACGGACAATTTTGTGATTGACTACCTAAAAATGTTGATTTGGAGGCAGCAAGATTAGAGCAGAGCTGAGGTTGTCATTGAAAAGAAAGTTACTCAAAAGGAGGGATGTTAGTAATCTTTGAGGTAGCAATTTGGCTTTGCCAATGTTCTTTCAGACACATTTTTTCTTCTATTTAGTAGAATTCATTATGTTAGCCTTGTTTACACCTTATTGGAAACATCAAATTTGGTTGGGAACATTACAATCTTATTGCCAGGAAAACAGATATTCATTTCTATAGTAGTAAACTACCTAGTTTTTGCTTTGCTAAGTAGGTATGCAAATTTGCTCAGGAAGGCACATCTGTTTTTCAGTCTTTCCTTCTAAATGGCACTCATTCTCATGTCTACACTAATTTTAAACAAATATTTGGGAATTTCAGTTGAGGAACAATAAAATATTAGATCTGTCTGGGGTGCTCCACATGTTTCAACCCATTTATGGGGAGAGGATAGGAAATTTTAGATACAATGTACAATTTGTTTGTCGTTTCATTGGTGACTTCTCCAACTGATTATTCCAAAATACTCTGAGAAAACAATAATTAAGATGCAAGTCTTGATGAGTACAAATGTAACTATGAGAATAAACTAGAATGGAAACGTAATATGCATTCTTCCACAAAATAAAATATGGTTACTCTCTTAACAAAACTTGTATTGTTTGTGGTGACTACACTCTTCTTTTCCTCCTGTGAAAGAAAGGTTCTGTCTGCTCGGAGGATTCACCAGTTGTTTGGGGTGCATAGTGAAGGGCAGCAGTGGGGAGCCTACAGATACAGCAGGAGATCCACAACCAAAGGAGCTGCTTCTGTCTTTCCCTGGGCTTCTTGGCAAAGAGCTGAGCCCATCAAAATATGCCCACTTTATCCTCATGCAAAGCAAAAACTAGAACCAAACAAGATGTGGGAATGAAGTAGGACTGGAATAGCACTGTACACTTGAGTTTGACACCCCACTGGGGAGTTTTCTCCCCCTACCCCCAGTGGAGAAATAAGGCATACATTGTAGGGGTCTTTGATTTTTCTTTGCAAGATCTGGCTTTGTGAAAATGAGGACACCTACAATAGGGCCCTTTGTGTTACATTTTAATTGAAGAAATTAAATTGCCTTTGACCAGAGAGTTTCTGGTTTTTTTCTTGAGCAGAGAATAAGAGGAGAATAACTGTACCGTAGTGGGAATGACATTCATTTTTAATGAGATATTTTTAGTTCAGTAAGTAGTCCTTAAATGTAACAATTTTGGGGAATGTGTTGTTCTTGGGTGAAATTTCAGTAGCATAAGAGTTGCTGCTGTGATTATATTCATTATGCACCCCATATGGGTGCCCTGCAGTAATCACAGCAAGATAAGAACAAGAGCCACACTCATGCCATCAAACATTGAGCTCTAGAAACAGAGGCACTATTTTACCATTTCCCATTGAAGTCCGGTCTCACTGAGGTGGTAAAAGAATGAGCTCTGGAGCAAATGAAGATCTAATAAACACTCTATATCCTCAATGTGGACTTTCTCTATGCCTCTAGAAAACGCATCTCTTTTCTCTGAGCACTAGTTTCCTCATCTATGAAACAGGAATAATAATGCTTACCTTGCGTGTTTTAAATGTGTAGATCTAAATCATATGTGTAAACATGCAACTTTGAACTAAATTCATCTTTTTCATGAACCTACATTTGTGTTTGGTAGCAGAAAACCTATAGTCAAGAAAGTTCAGTTTTTGGTTTTAAAATAATCTCTTCCAAGTGATTATTCAATCAATGTAGGGATTAAATTGGTTCATTTCAGATGTCAAATTTTCCCTTGGGGCTTTTTTCACTTCTATATTTTTTCTTCCCAGGGTATCACAAGCAAGAGAGTGCTCACATAACTGCTATTAGCCTTCATTGGCCTCCCCTGAGACATCCTATCCTGCTTGGTCTTTTGCCTATATGTCTGCTCACTTCTGATCACAAAGCATGACATCTGTTCCCATGGCACAGATTGTTCCCACAGCAATCCAGTTGCCCTGATAATTGCCTCACTCTGATTCTCGCTGCCTGCCTCTGAAGATGTGGCTTCCTTCTCTGGCAAAATCTTCCTAAGAGCTCTCTACTCACAGCCTCTGCTAAAAGAAACCCACCTTGTTTCTGCTACTCCTAGACAGACTTCCTTTTTAGCTAAAAATTTTCACATCTTTTAGGAACTATGGAACATTCTGAGGCTGAGATCACTTCAAGCCAGTTAGTCTTTGACTTGAAACTCAGATCCTAAAACTAAACACCAAATGATTTGAATGAGACCCTCAAATTGAGGCCTTTGTGTTTGATAGCATAATACGAAGGAAAGAGTGTGAAGACTGAATCACAATGACCTGGGTTCCTAGCTTTGCCTCTGACTGGATGTGATCCTGGGAAATTAAAGAGAGAGATCTCTTCTCAATAGCTGATAGGTAGATATATACAGACATAGATACATAGATATTCCGGATATGTTAATGCAACTGAAGATCTATGCCATCCTCACCCTGAGTAATGAGATAAAAAAACTTGATGGAAACCTACAATATCTTCTGATCCGTAGTCAGACTCATTATCCATTGCGCCACTGGCCCATAAG
This sequence comes from Heterocephalus glaber, assembly GCF_053883595.1. Lineage (NCBI taxonomy): Eukaryota > Metazoa > Chordata > Mammalia > Rodentia > Bathyergidae > Heterocephalus > Heterocephalus glaber. The sequence goes on along the minus strand of NW_028258354.1, from coordinate 8,979,888 downwards.
CCTACAATATCTTATAACATGGATATAAAGACTCTCCTATTACAATAACAGAAAATTACCTAATTAATAACTTGGTTCGTAAACTGTGAGACCTGAAGAAAACCACATGAAATATGAATAAGGTGAAGATATACTTCTGGTTATAAGCTGAATTGCTAATTTACTTACACATTTGGTTTTTGGTTTTTGTTTTTATGGTACCGGGGATCAAACTCGGGACTTTGTGCTTGCGAGGCAGGCCCCAGAACTACTGAGTTAAATCCCCGGCCCTACTTACACATTTTGAATAAGTTGCTACATCTTGAAATCCACATTTTTGTTTTGTGTCAGCAGAGCAAATTAAAAGCAACTTTTAAAAATATTCTTTTATTGGTACATTTTAAAAATGATTTAGTGAACATGCTGGATATGTCTACTCATTCCTGGTTGTCCAGGCTCCTCTGGAGTGTATGATTAGAAATGAGGTTGTTGGGGTATGGATGTATGAGTGTCTGAGAGGACCTACTGCTTAACTGGCTATCAGTATATGTTATTTTCAGTCTTCTAAACTTTTACCCTTTTGGCACTGTGTGTGCTTTGGTATCAGCTTTTGGTTTTAATCAGTGTTTCCTTGGTTGCCTAAGTTCAACTCTTTATATTATATACTTAGATATTATCCTAATTTTAATCAACTCTTCCTATGATTATTGGCCTCTTCTTTTATTCCTTACCCATATATTTTGTTGATATTTCTCTACTAGAGTGGCATGCTTTATTCTTAACTAACTCAAGAATACTTTGTATATTCTGGGCATGCCCATTTTGTCCATTATTTGTATTGTGAATATTTTCTACCTATTTTGTATGTATCTTTTCACTTCTTTGGATTGGAGTGAACTGATACCTTATCGCAGTTTTGATTTACATTTCTTTCATTATTAGTGATGTTCATCATTTTTCTATATATGTGTATGTCTTCTTTTAAGAAAATATGTTTAGCTCTATTGCCATCTTAAAAAAATTCTGAGACAGGGTCTTGCTAAGTTGCTAAGTTGCCTAGGCTGGGCTCAAACTTGTAATGCTCCTTCTTCAGCTTCTTAGAGTGCTAGGACTACAGGCATGTGCCACCATGCCTGGCTCGAATTATTTGGCTTTTTGTTGTTGTTTTTGGTTTTTGGTTATTTCCTTTTTTCTTTATTTTTGCTATTGAGTTTGTTCAATTCTTTTTATACTGTGGATATTAACCTTTTATTAGGTATATACTTTGCAAATATTTTCTACCATCCTATGGGTTGTCTTTTTACTCTGATGGTTGCTTCCTTTATCATGCAGAAGATTCTTGCTCTTGTGGTGCTGGGGATCAAGTTAAGGGTATCACAAATGCTAGTCAAGTGTTCTGGCACTGACTACATCCTAGCTCACAGAAGCTTTTTGGTTTGATGTAATCACATTTATCTATTTTTGCTTTTATTGCCTATGTTTTTGAAGGTTTTAAAAAAAAAAAATCCTTGCCTATTCATTCCAATGCCCTCAAGAAGTTGCCTGACATTTTTTTCTAGTAGTTTCATAGTTTGGGGGTCTTACATTTATATCTTTAATCCATTGTGAATTGATGTTTGTATTGGTAAGATAGGGGTTTAGTTTCATTCTGCATGTGGTTATTATCCAATTTTCCCAGCATTATTTATTGAAGACTGTTTTTTCTCCAGTGTGTGTTCTTAACATATTTGCTGAAAAGTCAGTTTATTGTATGTACATGAATTTATTGGGCTCTCAATCTTTTGCATTGATCTATGTGTTTATTTTATGCCAATCCTATACTATTTTGGTTACTATAGCTTTGTAGTGTATTTTGAAGTCAGGTATTAAGATGCCTCCAGTTTTTTGTTCAAGGTTGCTTTGGCTATTTGGTGTCTTTAGTGGTTCTATACCAATTTTAGGATTGTTTGTTCTAATTCTGTGTGAACATCACTTGTTGTTTGATAGAGATTGTACTGAATCTGTATATTGCCCTGGGTAGTATGAACAATTTCACAATATTAATCCTTTCAGTCCATGAACAGACACAGTATATTTTTTCGTTTGTATGTGTGTGCATGCCCTCTTTTATTTTTCCAGACCCAAACTGTAGCATTATTTATTTATTTTAAAAAAATTTTTATTTTATTGGTACATTTTAGGTATACAATATAATGACATTCCTCATTGGAAATTTGCACCTTTACATAATCTCTCTTGGTTCCTATTTTTCCCCCTTTGCCTATCCTCCCTTCAACCCCTCCATCTCGCCCTATTTGCAAAGACTTTGTTTCCATTTTTTCATTTTTTCATATTAATTCCATTCCCTTCTTTCCTTTCCCCTACCCCTCACACTTCCCCTTCCCCTTTGACAACTTTTCTTCCTATTTCACCTCTTCTATTTCTTTTATCAATATTTTATAATTTTCACTGTACAGATATTTCATCTTTGATTAAATTTATTCCTATGTATTCTTGTTGCTACTGTAAATTAGATTGCATTTTTTATTTTTTCAGATAATTTGCTCTTGCCCTACTAAAATGTTACTGATTTTGTATATTATGACTTTGCTGATTTTTATTTCAATAGTCTATTTCTTAAAGTGTTATTCCTTTCTTCATAGATTTTCTATATTTACTTATGAATCTGCTTCTAGGATTGATACTCAGTTTTTGTCATTTATCCATGAGTTCCTATATCCATAATGTATTGCTTAAAACATTATAGCATTATATATGATAAAGCAAATAATTTTGCCCAGGTATTCTTTTTAATGATTGTCTTATATTTCTTAGCTTATTGTTCTTTTACATAGTGTCATATTGACATAGAAAACTTTTCAATTAGAAGAAAGGTTGAGATTTCATTATATCTGCAGATGAGCTTCCATCATTACAATGATCAGACTTATAGACAATGATACAACTCTCTACATATATAAATCAATGGTCTTTATTTTGATAATTTTTATGATTTCATACACATTTGTTAGATTTATATATACTTTTAGTTGCTCTTGTAAGTGACTTTTCTAAACTTATATTTTTAAGTGTTTAATACAATTTTACAGAAATTATTTCATTTTGATAAACATCTTAAATTTATCAATCATGCTTTTTATTCATTATAATAATAAATATAAATAAAATTCCTCAGAAATTATATACGTATATTCCTTCCATGACTATTAGGTAGTTGGATTTTTATCTTTTCAATCCTTATATATTTTATTATTTTCGGAGAAATCCAGTGTTTTTTTATTTATATGCAATATAGCTAAGAAAAAAACCTTTTTTGTAAAGCACTACTTTGTGGTACAATTATTTAATTTAGTGTAACTTATTTATTTATCTTGGTACTGGGAATTGAACTCAGGACCTTGCACTTGCAAAGTAAGTGCGGTGCCACTGAGCTAAATCCCCAGTCTATGGTACAATTATTTCAGTAACCAGACTCCAAAATGCTTCCCAAGAGACTTATCTCTTGGTATTTCATCCTGTCTGTCTCTTCCTTACACTAAGGTTGACCTGACCTCCACAATAGTGTGGAAATAATGTGGGGTTTTCCAAATTAGGTCATAAAAAACATTGGTGCTTCAATCTTCTATTAGGGGTTTGTTTTCTTTTAATTTTACTTTTAACTGACACATGCCACTAGACACAGTTGTGAAACCCTGGAAGAGCGGCTTCTTCCCTGGGTGGTAGGGAGGTGCCTGTGATACACTAGAGGCTGACTCAAGCAACAGTAGCAGACACCTATAGTGCTAACATAAAAAGTTCCTACCCTTGGAGTGCTAGCTTAATGCACACAGACATAAAGCAGTTCTGGGGCCCTCATGCAGTGTGAATACTGTTATATTTTGCATTACATATCTTTAAAGTTGAGGAATGTCTCACTTATTTAGCAGCTAATTCTTTTATGTACATCATAGAGGAATGAGGATCTTTTAGGGGGGGAAAGTAGTGCTAAATTTTTCACTTTTTCACTCATTCTTTTGTTACTCAGTATTTTTATTTGGAACTTTTATTCCTTCCATACCTGAGCCTGTCTTATACTTCCCTCTTTAACCTCCCTTACTCACTTACCAACACAACCTGTTTCAGGGAAAACTGAATAGTAATGAGATAAATGCAAATCCCCTAAAATTTAGATTCGAACACCTTTCTAGTCTTTTTTCTCTCCTGTTGCCCCATGTAAATCCTCCATTGTACTCAAAATATTCCATTCCTGTGCTTCACCTATTTGTACTTCATATTGTTCTACTCACGCCATTTCCTTCCATAGCAGACTCTCCTCCTGGCCCATGCCTTTGTTTTCACCCTTCAAAGACCAGCTGTGAAGCATGTCTTCCATGGCATCTTCACTCACAGTTATAATGAAGTGGTGTGACCTTTTCTCAACTGCTGCAGCAGTCATTTAAACTACTCCTCTGCCTCTTGGAATTTATAGTATTTTTTAAACTAATCTTTGTGCTGGATTTATAGCATTTTCCTTCCCTCCATGGTACCCCAAACACAAATAAAACCTTCCCTTTTCCTTTACCCTTCTAGCTTTCAAATCTTTTGAAGGCAGATATGTGTCGTTGTTTTCTCCACCACTCTCAGCACAGTGTATTCTAGGTAACTTTGTTCAGGAGATAATGGCCTAGGTAGGAAAAGATACACACCTCCCGGGATGAGAATGGACCACAGGGTGTATGATGTCCAAGGACCTCCAGGGGGCAGCAAAGGATGAGCTTTTTAGAGTTCACCTGCAGAAGTGATTAATAATTGATCATTAAATATTTGTTAGATGGTCCCAGAGGTTAAGTTAAATGCAGAAGGTGGCAGGGGACTGGTGGAAATTGTTTGGAACTCAGTCTAAATAGCATCAAGAACCTGAAACAGATACTTAGGACATGATGATCCAAATGGGAAAACACCAAGGAGTAGGTATAAAGAAAAGCATGAAGGTCCTAAAACACATTTGTAAGAGCCATAGTTGAGGGTTAGTTGAGAAACTAAATCTAAGCTGGATTCATTATTTGACAAAAAGAAGCTGGTAAATCCAAACAGAATTTTGAGTACAAGGGGCAAGAAACAAAGAATAGTCTGGATCAAATTACCTTAAGATTTTGTTGGATTTTTAAAAATTGCATTGCAATTTGCTTATGAATATTTCAAAAATCTTAAGTAAATTATTAGCAGCATTCAACATCACATTAAAAACTATAGCACATAAGGACTAACTGGAGTTTATTCTACCAAACATAAATAAAGTTCAATACTAATAACACTATAGTTAAATTTTAAGGAGATATAATATTATGTAAAGAATAAAAACTATAAGATCTTTTATATAGATTAAAAATGGCTAGGGCTGGGGATTTATCTCAGTGGTTCCACTACCTGCTTCACAAGCGCAAGGACATGAGTTTGGTCCCCGGTACCAAAAAAAAAACTGGCTTTTAACAAAATTCAACACCTCTTGTTGGTAAAACCTTTTTTTTTGGTAGTGGGGATTGAACTCAGGACCTTGGTCGTACAAGGCAGGTGTGGTGCACTGAGCTAAATCCCCAGCCCCTCTTGCTGGTAATAACTCTTAATGAAATGGACAATTTCTAAACTTAATGATATCTCATGCAGGAAGTATTCAATGCAATTTAGACAACAGAATGTTAGAACTATCAAATTTCAAGAGTAAATAGGTTATTTTTATTTCTAGATGTTTTGATTATAAAGCTGACATCCTAAGAAATTGTATAAAATTAATATGTAGACATTAATGTCCTTCAGAAATAAAAGTAACAAGTGACTAAAAGATATAATGAAAGAATGTACATCCTACAATGACAAGATACAAAACAGATACAAATTTAACAATAAATGTATATAACCTTTATAAGGAGAACATTAAAATGTTCCTGAAAATACACACACTCACTCGCACACACACACACTAGATTTTGAGGATACTATGTTCTTAGACAGAAAGATTCAAAATCGTAAAGATTCCAGTTCTACCTAAAGTAATTTATAAATTTAATGTGTACCCTTTAAAATACTGATAGATTTTTTTCCTTTGACCTGCCTTTCTCCTAAACTAAAGCAAATCAAGTTTGCCTTGACTAAAAGGATAACAGCTTCTCAAATGCTTCCTCTCTCCTCCTACTGAGTCATAATTTGACTAATAATAGCATGAGGCCAAGAAAATAAGTACATCCCTAGGGAAGAAGGAAAAATGAAAGCAGGGAGAGAGAGAGGCAGGGTAAGAATGAGGAAAGGAAAAAATGTATGGATTCTGAAGTTCATATGAAAAATGACTCATGAAAAAATACTATGAAATTTCTTAGAGAAGAAGAGCAATGAAGTTTTCAGATACTACACACATTAAAAGCCTCCATAACAATAATAGTGGGGCACATAAGTAGGATACTGAAGATAGAATATAAAATTCATAAGTAGAAACCAAATACATATAGAAATATAATATTTAATAAAGATGGCACCTCAAATCAGTAGGGTAAGGATGAACTTTTGAATAAACATTGTTGATACATCTTGGAACAATTAAGTTTCCTGGGAGTGGTTACTTTTAAAAGCGTTATTTCTTAAAATATATTTCTCAGACCATCTCATAATAAAAAATCAGTTACACATTGGAATGCAGTTTCTAAAGCCCCATCCCAATCATTCATTGAATTCAAAATTTTAAGGTAGCTCCTGTGAACTCAAATTGTACCAAGTTTCCCAGGAAATCCTTATGGAAACAAATCTGATTATGTTTCCCAGGTAACCCTGTGGCTACAAATCTTAAAACTGCTGCCTCGGAGGGTCAGTTGAGGGCAGTAGCAACAACCCTTTCTCTTTACTTCCTGGATGGTTGTATCTGTTCTGCTACCTCAAATTGCCCTAGTTTTATTCCACTATTCTAATTTTCACCTCTATTTGTGGCCAGTTGCAGGTAAGTGTAAGGGCCACTTCAGGGTTCTACCTATTATGTTTAGCTAAAGTACATAAAATTCTCTTTCAATCTCTTAGTTTACCTAAAACGAAGCTGGTATTTCTTTAACAAAATATTCAGTAGGAAATAAAACACATACAGAGTTACAAATGGATTTGTTGATTTAGTGCAAATTTCTTTTTCTTATTTACCTCATTGAGCATCAGAATTCTAAGGATTGGTAAAATGACTGGAAGCTTCTTAGGGCTTGTTCTTGGTTTCTCTGTTCTTTTTCCAGGACTTCAAAATTCTTCCCATGATTCATAAATTTCTATCTTCAGCCTAGATAACTCCTTTAAGGACCAGCTACATATGTGCAACTACTTGACATATCCTCTTGTCCTACCCTAACATACCTCAAACTCAGCATTTCAAGGCTCAATTCTTTATCATTATGGCCACTCAGTGTGATTCTTCCCATTCCCATGCTCACCAAATCTAGTCTGCTCATTCCCTGTTTTGTCCAAAATTACCATGACCTGATCAGTTAGGATGGTGCTGTCAGAATAAAAACAGCAGTCCTTCGGGTACCCCAGGGAGTGCTTCAAGCGCTGGCTTCACTTGTCCCTTCAGTTTCCCCTCGGTTCCTTCCTTTACCCTCCTAGCTTTAGCTATACTGGTCTGTTTTAGAGCCTCCTCCTAAGTACATTCTCTCATAATTTAGGGCACATTCAGTACCTTCACTTGAAATTCTCTTCATTTTTTTTTGACCCAATTAACTCTTCTTCCTCCTTTCACATCATAGTTCAATACTCACCTCCTAGGGAAACCTTCCTAGGCTTTTTTGACCAAATTAAATTATCTTCTTATACTCTTTCATTTCTTCATGTGCGTCCCTGTCTATCATTGATCTCACATGTAATTGAACATTTTGTGTGTGTGATTATATTTTAACAACTGTGTCCTCTACTTGAATGTGAGGCTCACAAGGACATGGAATGAGTATTTTGCTCAGTCCTGGACCCTAGCACCAGGCACAGTGACTGCCACAGTTCCTTTAATTTCCCTTCTTGTCCAGAGCATCAGAGTAGATGTTAAGCAGAGATGCTCAGGAAGACAAATAATATTATCTAATATTTATTAAGAATATTCATATATCTATAATTTATATGTATACATGCTACATGTACTATCTCAGTTTACTTTTATACATAGGTATAATAAAATGTAGATATAATAATGATATTTATTTTAAACACAAAGAAATAAAAACTAAAGATGTTTAACTTACTCTTATAGGTGGTAGTTACCTTGTAGGTGGTAGAGATGAAATCCCCTTCCAGTTCTCTGACTCTATAGACTGAGCTCTTAGCCACTAAGCCATACTATTTCCATCTTTTAGCCTGAAATTAATTTGAACTAAACTCACTTTCATATCTGGTGGAATTATCATGTCCTCCTACATCTTTCTTACTTGTTTTTCCTCTAGACTTTGATTTCCTGATTATTTCTCTGGATCCAATTATGCTGTACTTGCTGCCTGGATCCTCTGATAATCCTGGCCTAGACCCTGGATCTGAATTTCTACGCAATTAAGAAGCTTATTGTTTGGCCTCCTTATAGCATTAGGCATCCAACTCTTACCTCATGTTCAATACATTTACCTGTTCAGGTCAATTCTAAATTCCAGGAAACCAAAATTCAACTTTAACTCATTTATTTTTCTGACAATTCAAACATATTCCAAAGCAGTTGCCCCTCTGGTTAAATGTGGACCTTGTCTCACTGAACAACCATGTATCTTGCTCATGGATAGCTTCTGTTTTTGGAGCCCAGCTGTCTCTAATGTTTTCCTTCTGAAGATCTGAAGCAGATTCCATGGCTATCTAATTTGAAGACTTACACTTCTTTTATGAATACTTGCTACTATCTGAAGAAAGCTTCTGGATCTCAGTCTGTATAGGTAACAGAAATGAATAATGGATTATTTTGCCCAATGACTTTCCATTGAGATTACTTATCACCTCAAGGTTCTCTTGGATGGTATATTGCTACTAAAGAAGGGATTTCATAGAATATTATTACTCAAATTCCTAAAAACCTTGGAGAAGAATAGAAATATAATTCCTAGTCTTGGAAAACTGGTTATTTTCTTAGTGCAGTAATCAGTTTACATCATTGGGTTGATTCACATTGTGGTACAGATAACTGATAATATTCCTATCAACACAATATCTAGCTTTAGAATATATTTTAAGTAAGCAAAATAAATTTAAATACCAATTATTGGGATGATAGTTAAGACATTTGTATATTCATTGTAGAATGAAAGTGATTATATAGTCACTTTCCCATGGCTGGGACAAAGTACCCAGTATCCACAAGGTAAAGGAGGAAAGGTTATTTGGCTCACAGTTTCAGAGATTTAAATGTATGGTCTGCTAGCTCCAAAGCAGAAGCAAAATAGTGAAGGATATGGTGGGGCAAATCTGTTTATTTCATTGACTAAAGGTTTGTCTATTTTGTTTATTCTTTTGAAGAACCAGATCTTTGATTCATTGATTCTTTGTATGGTTTTTATAGTCTCAATTTCATTGATTTCTGCTCTTTGTATTTCCTTCTTTATAAACTAACTTTGAATTTGAATTGTTCCTGTTTTTCTAGGACCTTGAAGCACATCATTAGACTATTTGTTTAGGCTCACTGCCTTCTTAGAAATGATCACACTGTGTCCCATAAGTTCTGATATGTTTTATTGGCATTGTCATTTAACACATTCCCACTGGGTTGAACCAATGGTAGTACATGCATGACTGTCTCTTGGGACAACTTGTACCACTGGTGGTACAAAAAGATCTAATCATGCTTAATGGTCTTTTTACAAATCAAATTAATAAAAAGTCTATAAATGAACCAAATCTAGTTAGTTGCTCAAATTTGAATATTCACTGCCCAAATATAAATATTAGTACTATTCATGCCAATTAAATTATTATAATAATCAGCAAATTTATTTCATTAAATTAAAAGAAATTTATTTGTACTTGTGAATCTCTTTAAAATATTTTATACATAAAGGCAGCTGATTTTTGCAGAGTATGGAAGATATCATACTGCATTTGGCTTTTTTGTCGCCACAATAGCACTAATATTTTCAGACAGTCATGCATGTACCACAGATAGTTCAAGCCAGTGGGATGATTGAATTCAAATCAGAGCCACCTGGCAGTGACACATACAAATTATGGCCCCATTGCAAAAGTATTAATTATAGGAACTGTCTTATATCTTCCTTGATTCGATTTCTGATCCACTGACAGCTAAAGATTGTATTGTTTTATTTTCATAAATTTACATAATTTCTCTGGTTTATTTTGCCATTGATTTCTATTTTCATTTTTCTATGATCTGATAATTTGCATGGGATAATTTTACTTTTTTTTTTTTTTTTTTTGGTACTGGAGATTAAACTTGGGACCTTGTGCTTGCGAGGCAGGCACTGGAACCACTGAGCTAAATCCCCGGCCCCCTTTTTTTCTTTTGGTACCGGGGATCGAACTCATGTCCTTGCACTTGCACTGCAGGCGGCGAAATCAAATTTTACTACTTTTACATTTACTAAAGCATGCTTTATTGGTTATTATGTCATTTATTTTGGAGAAAGTTCCATGTGCTGTGGAACAGAATGTGTATTCTGTTGTTGCATGGAACACTCAACAGATATCTAAGTCCATTCTTTTGAAGGTTTGGTTCAACTTTGATTTTTAAAAAATTTTTCATCTAGTTGATTTGCTATTGTGAAAGTGGGGTATTGAATTCCCCCACTATAATTGTATTGATGTTTATCTGATATTTTATGTCCAGTAGTGTTTGTTTTATGAAGTTGGGAATGCATTATTCAGTGACTATGTGTTTATAATTGTTATTTCTTTCTGTTGACTTGTTCCCCTAACCATTATATAGTGATCTTTTGGACTCTATTGATCATTTTTGGCATAATGCCCACTTTATCTGAAAATAGGATAGCTACTCCTTGTTTTCAGGTTCCCATTGCATGGAATATTGTTTTGTATCCTTTGATTTTTAGTCTATGAATTTCTTTCTGGGTTAAATGTGTTTCTTTTGTATGGCATACTGTTGGGTGTTGTTTCTTGATTCTACCAATCTGTGTCTTTTAATTGAGAAATTGAGACCATTAACATGAGTAATGATCACTGAAATGTATTGACTTATTCCTGTAATTGCATTATTTTTCTGTTACTGTTTACCTTTCTTTCCTTTCAACTTCACTGCTCACATGAGTTGTATTCATTCTATTAGACCTTTTGGCATTGGATTCATTTGTAGTATAGCCTTGAAAATTTTGGGAAGTGCTGGTTTGAAGTTCATTCATTTTTTGAGTGCTCTTTGTCATGAAAATATGCTATTTTCCCTTAATTTTTAAAGAAAGTTTTGCAGGATATACAAGTCTGGGTTGGAAGTTGTTATCTTTTAGGAGTTCACTCCAAACTCTCCTGTTCTTTAAATTTTGTCTTGAGAAGTCTGCTGTAATTCTAATGGATTTGCCTTTATGATTTGTTGTTTTTCTCTAACAGCTTTTTAATATTATGTTCTTGTGTTGGACTTCTGAGATTTTTACTGTGATATTTTGTGGAGAGGTTCTTGTCTGAATGTGTCTATTTGAGATTCTATATAGTTAATTCCCTATATTTGGAGTTTTTATGCTATCATCTCTGTAAAAGGTTTTTTTATACCATTTTTACTGTCTTCTGATCTTTCACTAATTCCAATTAATTTTAGATTAGTCTTCTTTGTATCATCTGAGCTGTTGGATCCATTTTTCATGTTCTCTTATTGTTTTTAAAGTATCTCTCAATAATTTGTCAACATCAGTCTTATCTTCTAGTCCTGACACTCTGTCCTCACATTGGTTGCTCCTACTGCCCATACTTTCAATAGAATTTGAAGTCTTCTGAATTTATGATCCCTTTTCTTAGACTCTAATTCTTCACTAAACTGGTCATTCATGTTTTGTGTTGTTTTATTTAGTTCAGCTGGCTTTTTATTAATGTCTTCTATCAATTTTCTAATATTTTTTAGTTTATTATCTGTTTAATTATATCTTCTTTGAGCTTGCCAAATATCTTATTGATTTTTTTAAAAAATCTCCTTCCTTTTGAATAATTCAGCTATGTAGCTTTTGATTTTCTTTTTCTTGATGCCCCATGGATCAACTTAGTGTGGCTGAGAGTTTTGAAAGCACTTGTTGCCTTATCTTCTTAGGTTTCTATTTTTTGTTGTTTGTTTGTTTGTTTGTATACTGTGCTGAAGCTTGTGGGTTTATTACAGTGAAAGACTTTGATCCTAGTATACAGACCTCTTTAGTTAGCATCTGCTTTTTGTGAAGCAATTTGGGGGTAAGTAACTATAAACCTTTGCCACTGTCCCAGAATCCAACTACCTCTGTTCACTTGAGCGGAGGGGAAGCTGCAGCATTTGGCCCACTACCCACTCTCTGAAGTGAAATGCATCATTTTTGTTTGTTTGTTTTTGGTTTTGTTTTGTTTTTTTTGAGACAGGGTCTCACTATGTAGTTCATGTTGGCCTGAACGCACGTAGCTCAGGCTGGCCTTGAACTCACTGCAGTCCTCCTGCCTCAGCCTCCCAAGAGCCAGAATTATAGGCATGCACCACTACACCCCACAAAATGTAGTATTCTTAGTGACAAAGAAATTCAGGTATTGGTATACAGAGAAAACTAATTAATATCAATTAATAACCAATTAATAATAGTGTCTAAGACTACCTGGATATTGGCATATGTCAGAACCAATAATATACCACTTTTAACTACAGAAAAGAGATCCATAATTATAATATAAACACTAAGACAAACTGAATATTGACCTACATATCTACTGTTATGGCTTGTGTTTAGATGTCCCCCCAAAGACTCATCAAATCATAAATGGGGCTTTTTCAGAGGTGGCCTGGATCTAGAATGTGTAATGCTGGGATTAACTGTGTGATTACTAAATTAGTCCACTGATCAATTTGGCACTTGCCCTAATCCTGGTAGCCTAGATAGAACAAAAAAGGGGCAGAAAGAAGCTGTTATGGTCACTTACTTTTGCTCTCTTCTGCCTGCCGCAAATTGTTTCACCTCTGCAGTGGCCCTCTGCCATCCCACCCTGCTTTGGAGCCAGCCGATTATGAACTGAAACCTCTATAAATTATAAGATAAGTAAATATTTCCTCCTTTAACTCTGAGTGTCAAGTATTTTGTCTCAGCAATGAGAAAAAGTAACTAAGAGATCTACTAAAAAGAATGACTTTACCTTCACTAACCACAGAATAGTATTCAATAGTAATAATATAGATTTAACTATCAAAAGATTCATAAAGCTTGGTGGTTACACTGGTAAAGATAGAGAGGGTGGGGAATGGGAGAATGAAAAAAATAAAATAAAATAAATTAATATATGATAGGAAGGAGGAAAGAAAAGTGACATAGAGGAATTAATTGAGAAATAAAAGGAAGTTAATAGTAACAGAATGAATTAAACACAAAGAAAAATAGCAAAATAAAGAGTAGAAAGAAAAATGAGAAGGAAAAAAGTTAAAAGGAGACAAAGGAAAAAAACCCAAGTACTCACCCCCTGTAAAAAAAAAAAAAAAGAAGAAGGAAAAAAAGAAAGGAGAGAGAGGGAGGGAGAGAGAGAGAGAGAAGAAAAAATGAGTAAAAGAACATTCTTCTTGTTTTTTAATGAGTGATTTCTTTCCATGACCTGCAATCTTGCAATCCAGTAAGTCATAATTTTCTCTGCCTGGCTTTATGGCCTGTGAATTTGTGAAGTGCCTTCCACTCTCTGGAGGCTCTTCTGTTTTTCACCTCAGACTGTGGAAAGCATTCAAGCTGAGGTCTACCCTTGCTCTTATTGGTAGATGATACAGGCCATGGGGTGGGTGTTCAAGCAGACTGTTGGTCTTCATGCCAACATTTTAAGATCAAGTGTGCTCTGAAAATCAGGCTTGTTGAGCCTTATTTCTCACTATGAAGGGCTCATGTCCTTCCCAACCTGAGCTTAAATTTCTCAGGGACTCTATGTTTGGCCTGTACACTCTCCTCAGCTGTGTCTCATGGCTGCCTTTCATTCAGCCACTGTGCGAGTTGAGCACTGGAAACTCTGAAGTGGAGTTGTTCTGTGGCTCTGTCTTAATCCCTTCCCAAAATGGAGCCTGATTAAACTCTCCCTGGCAATGGGGCAAGAGCTGTACTGGGTTTCTTTTCCAACTCCATATACTAAAGTAGAGATAATTTATGAGTAAAACCCCACTGTGTTTTTGTAGTTTACAGTAGCTCTGGGGTTTTCTTGGGGATAGCACTGCTGGTCAGGTCTGTCTGTTCTCCTGAGTCTGCTAACCTTCTGAGCTTACCTTCTCTCCCAAGCATTGACCTTCTTCATGATCAGTTTAGTAGTTTAGTTGGCACTTCTTCTGCCCTGTGCCAAAGGGAAACAAAACCTAGAGCTGGCTTAGAGTTAGTGGATGGTAATAGCCAGGATTCAGTGGCTGCTACATTATCCTATGTTGGGTTGTAACAGTTGCTGTGTTGTCCTGTACTGGAATGTGGTGTCTGCTGTGCACTAGACTATATGTATTTTATATAAACACATGTGCATGAGTCTTTTGGAAGCAAGGGGTAGAATGTTGTGGTTTAGATCTAGAATATCCCTTTCCATGAGTCTCAATCCAGTCAAGTTGACAATTAAGATTAACTGGCACAATGATCATTTATGATTTGCAACTATTATCTATAGCATTCCATTAAAAAATTTTATAAGTGTAGGCTTTGAATTTCCTGTAAACTTCTTTAACAAGTACTTTGTGCTTAACATTACTGCAAATGCTTTATATCTTTGGGGAGGTAGTTAAAGCCACCGGACTGTGATTCATTCACTTCCCCTGTGGGTGATGGGATGGATTTGGGAAAATCACTGTAGTGAAAAGAAAAGAAGGCAGTGAGCTGATTTAGTCTCTGCCAATGTGCTCTAGACAAAGAGGCCAATGATATTTTCTAGGAGAAAGATTCCATAACTGTAAGAAGTTTTTGGCAATATGTCTTGACTAAAGGATTGGGAATAGTAGAAAACCCTAGAATCTATTGATATCAGAGCTGGCTCCTTTGAGAATATCACAAAAGCCAAATAACTCTCTGGCCCTATAGCTCTTCATGAAAAATGAAGATATTTCATGATTTAAATTCTCACCTTGTGAGATTAAAAATCCATTAAACCTCATTTGGAGACCTCATCTGCTTCTGGGCTAGAGAGCACAGGCTTGGCATGGAAAAAGGCTCTAGGGAACCACATCATCTACTTCAGACCCCTCCGTCTGCTTTCCTTGTATTCTTGAGTTAAGCAAAAATTTATCAAAAGCTTCCTGATACAGTACATGTGAATTGGATTGAACAATTTGATTCTCTGTGTTAACATATCATATTTTCTATTTGGTTCTTAAAACCTCCAAATTGGGTATTATTACACTTTGTAAATGAAGAGACTGAAACATAGAGAAGTTAAGAAACCTATCCCAAATTACCCAGCTAGCTAATGGGCATGCAGACTCATGTTCACTTGATTCCAATGCTCTCATTCTTTCTATCATATCTTTTTATTAGTTTAAATAATATGCTTTTTAGTTTGAGTTTAAAATTTTACTTCCTCTAGAAACAAACCAGGTGATTTAAAAGTAGAGACAATGGGCCTTTTAAGTTATTTTTATGGCCAGGCTATTTCCTTATGAAATGTAAAAGTTCCTATAGCAGTGGCTAAACACTTTGTGGCTAGTTTCACAGACTGCAGTTTGTAACATATGATGAAACAATATACAATAAAGCTTCAAGTGGCTGCCTTAGAGGGTGAATACTGTGAGATAGTATCAAAGAATTGATGACATCTTGGTAGAGGGAGGCCTGCCTTCTCATCTAAATGGAGAGTATGGAGAGTCTCCTAATAACTTTCATCTTTCATTCTCTATCACCGTGTATCTCAGAAGAGATAAGAATTTGAAAGGACCTAATCTGTGAACTTTGAGAAGTTATACTAAGTACTAAAATCTGCCATTGTGATAAATTTTATAGTTTTAATCCAAAGTAATAGAAAATTGGTTGTAAATTATGAAGAATGGAAAAACACTATGAAAACATAATCAAGTTCTAGTGTTATAAAGAACAAGAACTGACAATTCTCAAAAGAAGAAATGCAAATGGATGAGATATGAAAAAGTCAAATCTAATAGTATCTTTAACCAAATTATCAACAGTTTTAGAAATAAAACCAGTTTTTGTAAAGCTAAAATTTACAGTGAAATTTAGCTCATAGTGGGTGTTTAAATAGGCAGTATATTTCTAGAAAGCAATTTAGGAATATGAATTTAGAGACTTAAACATATTTATACTTTTTGAGCAAACATAGCACACATATACATGAGAGAATTACATACCAGAATTACATACAATATACTTTTATTTATTTGTAAGCAATAAAAATATCAAATATAACCATACAATGAAAAGGTATTGTGAGCCAAACATTAAAATTGTTTTCTGTAATAAGGTATAAAATGTACCCAATATATCACTTTAATAATAAAGGTGATATTCTAAAAAAAATCCTAGTGGCCAAAATGGGCAGATATATAGTAAGTGACTACTATTGCATAAACATGCATGAGTAAAATATGTGTTCCTGGCTGGAATGTGGTAGAAAAACATACCTTTACTAGACTATTGCCTGCCTTAAGACTTAGAAAGTAATAACATGTAGAACTAAAAAGATTCCCTAGTAAGGAAGACTTTCTAATAAATAATTGCTTCTTTACATAGGTAAAGTGATAGGAATAAATTAGAGTAGCCAATTTTTCATTTATAAAAGATAACTTTATTAGGGCTGGGGATTTAGCTCAGTGGTTCCACTGCCTGCCTTGCAAGTGCAAGGACCCGAGTTCAATCCCAGGTACCAAAAATAAATAAATACATGAATAAAAAATAACTTTACTAATAATACCAACAGGAAAATACCAAGATCCCATATTATAATTGTTATTATAGTTCCAAATTTTTTAGAAAATGCATGATGAAAAATAGATTCTATGAAGCCTATAATACTTTAAATGATTAGTATTTTGTCAGTTGTAGTAAAATCTATATTTGAAAGGCAGAGGTGTACATATGCATGAGACACTACTTATTCAGCCTACAGCCAATGTTTGGACTAGTATATGAATTCACAGATTATTTGCAATAATTTTATGGCCTTTTAGAGAAATATTTTCATAGGTTTGTGACAAGATAAAATGGAAAATCCTGTTTCCCCTACTAGAAATACACTAGATTCAAGAGAATTTAAACAGAATTAGTGCATTAAAAATATAATTTCTGGTTTCACCAGGATAACAAATTTATAAACTTTCTTATAAACTTAAACAAACTTTCTTACTGATACCATTTTTAGTGCTTTGTGATTCTCATTCAATCTAGAGAACTTATGGTATTACTTCTAGGAAAGGGGAAAGAAAAGTGCTCAAATATAGTTTTGGACTAAGAACTAACTTAAACCAAGAGAGCAGAGTAGGAATCCTTGAACCTTCTTTTCCCTCTCAAACACTTTGATTCAGCAACAATGCATGGATAAATTCCTTTGTGAGAAAGCTTGAAACTAATTAAAATATATCTATACTCTCAGAAAAATGCAAAACTAGACCTGTCAAAGTAGAGGGATATTTGGGACAACTTTTTGCCAGATCCCAACCCTAAGCAACAGCACCATACAATAAGGAAAAGAGCCCCAAGAGAGGTTATTCTCTTAGCTTCTCAGGGGAGGGATGGGTTAATTTGTAACTAGTTTGCCCATTTTTCTAAGGGAGGTCCCCAAAGGACTGGCTTTTTTTTTCTACCAATGGAGTTTTGATGATGTATGTGTTTGAGGGATAATGGAGATGGTTCCACATTGGACCAGTAGATGTCATAGATCTTTCTCTTTGGAAGCACAGTATCACAGGGCAAATGCATGAAGAAGCCCAGCTTTTAACATCTTCTTGGGGCAGGAAAGAGTTAATTTATGTGTGTAATGCCGCAGCTTCTTTGTGTGGTTCAAAGAAATAGCATCTGATTTGCCCGTACTAGAGTTCTGACAGATTCAGAACAGTTTAGCCACGTGAGGGAAAACAGAAATAGCAGCATGAACTGGTAGACACTATTGTTCACTACTTCTCAGCTCTATACAAATTGAGCAGACAAAGCCCAGAGTGGCATGCCTCTCTTTGGGAAGGCAAAATATTTTTAGAGGCCCCCAGAATCTCTAGCTGGGCAGATCAGTGGGGATTATCTTCTATACATGGCCAGTCACTGAAGACTGGGAGAGCAGCCTGCTTTTCTTGATTCACGAACAGAGTGTCAAGAAAAAAATGAAGAATTATGGAAAGAAATTCCAAACAAAAGAACAAGATAATTTTCCAGAAACCAATCTAAATGAAATGGTGTGATGTGACTTACCTGACAGAGTACTAAAAGTAGCTCTCATAAAAATGCACACTGAAGTCAAGAGAATGATGTGTAAACAAAGTATTCAAACAACAACAATAAAAATAGAAAATATTAACAAGTGAAGTCTGAAGCTGAAGAACACAATAACTGAACTGAAAATTTTACTAGAAGAGTTCAACCACAGGCTAGATTAAGCAGAAGAAAAGGACTGTGAAATAGAAAACAGGTTAGTGAAAATAATTTAGTGAGAGAACCAAAAATAAAATAAAAGAGAAAAATGGAAAGAAAAATGAAAGAATACAAAAAACAAAATGAAAAAGAGTAAAGAAAGTTAAGGGGACTTACAGACATTATCTAGTGGTACAGTGTATATATTATGACAATCTAAGAAAGAAAGGGCCAGAAAACCAATAGTGGCCAAAACATCCTAAATCTGAGGAAAAAAATAGACATCACACCTAAGAAGCCCAAACAACAATAAATAAGATAAACCAAAAGAGATCTACACCAAGCCATATTGTAATCAAACTATCAAACATCAAAGAGAGAATTTTGAAAGCAGCAAGAGAATGGCTTCTTACACACAAGGAAATGTTTATGAGACTTTCAATGGATTTCGCAGCAGAAACCTCAGAGACTATAAGGGAAAGTGAGGTAAATGCAAAGTGTTGAAAGAAAAGAATTGTCAATCAAAAATACTATGGGGCTGGGGATTTACCTCAGTGGTTTCGGCGCCTGCCTTGCAAGCGCAACGTCCTGAGTTTGATCCCCGGTACCAAAAAAGAAAAAAAAATACTATGATTGGCAAAACTATTTTTTCAAAAATAAAGAAGAGATTAAGACCTTTCTAGACAAACAAAAGCTGAGAGAATTCACCGAGAAAGTTCACATTAGTACACAACATAAATTTAACAAAGTTAAGTAAAAAGAAATCATACCACTTGTCTTCACTAACCACACTGGAGACAAAGTAGAACCCAGTGGCAGAAAGAAAACTGGAAAATTCACAAATATGTGGGAATTAGACAACACTCTTGAACAACAGATACAGTAAAAATAAAGTAAATTAAGATGAAAATAAAAGCACATCATAAAACTTAGGGGACACAGCAAAACAGTTGTAACAGAGACATTTGTATTGACTAGTACAAGAAGAAAAAATAAAGATCTTAAACCATTTAGAACTAATAAATGAATCCAGTAGTGCTGCAGGATACAAAAATTTGCTTCTGTACACTGACAATAAACTGGTGAAGGAAATTTAAAAAGCAATTGCATTTACAAAGGCAACAAAAAGCATAAAATGCCTAGGAATAAATTTAACTAAAGAAAACTATAAAACTTATACAAAAACTATAAAACTTTGAAGAAAGAAATAAAGAAACAAATAGAAAGATAACATATTAATAAATTAGAAGACTTAATATTAGTTAGATGTGCATACATCAAAAAGACCTGCAGGTTCAATACAATCTCTAACAAAATCTCCACAGCATTTTTTAAATAGAAATTGAAAATTTAAATTTATATGGACACCACAAAAGGTCATTGCATCAGTCAGTGCTTACTAGAGAAACAGATTTAATCCAAGATATATAAATATATAAGAATTTACAAACTGTCTTACAATAGCTTCCAAGAGACTCAAGTGTGGAAGAGTGCAAAAGGTCTGTCTGTGCTCTGGAGGTCTGAAGGATACAGTCAAAGACCCATAGCTTAATGTAGTGTTCTGTGCACATCTGTATCAGTAGGCTGAAGGTCTGTGCTGAAAGCTGAAGGGTCTTTGCTGGAAGCCAAGAGACAACATCCAAGGTGAAGGTGAAGACTGGAGCTCCTCTGAAGAAATAGAAGCAAGATTTCCTCTTTATTTCCTTTTTATACCACTCTGGTGACAATCCTCCATAGGATGGGTCTTCAATGCCCAAGACTATGGGCAATCTATGCTGATTCAATTTAGTTGGATTTTTTTTATAAATTAATTTTATTGATACACTTGTGATATATGTAGTGATCACATTCATCATAAGAAATTCGTACCTGTACATAATACATCTTGATTCTTCTTTTTCCCCATTCCCTTCCCCTCCCCTCAATCCTTACTCAAGTTGACACAATCAGTTAACTGTTACAGCCACGAGTAGCTAAATAAATCTAGAGAAAAACAAAGCTGGAGGAACCCCACTTACTGATTTCAAAATGTATTACAAAGTTACAGTAATAAAAACAGTATGGTGCTATCATTAAAGACATATAAATCAATGGTAGACAACTCAGAAATGATAGCCCTTTGACAAATGCTGTTGAGAAACTGGATATCTATATGTAAATAAATGAAACTGGACTCTTATACCACACAATGCACACACATAAAACCCCACTCATAGTGGATTATCAACATAAATGTAATACCTGAAACCATAAAATTCCCTGAGGAAAAGCCTCATGATATTGTTCTTGGCAATAATTTCATACCAATGACATGAAAAGCACTGGCAACAAAACAAAATATAAACCAATGGGGCTATAAAAAACTAGAAAACTGGGGCCGAGGATTTAGCTCAGTGGTTTTGCCGCCTGCTGTGCAAGAGCAAGGACTGGAGTTCAATCCCCAGTACCAAAAAAACCCACAAAAAACTAGAAAGCTGTGCACGACACAAGAAACAAGCAACAGCATGATAAGGGAACCTGCACAGTGAGAGAATATTTGCAAACCATTTATACAATAAGTGATTAAGCTCTAAAATATATAAGAAACTCCTACAACCTAATTTAAAAAAAAAGAAATTCCAAACTAATAATCTAATAATCTGGTTTGAAAAAAGGGTAAGGAATTACATCTATAGCTCTTAAGACATAAAAATGGTCAACACATCTATGAAAAATGTTCACTGTCAGAATCAGAAATGTAGTAATAAGAAATGCAAATTGAAATCACCTCACACTTATTATGATGGCTACTATAAAACAAACTCAAGATGACCTGAGAGTGAGGATGTGAAAAAAATGAGAACCCGTCCACAGGAGATGATAACCAAAGGATGCTAAGCCTCAGTTAGACATGGCAAATAAATAAAAAATTTTGGAACCTTGCAAGAATATAGTTTTACAAAGATGTTACACTCCAATGAACCTACCATAAGTCAAAAATACATTTAATATTCTTAACCTGCCAAACCTCATTGCTTAGCAACACAGTAGAGTGCTGACTGTTTGCCTTTGAGATCATATGGCTGACTGGAAACTGTGGCTTGGTGCTGCTGTGCTGCCTAGACACCTGGGATACTCTCCTGCCACAAATCTGTAGCCCTAGAAAACATCAAAATTCAAAATTTAAGGTATGGTTTTAACTGAATACATTTTGCAACATTGTAAAGTCAGAATATTCTAAGATGAACCGTCATAAATTGAGGACCATCTGTACTCCATCTTTTTTGTTACTGTTCTCCCCCATATTACAACTCTACAATACTATATGTTGCTTTGCTTTAAACATTTGTTGATATCATAATAAGATTGAGAATAGAAATTTACAAATATTCATTCTCAATTGACAAGTATAAAATTGTATATTCTTGAGTATATAAATTAAGTTTTATCTATGTATGTGCTATGGAATGACTAAATCAACCTATTTAAAATATGCTTTACCTCCTACTACTGAGCAGAAAGTGATGACTGCACTGCGAACACAAAATTTTTGTCTTGGCAATTTTCAAGAATACAATTCCACATATCTTTAATTGCTTGATATTGGCCTAAGTCTTTGAAGTTTTGCCCATTTTTCCTTTCTCTTCTATTTCTGTTTTTCAAATTGAATAATATTCCCTGATCTATCTTTAACTTCACTGATTGCTTATTCTCCCATTTCAAATATGGAGTTTTAAACAAATAGCTTAAAAATTCATGTCAGTAGGTTTTATTTTTTTAGTTTTATAATTTCCATTTAGATTTTAAAAGTAATTTCTTTTTCTACTTTGATATTCCCTACTGTAAGCTCATTAATAATATTTTACTTTGTTCTACCACCTGCCCTGCAAGCGCAAGGACCCAAGTTCAATCCCTGGTAGCAAAAAAAAATAATAATAACAATAATAATAATATTTTACTTTAATTATTTAAACAATTTTTCTTTTATTTCTTTGAATCAATGTATATATAACAGCTGATTTAAAATTTTGTCTCAAATGCCTGGGCCTATTTGGAGTCAATATATACTGAGAGGGTGGTTATTATTTTAAAAATTTTCGCTATGATTCACAACTTCATGTTTTTGTTTCCTTTTTGTGTGTAGTTACTTTTTGTTGAAAATGAATAATATATATATTGTAGAACTCTGGAATCTCTTGCTGTTCTGGAGATTGGTGGTTTTTCTGCTCGTGGGCAGTTAATTTGCTTTGACTACAAATGGAACTGTGTTGCGCTTGGAGTTTGCAACAGCTGATTCTGCTTAATACTTTTCCTGCTCTCAGCTAGTGCTTATTTATCCTATCTCACTAACCTACTTCTCTCCTTAAGCTTCAGATAGTATCCAGAAACCAGCAAGAAGGAGGTGGAGCTACAGAAAACCATTGAGAAAAGACAGCAGCCCTGAAAGGAAATTCAAATTTGGTGAATTTATATTTTAAATTGACTGAATATCATGCAAATGAAATGCTTACGCCATAAACTGAACAACCAAGGGAGGAAAAATTAAGCGATTTTGTTGTGGTGGTCATTGTTATTGTTTGTTTAAAAATTTTATTTTGTGGATCTGGGGATATAGCTCAGTGGAAAAGTAAATCTTTATCATGGAGAAGGTCCTAGGTTCCATCTAAAAAAATAAAAAACAAATTTATTTTGTTCCTATTACTGAGCAGAAAGTGAAGACTGTGGAAAATTGAGCCCAGTTGTATAGAATTAAAGAAATTTTACGTTTTCCTCATTGGGAGCTAGAATCACAACCCACCATGTCTGTCAAGATTGGACAGAAAAAACAGTAACATAAAACCTAAAGCTGAGGTCTTCCTCAGTTCACACCATGCAAAAATGAACCAGGAGACAAAAATCTTACCTCGTAGGCAGATGTGGGGTTTCTGAAGAGAATAAGGACTGACAAAAGCTTGAGGAAGAGGTTAAATCCAGATCAGAGGTGTTAGTAAAGAATTTGACTTTGCTAAAAAAAAAAAAAAAGAGCTCTACCTTGTCCTTGGCATTTGTAAGGTGATCTCTAACTTCTTGGAACATTGTGCTTGATCAGTGTGTCTTTGCTTGAAGCAGGGCAGTTGCATGGGTCACATTGTGTAGTCTAACAACATGATTTAGGGTGGAGACTTTTAGCTAAATCAGAAGGTAATAATTTAACTTAGTGTGGGCTTTTGATCACATGGTATCAGCTGACCTGAAAACTAAGATTAACCAGGTGGGGAACCAGTCTATCCATCAGTCATGTCTATCTGATAGAGACCCATAAGGCCCTCTGAATAGTAAGGCTCTGGTGAACTTTCTTGGTTGTCAGTATTCTGTGCATATTGTCACATATCAATGTGAGGGAAACAACGTGTTGAGACTCCACAGAAAGAGGACAACACACACTCATCATTTGGTACTTTTCCTGAGCCTACCTTTTATACTTCTTTCTCTGGCTTATTTTAATGCATGTCCTTTAGCTTTTGGTGAGTTTGTAAGTCTTTCTAGTAATTTATCAAATTTGATGGTTTGAAATTGCAGATTGTGTTAAAAGTGAGGGAGGTCTACTGTTGGAAATGTGATGCTCACTTTAACGTCTCAGTTGTTGAACTGGCTCAGAGGACCAAAGAGACATATTAGAAGTGAAGGACGAATTTGTTGGATAATAAGTTTCATATTAGCTTTCCATCACAATAACAAAATAGCTGGCACAGGCTACTTACAAAACAAAGAGAGGTGTACTTAGCTCACAGGTTTTTGGAGGTTGGAATTCCAAGATTAGGTAACTCTTTTAGTCTTGTCTTTGGTGATGGCAGTGATGCAGGACAGGAGTGTATAATAGGAACAAACAGTTACACCCCAAACCAGAGCAGAGAGAGAGAGATGAGTCTCTTTATAGGTCACTCTCCCAATATCCTAAGAACCTCTTATAAGGCTCCACTTCTTAAAAGTCCTCAATACCTTCCAATATCAATACCCTAATGACTAAGCCTTCAAAATACAGATCCTTGGAGGACATAATACTATACCCAAACCATAGCACATTTCTTCAAGATTTTAAGACGTAGAAAAGTTTTATCTTGTGCTTAACTAGAAACTTAGTGTTTATTCCTCTGCTGTTGTAAAACTTTTTAAATTGACTTGGTCCTTCATTAAAAGCCAAAAAAAAAAAATGCAAAAGCTTTTGAGTGTACATAGTTGGTTCAAATGTTTAGTTGGACTGGCCCAAATGGGTTTATTGGCCAACGGAGACTAAAGCCAAATTCCCTCTATTGCCTTTCAAATGTCCTTGGTGGAGTGGGGACTCATTGAGTCCTCGAGGTAGAACATAATATAGAGTCAGCAGTGGCAAGAAGTGGAAGTTATGCTTCAAAAATGAAAGAAGAGAGACTTTGTCTTGCCTAGTATACCAATTATTGAGTACCTGGATATCTATCTTTTTCTTTCTTTCTTTCTTTCTTTCTTTCTTTCTTTCTTTCTTTCTTTCTTTCTTTCTTTCTTTCTTTTTCTTTTTTTGAGGATCTGGGGATCAATCTAGGACCTTTCCACTGGGCTGTATCCCCAGCCTTTAATTACATTTTTTAAAATTTTGAGACAGAGTCTTTCTGAGTCACTAAGTTTCCCAAGCTAGGTTCAAATTTATAATTCTCCTGCCTTAGCCTCCCAGATTCTGTGATTATAGATTGCATCACAGGACCCAGATTTCTTATTTTTATCATATAATCAAGACAATACCTCAAAGCTTCTTTTTTAATTTATTACAAATTCAAAAGTAATTCTAAAATTAAGACAATATTTCACAATTTTTCCTAGAGAAAAGTTTAAAACATATTCTTTTGTTCTCCTTATGTAGTAATATTTATACATTTTTCTCCCTCTAAACTAGTGGCCTATGATTTTCAGTCCTTCTATCACCATATTTTAACAAGTTAAATAAATTTCTCTTAGTCTTGCTAAAAATAAATAATATAAGCTTCTGGATAAATTATAGTAGAATGTAGTTTAAGGTAAAACAAATTTATTTACTCATTTTCCCATGTAGTAATGAAAAAGCAGTTGGAGATAAAAAATAATAAAGACATGTTCGCACATTAAAATAAACACCAATAAAATGTATGAAATTTGATAATAGTGGATAGAAGATTGAAATAAGATTTAAGGAGACTTACTTGATAACCTTTATTATCAGAGAAGATTGTTTTCTAATAAAACCATGTTTACAAACTGAGGCTGCTGGCTTCAGATTTGGCCTTCAAGTCCTAGTCTTCCAACCTCGCAGAGAAAAAAGGCTGAGGATAATCTTGTGTGTGGCTTAACTCTTTGAAGACTATCTTGGCCATAAGCCACAATTAAAATAAAGTTTGTTACCTATGCATAGCTCTTGGAGGCAGTAGAGTTAAGTTCCAGTTATAATGTGCAGACCATTGGTTTTCTTGATTCAAAGTATGCTTATCAATTCAGCTAAGAGAAAAGTTCTTAGGAAATAATAGTACCAGTATGCCTGTACTTCTGAAATCTAGTCTTGCAATGTTTGAAAGTTGTTACTCTTGCTGAAATATAGTTTCCCATCTTAACTCATGACTTAATGTTCATAAAACTTTAGACCAGGTTTTAAAGTATTTGATTTCTATTCAATGCTTATTTTCACAAAACTATGTTCTGTCTAAATTATATTTTTTGTATAATTTGATATTCTATGAACATTCTAGAAAAACTGTGCTATAAATTTCCTCCCATGATACACTGTGAACTTTTGTAGATAGTATGTAGGGGCAGAATGAAGTGCTTCAGAAAATTTAGAGATAAGGGAGACAATCCTGTCCTCTGAGAAATAAACTACTTAAATAAGCACATGATGAGAGGAGACAGAATGTCTCCCGGCCCTGGAACAACTTGATTTGGGACAACTAACTTGGCTCAATCTGAAATATTTATATTTGATCTAAAAAGTATCAACAGAACTTGGAGACAAAGAAAGGAAATAGTGTCTGACTTTAGGAGATTTTGATACTACTCGCTTGATTTTTTGCTGTAAGGTTACTTTGGTTAATTAAATCCTCCTCAAAAAAAAAATCCTCTTCAGGAATATCCACCTCCTTTTCTTTTTCTCCTCACTAAAATAGCCAAATTCTAATTACTGTTTGGGAGAAGGAAGTGCTTTGAGAAGTATTATTGATCATTTTAGGGACAGCAAAAACATAACCAACCTCACTCTGAAAAAGCTAACTGCATTGTAATTTGTATGTAAGTCTGGAGTAAGGTTTGGTTAGTCTTAGTCCATTGGTCAGAAATTAATGATCGGGTGGTGATGACAAGTTTCATCTTAGGGCACAGAGGGCTGGGGACCAGATGCTGGACATTATGAGTGTCATCCAGTTAACTTCCAATCAATGGGCCATTGAGGCAGTCTGCAAAGCCATCTCCTGTAGACTCTCTCTCACGTCCCCCTGTGTGGTTTTCCTTCCATGTATAACTTTATGCACACACCTTTATAACTGCTTAGTTATTAAATCATAGAACACTTTGAGATTAGACCATAATTATTAGTGAGCACTTAATACATGTTTGTGGATAAGTGAATTCATAATTAATTTCTTCTCAGAAAATAGAGATTAAGTGCTTTTCCTCAGGTCAACAGAAAGTTGTGTCCCAAAGGCACAACTCTAATTTCATTTTCATGGCCTTTTCAATACCCCCCCCAATATAATGAAACATCAAAAGCAGTTTCCTAAAAACCCTACCAAAATGACCCCTCGTGTTTTATACTTTCAGAGCAGACTCCAAATACACTTCTGATTTAATTGTTGACTCTGGATTATTTTACTTCCAGTCCCATTTTGCTTAATGATTTTTTTTTTTTTGGTACCAGGGATCAAACTCAGGACCTTGTGCTTGTGAGGCAGTTGGCAGAACCACTGAGCTAAATCCCCTGCTGCTTAATGATTTTTTTTTTTTTTTTTTTTTTTTGGTACCAGGGATTGAACTCAGGTCTTTGCTCTTGCGTAGCAGGCGGCGAAACCACTGAGCTAAATCCCCGGCCTGCTTAATGATTTTTAATAGAACCTCTAAGTATGTATAAAGGAATTTCTTCTAAGAAATCAATTATATGAACTAATAATTATTCTTAGATTTTTTTTTTTGCTTGTTGCTTGTTTGTGTGGGGCTGGGTATTGAACTCAGAACCTTGTGCGTGCTAAGCATCTTCTGTACCACTGAGTTATATCCCCAACCCCAATTCTTTCTTTTAAATATTTTCTGCTAAATCTAAGAGAGGAAAATTAATAATTTGTTTTATTTTCAAAATCTGCTTGCTTTGAAAGTTGATCATGGAAATGTTGCAAAAGAATGAACAAAAACCAATAAGTGCATAAGTATTAACTATATCATCAGTCTTTTTTAATTTATGGAATATTAAAATATCCCTTTCTCTAAGAGTTTTAAAACTTGCAGAGTAGTATACATTATTTAGGGAAAATATCAAAACAATTCACTATCATGCCTTTTAATTTAAATATTTCTATTTTAGTAGCACTCATTAATCCTTAGACAGTGAGTGATAGAATACTTTCATTTATGCATAAAGACAAATTTGTGCAGAAATGAGTAAATTATTTGACAGTACCAAGACAGGGCCTTTATTTTTAGATGGCATTACTCAAAGAGAATGAAGGTGACTTGTGCCTTGCGCTGCTCATATCCACAGTTGTATGAATCTTCCTTTGGTTTGCCATAGAAACCAGAATATACATTCAGGAAACATCTAAAAGTTTTCAAGGCATTTTAGGAGTTGTTTGTGACTGAATTATGTAACTGACCTCCAAAATGACATATTCTGAACAACATGCTTGTCAAATAAATTATGAAAATATTATTGCATGTAAATTGTTTTATATATTTAAATAGTTTATTATTTTCCAAGGTAAAATAAAATATATTTTAAATATGTTCATTTACATTTCAACGTTCTCCCCTGAATTTTGAATGAGTCCTGAGAAATTTTAGTAAATTAACTTAATGCATTTTAGGTTTTATCATATTTATGGGTCATAAGACTTAATGTTTGTCTTTAGAATGATATTTTGTAATTGTTGGGAAAAATTTATTTAATGGTGAAAAAGATCTTTGAATTAATTTCAATCTCTTACATAAGAAATCTCCATCTCGATGATCTCTAATATCTATTTATATAAATCTCACAGAAGTTTTGAACATTACTCAATATCATACTTAGTACCATTTTCATGTCTGAACTTTGCATTTGACTCCAAGTACCATGATAATTTTATTATCTCACCTTTGTATAAATTCACTCTGAAAGATCTAAAGATAGAATACTATGAAATGATTAATTCTCTTTACCAAATCATACTCCAAGGAGTTTCTTTGCCATTTTTGCCATTAACACCCATTTGGTAAGCTGTACTTTCAGCGCTGTCATGCTGTTTATATACAGGCCTGGAAGAGAGACTGGGCTCTAGGGATCACTGTCACAAACATCTCCTGTGAGTGAGAACTCTTCTGTTCGGGTGGAAGTTACTCACACTTCCTCAATGTAGAATCAGATGGATAAGAACTAGAGTATTAAACATAGTATATAGGCTGATTCAATGGAAATATTCCAGGGCATGGGCTTGTTATGGAGCTGAACTGCAAGTCTTCTAGCCCTACCTCTGGGACCTTAAGGAAGTTATAGAGCATTTTGTGACTCAGTTTTCATCTTTAAAATGGGTTAATAAGAATAGCTACCTCATATGAATTCAATAAAAAACTATTGGTAAATACATACAAATGACTTAAACTAATTTATGTGTTGTGTATAGTGCAGTGATGCTAAACCTGTGGCATGTATGTTATTTATTTTTCTTTTAAGACAAAAGATGTTAATGTGGGCCGGGGATTTAGCTCAGTGTTTCCAGCGCCTGCCTTGCAAGCTCAAGGACCCGAGTTCAATCCCCAGTACCAAAAAAAAAACAACAAAAAAAAGATGTTAATGTATGAGTTGTGTTTTCTAAACTAAAACCTCAGTATTCAGGTTTAATTGCAGTGTTGGCACTATGTGATAAATAAGTGGGCCCAAATTTGGCAGCTTGAGCACTCACTCTAAAAGGTTCACCATCACTGGGATAGTGGAAGTGATCAACAAATATTAGCATTATCAGTACCATTATTATCTAATTTTTATTGTAAACTTCACAAGTAATTCACTTACTCTCTATAAGAAACTCATCCCACCTTAAGAGCACTCAAGAGTGACAATGGAACATTCTGTATAGGGAGAATGTGGTGTAGTGTTAACCTTGTCTCCTGTTAATCTTGCCTACCGCACACAGTCTCCTGTTAACTTCCCTGTTAACTTGTCTTCTGTTAACCTTGCCTACCCCACACAGACTAGTAGAAAGCTGAGTGTATCAGATGTTACATGCACTTGTGCAACTTGGCAAGTGAAATGCAGTGACTACTGATAATAGTATTTCAACTTCCCTAGATATGTGTGTGCCTGTAAAGACATGCACTTATTGTTGTTAAGCGGAGATGTACATTTTCTTATTTAATTATTAAACTTGGGCTTGTTATGTTTTGTTTTAATGTTAAAAATTATAAAAAGAAAGGAAGTTTTGTTACTTATGTATATTAACTATATTATATATTTTATATACAGCTCAAGACAGCTCCTCTTCACTCAAAATGCTCAGGCAAGCCAAAAGAATAGACAAACATGTTCTATGTGAAAAGGGGGGATTTAAAAAGGAACAGAATTTGTATTTGCTGTAGTCTTTCCTATCCTCATGGAAATATCTCAAGATCCTTAATGGATACTTGCAACCGACAGTACTTGTGTAGTTAATTATGGCATCAACTTGAATTTTAAAATGTCTTCCAGATTGGTTTAGCAGAGTGCTGGGTTTCTCTGGGTGTAGAGAAAGCCAATAGGCTTATGGTCTGGATGGAATAAAAGGGGAAGGAAGAAGGAAGTTTCACTTCTGTTTCTTCAGAGGAGCTCTAGTCTTCACCATTGCCTTTGAACATTAATTTTCAGGCTTCCAGCACAGACTTTTCAGCCTTCCAGGAAAGACTGTTCAGCCTTCCAATGCAGACGCTCTGATTTTCTGATACAAATTTGCATGTAACACTGCAGTGAACTCCAGGTCTTCAACCTGTGACTGGATCTTCTTCCTGTCCAGTGCATAGACTGCCCTTTTGCATTCTTGCACACCTGACTCTGCAGGTGGTCATTATAAGGATTTTTTTACCTTGTAAATCCTTATATAAAAATACATAATATAATATATTAAATCTGTACCTCTAGTGAACCCTAACTGATACAGTACTGAAACCTATGTATATTTTTTGTTTACATATGTACTTCTGATAACATTTAATTTATAAATTATTCACAGTAGGAGGTTAACAACTAACAGAATAATTCTAACAATATTCTATAATTAAAGGTATTCAAATCTTATGAAATTTTTGTCTCTGAAGTTTTCTATTTTGTGCTTTCAAAGCCACAGACACCAAAATCATGGGTATGTGGGGCCATTGTTTTTTCCATTGAGTATAGAAAAGACATGAAGTAGACAATGAGCTACACTCATTCACAACTGTTGAATAATATAACTTTCTGACGAATTTCCTGATGACCTTCCCACCAGCACACCACAACAGATCAGAAGCTACAACCCTGTAGATGCCCACTTCTACAAGCAAAGTGCCATGAATTCTGTATCATACTGTACCACCTTTGCCATAGGCCCAAAGCAATAGGGCCACCTAATCTTGGACTAGAACCTTCAAATTAGCCAAAATAAATATTTTTTTTATAAGTTAATGCTCAAATTTTTTCATGATAGTACTGTAAATCTAACTAATAGACTTTCTATTGTCTTTATATGTTTCACTGAGGAAGACTGAGTGTTGAAGTTTCATTTCCCCTAGAGAAACTGTGGTTTTTATGGCACCATGACATTTATGAATGTATATGTCATGTCATAGCAAAGATGATATTGATGAGGAACCCAGGAGAGAGATTTGAAATATGGATACCGATTTAGCAGTTATATGCATAGTAATAGGAATAGAAAGAAGCCAGAGATTGGATGTGATTGCCAGAGAAAAATGAAAAAAATAACAAAAAGTTGTGCCAAAAATGGCCCTCTAAAATGAACAGACAGTTCTCAGACAAAGAAGTAGAAATAGCAAATAAACATGTGAAAAAATGCTCAACATCACCGATCATTCGAGAGATGCAAATGAAAACAACACTGAGATTCCACCTCACTCCAGGTAGAGTGGCTGTTGTCATGAAATCAACCAATAACCAATGCTGCTGGGGCTGTGGGGAAAGAGGAGCCCTGCTGCACTGCTGGTGGGAGTGTAGACTGGTGCAACCACGGTGGAAATTAGTATGGAGATACCTCAAAGAACTAGGACTGGAAGTCCCATTTGACCCAGCTATTCCCCTGCTGGGTATTTTCCCCAAAGAATGCAAAGAATCATACCACAGTGTTATATGGGCACCCATGTTCATAGCAGCACAATTTGTAATAGCTAAAACTTGGAAACAACCCAATTGCCCATCAACTGCAGACTGGTTAAAGAAAATGTGGTGTTTTTTTTTTTTTATAAAATGGAGTACTACTCAGCCATAAAAAACAAATTAGAGACATTTATAGCTAAATGGATGCACATTGAGGCAATACTCTTAAGTGAAATGAATAGGACACACATGTATAAATACCAAATAGTTTCTCTGGTGTGAGAAACTGAAAGTGTAAATAAGGACTAAAAGGTATAATAGATAATGTGAAATAGGAAGAAAAGGGGCAAAGGGGAAGGGGAAGTGGGAGGGGTAGGAGAAAGGAAAGAAGGGAATGGAATTAATATGAGAAACTGGAAAAATGGAAACAAAGTCTTTATAAATAGGGAGGCATGGAGGGGTTGAAGGAAGGGCAGGGAAGGGTGAAAAATAAGAACCAAGAGAGATTATGTAAAGGTGCAAATTTCCAATGATGAATGTCATTATATTGTATACCTAAAATGTACCAATGATGAGAATGAATAATTGATAATGCGAAATAGGAAGAAAAGGTCCAAAGGGGTAGGGGTAGTGGGAGGGGCAGGAAAAAGGAAAGAAGGGAAAGGAAAAATGATGAGAAATGGAAACAATGGAAACAAAGTCTTTGTAAATAGGGAAGGGATGGAAGGCTTGAGGGGAGGGCAGGAGAATGGGGAAAAAATAAGAACCAAGGGAGATTAGGTAAAGGAGCAAATTTCCAATGATGAATGTCATTATATTGTATACCTAAAATGTACCAATAAAATTTATTTTTAAAAAGTTATGGGAAGGGGTTAAGACCAAATTAGAACAATACAGCATTGTCATAGGCTGAGAAATAGGAGATTATGTAGCAAGCTGTAATCCCACAGTCAGAGAGATGGGAAAATAGACTATGTTTTAGAAGTCATGTGTCTCTTGTCTCTATCAAATTCCAACAGATCCTTTGTAATCTGGATATAGAGCCTTGGGAACCCATTCTAAGAAAAATCAATATTTTAAATATGCCTCCCATCATTATTCAATTGCAAGATTTTTGAAGATATTTTATATTTTAAAAGCATAATTGAAAGACAAGGAGAGGAGATTAAAATGGCAAAGTAAATAGTGCAGCAAAATACAACCTCTTCGGGACCTAGAATCAAGATACCTGGGAAAGAGCAATTTAGTGAAGAAACTAAGTAGATCTCTGGGAATCAAGAAAGAGCCAACAGGAAAACTAGTGTTAAGTTTTGTGCCACAGAAAAGCAAATCAGATTCAAAATTAACCTTAAGTAGTTTGCACTATAGTAAAAGTGGATGAACATACATGTTCATGAAAACAATGACAAATTTTTAACATGAGGGTCATAATGTTTCTAATAACCAACAGTGTGAGTTCTAAGGAAACAAGATTGTTTGGAAGTATGATGAAATCAGAAGAATTTGTAGAGGGATGAAAAGAAGTGAAATTTTCTTATTTCTGAAAAATATCTTGGTGGGTAGCTAAATTTGTCACTTTTTTTCCAATCCTCTTTTTTTTTTTTTTGGTATCGGGGATCAAACTCAGGACCTTGTCCTTGCAGGCACAGGAACACTGAGCTAAACCCGGGGCCCTCCAATCCTCTTTTGTCTTCCCTACTTTCACTCTAGCCAGGAAACAATAATTAGCAGCATGAATTGCTCTTTTGTGCACTCCTTCCACTTTTCTCATGGCCCTTTGTCCTTTGAAACTGCCAACATAGCAGTTACACTAGGATTTTATAGCATCATTTACTCTACACATTGTTTACCCTCTCTCATGAACAGAGGATATCCTATTCACCAGGGATCTTCCATTCAGTTTAGTATGAAAGTAGATTAACAGATTTCTTGATTTATATTAAGACACATAATTTCTAGTTCTTACCTCCACAAGGCTCTGTTGTCTACTAGTAAAGTATCCTATTGTCTTTTTGCAAAAGAATGGGAATAACAACACTTGCTACCTGCCTGTCTCACAGTAATATTAAGAATATGAATGAGAGTCTCTGGAGAGATTTTTGAAATCTTTAGAAGGAATATCTGCGTAATTATTGTGAGAGTCATCCAGGTATATATATCAAGTTCATATTTTTCATTTTTTGGATAGCATTTTATCATATTGATGTATCACAATCTGTTTATCTATTCGTCTATGGATGAACATGGGGTCATTCTTAATTTCGAGATATCATTTTAAAAATCAGCTGTGAACATTTATGAATAATTCATTATGTGGTATTGTCTTTCATCACTCTTCAATAAGTACTTAGAAGTGGAATAACTGGATGATGTGGTAGATGCATATGTAACTTGTTGGGAAGCCACCAAAAATGCTTGCCCAAGTGATTGTAATATTTTACATTTGCACTGATTGTGTGTGGAAGTTATGGTCTTTCCACATTTTCACCAACATTTGATATGATCAGTCTTTGAAAATTCTAAACATTTAATAGGTTGGCAGGGACATTTTATTCTGGTTGTAATTTGCCTCTTTCCAGTAGATAATGATGAGTATCTTCTAATGTGCTTATTTGCCCTATACACATCTCTGGTAAAATATTTGTTCAAAATTTTTGCCCATTTTAGCAATAAATCATATTAATATTGAGTTTGAGAATTCCTTATGTATTCTAAATGCAAGTTCTTTACCAGATGGATGATTTGCAAAATTTTATCCTAGTGTATGGCTTATCTTTTCATTTCTCTCAGTATATGCTATATGGCTTTCTATCTTTAGTCAGATATATTGGCTCAGTGTTTAAATTTTTCCTAGTGTCACTAATCACATTTCAACCGGTAAAGACCTATAGGTGGCTAATGATTGCAATGTTATGTTTTGGACCAAAAATGTCCCTCCAAAAGCACAAGTGATCAGAAGTGGCACATTTGGAGGTGATTAGATCATAGATTTGCTAACCTCATCAATGTATAAATCAATTGATGAATTCATAGCTAAATGTCCTGTTAAAAAGTGTGCATGGTTGAAGGAAGTAGATCACTGGGGCATAACCTGAAATGGTGTATGGTTGTTTCCTCTTTTTCCTTGCTTTCTCAGATACCTGGCTGCCATGAGGTAGCAGCTCTCCTCTGCCATGTCATTTGTTTCTACCTTGCAGTCAGCTATGAGCTGGAGCCTCTGAAACCACGAGCCAAAGGAAACCATTTCTCCTTTAAATTGTCCATGTCCAGTATTTTATCCCAGTATCAGATAGCTGACTAACATATCATGGTTTATATTTTCATTTCTTTCAATATTGTTTTGTAGTTTTCAGGAGACACAGCTCTCCATTTTTTGTCAGATATATTGCTAAGTGTTTATTTTTTCTGAATTGCATGAGTCACATTTCAAATGCTGAATAGCCTTACGTGGCTAGAGTCTACTTGTGTATGTGATCCAGTCTTCTGTTATGTATTTCACACTTCACATACCATTAGAAAAAAATCTATGATTATATTTGAACATTGTTTAACATGACCTTGTAAAAAGTATTATATAAAATTATATATTTTTCAAACAAAACCAAAACAAACCCTGGAACCCTGGAATTTTAGTGTCAGTTTTTCTGTTTCAGACCACTGAGTTATTTTTAAAATATGTGTACCTCCTTTGCTTAAGAAGAAAAATAAATTGATTTCAAAGTTTCAAGGAACTATGTCAGTTCAAATAAATTATCTCTGCTCATGTTTTTAAGGCAATTAATCTAAAGTTATCATACTGCAATATAGGAAAAGTATAATAAAATACTGTAATTACTAATTTTTGAGATACAAAGAGTACCCATCTATTTTCAATTCAATATTTTCAGAAATAATTGGATGCAAAAACTATGTATCTTTCTGATAGTTCAAGACACTTTACATACTTTTAAAATTTCTTATTAATTTATTCTCTATTTCCTTCAATATCTTCTATCAATGTCTACTACCTCCTTTCTACAGTGTTTAAAAAGAAATTTGCCTTTGAATTGCTCTTCTTCAGAAACCCCTTTTCAGGCAATATCACCTGGTACTTTCCCCAATACCTGCCTATTTACATTTATTGCTCTTGGTTAAAAATTTTAATAGGTTGCAGTTAATAAACAACAAAGTCACTCAGCCAGAATTTCCATAAAACCATGAGCTAGTTCTTATGCAAAATTATCCATCATTAATCATTTTAAGATAAATTTTATAAGCTACAATCAATTGACTATTTTGTGGCACCTTTGCCTTTTGAACTAAATAGAGTAGGATGAAATTGTGAAAATATTTTTTCTGTGAAAGCTCTCACATGGATGGGAAGATGGCACATTCCTTATTCAAACCCGAAGGAGTGAATAAATGAACAAAAAGCAAACAAACAAGAACCTGGTCAATCCAATGCTTCATTTTCTTTCACCGTACTCCCAGACTTTGATTGTTCACCAAAGACAACTGCCTCTTGAGAAGTCCATTCACTTTTGCAACAATCTAACTGATACAGATAACTGTTATGTAGACTTGGACTTATCCTCCTTGTATTTTCCAACTATAGGATTCTATGAAGTACTCCAGGTTTACAAAGGATAAATCCAATCTTGCCTAGCTTGGTATTCTTCAAATATTTAAAAATATGACATTAAATACTCCGCCCTCTTTTTCGCAAACATACATACACCTACCACCACCACCACCACCAAATCTTTTATTTCTTTTTGTTAAATCTTCCAATTGCTTTCAGATTTTCTTCATATATATAAACTAGTTTCCTCACCATCCTTTAAACACAGGCTTATTGTATGTTCTTAAACGTGTAGTGCACAGTGCTGAAGCACATTTCTGGAAATGCCTGGGTCAGAGTAGGTTAAGGCAGGACTAACTTTCCCTCTACCTTCCACTTGACTAATATTTTCCTGAGGTTATCTACTATTTAGCTCCTATCAAAAGCATAAAACAAACTTTTGCCTCGCTCAGAGACCTGTAAAAACATTTTTAATTTTTGTCACAGTGCACTGCGATGAAGCCATCCCTCCCTCTGTGCTGATGGAGTTAGAGAATTTTGGGGTCACTTAAGGAAACTGAGATCCAGAAGGGCGAAGTGACCAGCTAATTGTCACAAAATTGGAAATCGATAGAGCTCAGGCTAGAAGAACACAGAGCCTCTCACTCGTGGGATGGTGTTCTTTCCACATATACCACCCTGCTATACTTTGACCAATTAAAAAGTCTACATTAGCCCTTATTTCACTGATTATTTTTCACTAAGTATTTATGCTTGTCAAGTTGATAGGGTTCTGGGTATATTATTTGAGTTTAAGTATGCTTGAATATATCTTATGCTTGAGTATGTTTTTGTCATAACAATAGTTATAATTGCCCAATCTTATACAAAAAACCCCACTAACTTATATGAATCACACTGTGTGGTTTACAGTACATTTGCTTAACTATCATCATAAAAATCTCAATCATGTTTTAATCAATTTACTACTAAAATTAATGAACTGGATAAAGATGGAGTCCTTTAGTGAGATACTAGAAATTCCCTATCATGTAGACAACAGTCCCTTAGTAAAAACTATTTGGTTTCGGTCAATCAACCAATTATACCCAGTCAACCCTTCCCCTGCATTTGTAACTCACCATGTCACCTTCATTATTCCAGGGATTCTCAAGAATTTTTCAAGTATCTTGCTAAAATCCAATGATAACACCTATATTATTGTACTCATTAATACAATTAGTCTTTTTTTGGTGTTCTTGTTAATTTTAATAAGGATTTTATCAAAAGCCATACTACTCAATGTGTGATCCTAAGATAAACTTGGAGTATATCAGAAACACAACATCTTATCTATAATTCCCAATCCAGATGTATTAAACTAAAAACTGCAATTCATTTAAGATCCTCATGATACCATTTCCCTAAGACATTTGGCTACATAAACCTTCAGAGCCTAAACATTATGCTTAATTTCTTTACTGTCATTTCATGTATGTCAGCAAGAAATGTCATCAAATCATTTCAAAGGAATAATACTTATTAAAATACTAATTACAGGGCTGAGGGTTTAGCTCAGTGGCACCACACCTGCCTCTCAAGTGCAAGGTCCTGAGTTCAATCCTTGGTACCAAAAAAAATACTAATTACAAAAATAGGATATTAAATTAGAAAGACACACATAGTAATATATAGCATAATAATACCCACTTGGTATCAAACACAAGCTTCTAAAATGATGGGAAGGAAAGGTAATAAAATAAGATAGGTCTTTATGTACTAAAACATAATTTGCATGATATTAGGCATGAGCTGGTTAAGCAGAAAGAGGTGCTGAGGCTCTGTACCAGAAAGTCAGGACTTAGTGGCATTACATGGTAAGTCTTAAGGACTTTAGGAGAAAGCTCAAAGAGAAATCCACTTTCAAGTAATACATCCACCAGGAAGTGACTTCTAAGGAAAAACAGCTAATGAAATCCTATTCATTACTTCCTTAGAACAGAGAACGGAAAGAGTTCAGGACAGAGCACATGCTACTCAAAGATGTGTAGGTGGACCTTTACTTCCCAGGAATCATTAGTTAACTGCTTGATGGTAAGAATTTTGCAATGCATATTGGAAGGATTCAAGGCCTCCATAGTCATACGCTGATGAACTTTCCAAAGGGGACTCAGTCAGCTTACACACAGAGGATGTCAGTAAGTACTGTGCACTGGCACAGTGAATCCAGCAGGGGACACAAAAGAGTGAGAATGTTTTTTTTTTCTTCTTTTTTTAAAATTAATGTTATTGGTGCATTTTAGGTATACAATATAATGACATTCGTCATTGGAAATTTGCACCTTTACATAATCTCTCTTGCTTCTTATTTTTCACCCTTCCCCTGCCCTCCCTTCAACCCCTCCACCCCTCCCTGTTTACAAAGACTTTCTTTCCATTTTTTTCATTTTCTCACATTAAATCCATTCCCTTCTTTCCTTTCCCCACCTCTCCCACTTCCCCTTCCCTTTTGTCCCTTTTCTTCCTATTTCAAATTATCTATTATGCCTTTTAGTCCTTATTTACACTTCGAGTTTCCTACACTAGAGAAACTATTTGGTATTTACACATATGTGTCCTATTTATTTCACTTAAGAGTGTGGCTTTTATGTACATCCATTTGGCTAAAAATCTCTCTAGTTTCTCATTCTTTATGACTGAATAGTACTTCATTTTATTTTTTAAAATCCCACATCTTCTTTATCCAGTCTCCAGTTGACGGGCAATTGGGCTGCTTCCAAGTTTTGGCTATTACAAACTGTGCCACTATAGATAGGGGTGCACATATGTCACTGTGGTATGATTCTTTTAATTCTTTTGGGAAGGTACCTAGTGGGGGAAGAGCTAGGTCAAATGGGGCCCCTACTCCTAGTTCTTTGAGATATCGCCATACTGATTTTCACAGTGGTTGCAACAGTCTACACTTGCACCAGCAGTGGAACAGTGTTCCTTTTTCCCCACAGCCCCACGAGCATTTCTTATTGGTTGATTTCTTGATAGTAACCATTCTTTCTGGAGTGAGGTGAAATCTCAGTATTGTTTTCATTTGCATCTCTTGAATGACCAGTGATGTTGAACATTTTTTCATATGTTCATTTGCAGTTTCTTCTTCTTTGTCTGAGAAATGTCTGTTCATCTCAGATGTCCATTTTTGGATTGGGTCTTCAAATTTGGGTGGTCTGATTTTTTTTTTGAGTTCTTTATATATTCTAGATAGTAGACATTTGTCTGAGGAACAGCTGGTAAAATTTTTTTCCCATATTGTATGTTGTCTCTTCACTCTGTTTGTGGTTTCTCTTGCAGTGCAGAAGCTTTTTAATAAGATGAGATCCCAGTTGTTCATTCTTCATGCTATTCACATGTGACTGAGGTTTTGTTCATGAAATCTTTTCCTATGCCAATGTCTTCAAGAGTTTGACTTAACCTCTCTTCCAGCTGGTTTAGTGTTTCTGTTTTAATGATTAGATCTTTGATCCATTTTGATTTTAGTTTAGTGCATGGTGAGAGACACAGATAGTTTTAATCTTTGGCAAGCTGAAACCCAATTTTTCCAGGATTTGTCAACTGAATGGTATAAAAATGGAAATGAAGAAGATCTGCTTCTGTTTCTTTGGAGAAGCTCCAGTCTTTACCTTCATCTTGGATGTCATCTCTAGGCTTCCAGTGTAGACTCTTCAGCTTCTGGTGCAGATCCTCAGCCTTCCACCACAGAATCATTGGCCTCGTGATATGTACTCACATGAGACATTACAATGAGCTCCAGACCCTTGACTGAATCCTTTGGATCTCCAATATGAAGAGAGACCTTCTGTACTCTTCCACAAACAACTCTGTAGGTGGCCATTGTATGCCAATCTTGTAAATTCTTATATGTTTGCATATCTTGTATTATATCTGCTTATTTAGCAAACACTGACTGATACACAATTCTTCCCAGAATAAGATGGAACCTTAGTATTGTTTTAATTTGCATTTCTCTAATGGCCAGAGATGTAGAACATTTTTTCATGTACTTATTGACCATTTGTATGTCTGTGAAGTGTTTGTTCATTTCTCTTGCCCATTTCTTGACTGGGCCTTTAATTTTGGGTGGTTTAATTTTTTTGAGTGCTTTATATATACTAGATATTATTCCTCTGTCTGAGGAGTAACTGACAAAAACATTTTCCCATTCTGTAGATTGTCTCTTCACTTACTGATTGATTCTTTGCTGAATAGAAGCTTTTTAGTCTGATATAATCCATTTGTTGATTCTTGCTGTTATTTCTTGTGTGACTCAGGTTCTGTTTAGAAAATCCTTTCCTACACTTATGTCTTCAACTTTTTTTTTACCTATTTTATCTTCCGGTAGGTTTAATGTTTCTGTATTAATGTTTAGATCATTAATCTATTATTTTAATTTAGTGTATGCTGAGAGATAAGTGTCCAGTTTCAATTTTCTG
The DNA here is from genome assembly GCF_053883595.1 of Heterocephalus glaber. Taxonomy (NCBI): domain Eukaryota; kingdom Metazoa; phylum Chordata; class Mammalia; order Rodentia; family Bathyergidae; genus Heterocephalus; species Heterocephalus glaber. Next base: position 8,938,761 of record NW_028258354.1, on the reverse strand, counting down.
CAAGTAACCAGTTTTCTCAGTACTATTTGTTGAATAGGCTATCTTTCCTTCAACAAATGCTTCTCGCCCCTTTTCTAAAGATCAAGTAGCTGAATGTGTCTAGAGATGTTTCTATATCCTCTATTGTGTTCCACTGATCAATGTATCTACTTTGTTCCAGTACCATGCCATTTTTATCACTATTGCTTTGTAGTATAGCTTGGAGTCAGGCATTACAAGGCCTCTTGCTTTGCCCTTACTGTCCAAAATTGCTTCTGCCATTCTGGGTCTCTTCTGGTTCCATATGAATTTTAGAATTGTTTTCTCTAGTTCTATAAAGTATTCTGTTGGTAGTTTGATTGGGACTGCATTGAATCTGTGTAACAGTTTTAGGAGTATGATCATTTTGACTATTTTTTTCTGCCTATCCAGGAGCAAGGGACATCTTTCCATTTTCTGATGTCCTCTTCAATTTCCTTTTTCAGAGTACTATAGTTTTTTGTAGGGGTCAATGTTATACATCACATAAAGAGAAGCAAGTTAAAAAAAATATGATCATATCAATAGATGCAGAAAAGGCTTTTGAGAAAATCCAACACTCCTTCATGATAAAAAAATCTCTTGTATAAAACAGATAGAGAATGACCATACTTAATATGATAAAAGCTATGTATGACAAACCAACAACCAATGTCATACTAAATTGGGGAAAACCCAAAGCATTCTCCCTAATATAAGAAACAAGAAAAGGATATCCACTATCACTACTTCTATGCAACATATATACTTGAAACATTGACCAGAGCAATCAGGCAAGAGAAAAATAAAAGGGATACATATAGGAAAGAAAAAAGTCAAATTAACATTATTTACAGATGACATGACATTCTATAGAGAAGATGCAAAGAACTCTACCAAAAAACTCTTAAAATTAATAACCAGCCAGCAATGTAGAAGGATACAAGATCAACACAGAAAACTCATTAGCATTTGTGTACACCAATATTGAACTTAGTGAGAAGGAAATTATGAAAGTAATGGCATTCACAGTATGTCAAGAAAAATGACTATTATTCCAAAAAGTAATGCTAGGTTCCTTTGATCATGTATTGTTTTACTCAGATGGCAAAAACTGGCTCAGTGGAGCTGGGTACCAACTATTTGATCATAGTAACTGTTGAGCCTTACAACTTTGGCAAACATTTTAGAAACAAATCATTCAGAAGCATAATATTAATCAGATGCACTGGAATAAAATGTCATAAACATACATTTTGGCTTGTAATTCATGAATAGTGGAGCAAACATGCATTTTTTGAACTCCTTATATAATCAATAGATAATATTGACTCTCAATCTTTAGACTTCCTCCTAACAACTTTGAAAAGTCATAGTTTCTCAAAGTGACAATGCTCTTAGACAAATGTTGAATCTCTGAGTGGATCACTGGCACACACAACACTCTTTCTAAATCACTGCATCAAAGTCCCCAGAAACTCAAAATTCAATATTACATTGACCTATTTCATCTCTTGGTACAGCTAGCATGGAAATAAATTCTGTTTTCCTCGGGACAGAATATACAGTTCCATAACAACTACATACTAAATGTCTGCCACTTTCTAGAATGTTCATTATTATAATTAGAGTTTAGTGAACTTGCCCCCACATCATACAGTTTTAATGAGGGAACACTGCCAAATTCAGTTCTATTGCTTTCAAAGTCTGTGCTCTTCTCAAAACTAGGTTTATTAACTTTTATTTGCAATCTTAGTATTCAGACCTTCCCTACAAAACTGTGTTGAGTATAGGGACAGTTGATTTTACCAGAACTAAAATCAAGAGTTTTTGTTTTGTATATTCTAACAATATGATACAGTCTGTCAGTTAATTACATCAATTCTTTTTTTTTGTAGAGCTGGGGATTGAATCTCCTAGATCACCACCACCCTGCCAGGCCTTGTGGATGCTAGGAAAGTGCAAAGTGCTCTTTCACTGAACTACATCCCCAGCTACTTACCATGACTCTTGATGCTTTTATGTCAATACAAAAAATGTCCTTAATGTAAAGTCTATGTTCACATCAGTAATATAAAATTGTTTTCCAATATTCATTCATTGAAATTATATCTCCAATTAACATGCATATTGTAAAGTAAAACCAGTTATTGAGAAGTTAAACAAAATGTTATTTTTACAAAAATCCAGTGGCATGGGTATTTCTACTAGCTTAATTTTACAAAAGAAGAAACTGAGGCACAAACTGCCTTGACCAAGTAAGTCAATCATAGCAAACAAGTTATAGATCTGGGTTTGAATCCAGGTATTTATCCTAATCATTTCCATAAGTGATGATGAAAACTCACCCAAACTCTGAACTGCATGACAACTCTAAACCATCACAGGAACTTTAAAAATATACAAAGGGCTTTATGTTACACACGTATTAATTACACAAATAAATAAATTATGTATACAATCCTTTAATTTGAGATATAGAGTATGAAAATAAAATTGAAACAGTATAAGTATTATGAGTGCTTGCTTTCAAAATATTTCACAATTTTTCATCTGAGGAAAACATAAGAATGCCAATTTAGTGGCTTTGAATTTCTACCATTTATTATTCCAAGTTTTTTTTTAAACTAATTCAGAATATATAGGTAAAACACAAAGCATGTTAGTCAAAATCACTATGAAATACATTTTGGGAAGACTTGATCATGAATAAATTGTTAGTGTAGATTCTGAAGATGCATTGTGCATGTACATTGCAATTGATAATAAAAGAAGAGATGACAGAATCTTCAGAGGAATACAAGGACACAAGTTTGTTTGTTTCTTTGGTTTTTGGTACCGGGGATCAAACTCAGGACCTTGCGCTTTCGAGGCAGGCGCTGGAACCACTGAGCTAAATCCCCGGCCCAAATTTTTTTAAATTTTTACAAAGATCACTTTATTTTTTAATTTTTTTTCTTAAATTCTTTTATTGGTACATTTTAGGTATACAATACTTTTACATTTATCATTGGGTGCCTGTACCTGTATGTGATGTATCTTAGTTCTTATTTTTTTCCCCATTACCTGTGCGCCCTTCACCCCTCCACCCTTCCCATTTACATAGACTTTGTTTCCATTTTTTTTCTTTTCTCATAATTTTTCCTTTCCATTCTTTCCTTTCCCCATCTCCTCCCACCATCCCTACCCCTTTGGACCTTTTCCTATTTCAAAGTATCAATTATTAGTTATTAAACCTTTTAATCCTTATTTACACTCTCAGTTTTTCACACTAGAGAAACTATTCGGTATTTACACGTGTGTCCTATTTATTTCACTTAAGAGTATGGCTTCAATATGCATCTATTTATCTATAAATGACTCTAGTTTCTCATTCTTTATGGCTGAGTAGTACTCCATTTTATAAAAAAGAAAACCCCACACTTTCTTTATCCAGTTTCCAGTTGATGGGCACTTGGGCTGTTTCCAAGCTTTAGCTATTACAAACTGTGCCGCTATAAACATGAGTGCACATATATCTCTGTGGTATGATTCTTTTAATTCTTTTGGGAAAATACCCAGCAGGGGAATAGCTGGGTCAAATAAAAAGATCACTTTAAACTAGCTGTGCCCAAGGATAGAAGAGTGTCCCACACTATCCATGGGGCATTGATTCAGTGATAACCCACCATTAGAGTAGACACTAAAATCTGCAGATGTCCTGGTCCCTTATACAAAATGGGATAGTATTTGTAAGTAATCTACACACACCCTCCCATATTATTATGGTTTATATCCAGATGTCCCCAAAGTCTCATGTGCTCATAGGTGGGGCTTTTGGGAAGTGATTGGATCATGGGGGCGTGGAAAAGTCCATGCATGCTCATTCTTACATGGACAGAAAAAGTCTGTACGTGCTCAGCATGGACACAGCCCTCAATAGCCTATCTACATGGGACATGAGTGAGTTGTGAACTGAACAGTGTTGGAGAGAGAGTGAGGATCTGTGGAATGGGGAGGGCTACACCCGAGTGTACCTACACAGCACTTTATCCCCGTGGATTTAGCATAGCGCTAGGTACACAGAAAATTAAAGTTTTGCTCTTTGGAATTTTCTAGAATTTTTCCCTGATATTTTTGATCTGTGGTTGGTTGAATCTGTGAGTGTGGAACCTAATGATACAGAAAGCCAATTGTATTGACATTGAAAACTAAACAGTGACTAATTCTCCATAATTTTCGCTAGTTTTGGAATGTACCATATGAAATTTTTGAATGATATTTACTCTCTTGATTTGAGTTTTATACAACCAGTCTAAAATTAATTCTTATATTTCTGGCTCATGTAAATTGATGTTAAGGAAAAGCAGTCCAGCTATATTTAAGACCACAGAAAGTTGTCAGCTCAGTATATATATTATAGATTGGTATCAACCAGTGTCTTAGGAATCAGCTATCTGCATTCTACACACTAAACTATGTCCCCCATGACTTAACTGGATACAGAGGTATTCTTTGAAAACCTAACTGACCAAAGCCACTATATTTAAATAGGTAGAACAAAAATAGCAGTTCCTTTTGTTGTAGAAATATCTTGTTTCTCACTCGAACACAGGGAAGAATATGACACATCTGTTTTTAGTGGGTCAGCAAAACAGTGATTTCTTTTTTTTTCTTAAATTATTTTATTGGTACATTTTAGGTATACAAAACATTTACATTTCTCATTGGGAACTTGTACCTTTACATGATACATCTTGGTTCTTATTTTTTCCCCATTCCTAGCCCTCCCTTCATCCCCTACACCCTTCCCTACTTACAAAGCCTTTATTTCCTTTTTTTTCCCATTTCTCATCATTTTTCCTTTCCCTTCTTTCCTTTCCCCTGCCTCTCCCACTACCCCTACCCCTTTGGACCTTTTCTTCCTATTTTGCATTATCGATTATTCATTCTCATCATTGGTACATTTTAGGTATACAATATAATGACATTCATCATTGGAAATTTGCACCTTTACATAATCTCTCCTGGTTCTTATTTTTCACCGTTGCCCAGCCCTCCCTTCAACCCCTCCATCCCTCCCTATTTACAAAGATTTTGTTTGCATTTTTCCATTTTCTCATATTAATTCCATTCCCTTCTTTCCTTTCCCCTATGCCTCCTACTTCCCCTTCTCTTTTGGCCCTTTTCTTCCTATTTCACATTACCTATTATACCTTTTAGTCCTTATTTACACTTTCAGTTTCTCACACCAGAGAAACTATTTGGTATTTATACATGTGTGTCCTATTTATTTCATTTAAGAGTATCACCACAAAAAACAGTGATTTCTTAAGGGATGAGATATATCATATCCTGAAGGAAAGATAAATGTGTTGTTTAAGTCTCACCATGGGATTAAGATACACTACTTAGCTCATCTTTGAAAATGACTCAGTTATTTAAGGAATTTCTAAGGAGTAAAACTTTCTATATTCAGTCAACATGCTATTAAGAAATCATCCTAGATAATGATGATACTCATTTTTGCCACTAATAGCAGTTACTCTCTTGCATGTTCTAAATTACTTTTTAAATTTAGTACTACAATCATTCCAAAGATTTGTGCCCCTATTCCATTGAAAGGCTTTTTGGTGCCTTATAAAATAAGAGCCTATAAAATTACTAAAATTACTACTTAAATTATGCTACTAAAATTATAAAATTGCTGAATTCTTGCTTATACTAGATTTCTGGAGATACAAATGCTATTTCTCAATGATTCTCTTAAAGGCAACTTATTGTAATCTTCTTGGGGTGCTATAATAAAATGCCATAAACTAACTGGCTTAGAAATAATACACAATTACTTCTCAGTGTACACGTATTATTTCTTGGAGAAGTCCAAGATCAACGTGTCAGTAAATTTGGTCTTATATTTTCCACTAGGCCTTAACCAGGGAATATGAAGGAAGGAAAAACTACAAAAGAAAGATATTCAGAAGAGGAACTAGGTGCATCAGAGTAATTCTGTATTTGAGTTCTAACCACATCCTTGAAGGATTTAGCACTGTTCTGCCTTATGAAAGTGACTGCCTTTTCAGTGAGTCCTTCTAAAATTTTTTTTTGCTTAAATTCTTTTATTGGTACATTTTAGGTATAAAATATGTTTACATTTATCACTGGGTGCTTGTACCTGTACATGATGCATCTTGGTTCTTATTTTTTTCCCATTACCTGTGCCCCTTTCACCCCCTCCACCCTTCCCTATTTACATAGACTTTGTTTCCATTTTTTTCTTTTCTCATAATTTTTCCTTTCTCTCCTTTCCCCTTCCCCTCTCACTTCTCCTACCACTTTGGACCTTCTCTTCCTATTTCAAATTATCAATTATTAGTTTTAATCATTTTTTCCATTAAGTTTATTGGTACATTTTAGGTATAAAATACAGTTACATTCATCATTGGGATCTTGTACCTGTACTTGAGTACCTTGGTTCTTATTTTTTCCCATTTCCCTGCCCTCCCTTCACCCCCTCAACCCTTCCCTATTTGCAAAGATTTGTTTCCATTTTTTTCTTTTCTCATATTTTTTCTTTCCCCTTCTTTCCTTTCCCCTACCTTTCCCACTTCCCCTGCTCCTTTAGACCTTTACTTCCTGTTACACAATATCAATTATACATTTTCAAAATTACAATATCAAGACCTAGGAGACATTACCACAGATTTTACAGAATTTAAGAGCATATAGAAAGCATATTTCAAAAATCTGTTTTGAAATAAATTTGACAACTTCTAAGAAGTACCTTGGAAGACAAATTAATGAAACTAACTGTGGAGGAAATATAAAATTTGAATAGCACCTATTAAAGAAAGTATATTCCTAGCTTGAAAACCTACCTATATGACAACAATAGGCTCATATACATTTTAACTGATAAATTATATCAAATATTTAAAGCAGAGAAAAAACGGAACACTTCTCCCCTCATTTTAGGAGATCAACATTGTGCTAATCCTAAAACTAGATAAAGATAATAGAGGAAAAAAGTATGAACATAGATAGAAATTTGTTGAACAAAACAAACTATTAGAAGTCAGATCTGGCAGGATGTAGAAAGTGGTTTGATTATAGAGATGGCAGTGTTGGTTCAGCATTGGAAGATCCACCCCCAAAAGTCATCATTTTAACAGAGGAAAGGAAAAAGCCATATGATCCTGTCACTAGGTGGAGAAAAAGTATTGGACTAAATTCTACTGCTGTTCATGGTAAAAGCTATCAGGAGACCAGAAGTAGAACAGAACCGTCTCAACAGATCAAAGACATGTACTCCATACTTCCAGCAAAAATGCCTTCTATGAATGGAGAAGATACAAAGCTTTCTCCTTAAGGTGGGGAACAAGGGCAGATATGCTTACTCTTTGTCTCTCCATTAAACATTGAAACATAGGCCCAAATCAAAATAGTCTTGCAATAAAATGACACACTTGGAATAGGATTGGCAAGGTAGAAGCAAAATCTTTATATGTAGATGAAATGATCTCTACAGAGAAAATACTAAGAAATCTCTAGGAGCCCCTAGAACTTGTATTTGAATTTAGCAGGATTAGAAAACACAAGGTATATATAAAAATTCAGGTCTGTGTATATGCTATATGTGAAGAATTGGATATTGAAATTTAAAAGTTATGTAGGAATACAAAGGACCTAGAAAAGTAAAAAGAAAAAGGAAACAGTGTTGGAAGACATTTAGTACCTAATTTTAAGACTTCCTCTAAAGCTCCAGTAATCAAGGCAGTGTTGCTGTGAGGAGAGCTATATAGATCATTGGAATAAAACAGAGAGCCTAGGAATAGAACTACACATATGGTCCACTGAGTTTTGAAAGAATATTTAATATTAACATTTTATAGAACATAAACTCAATTCAAGAGCAGAAGAAAAGATAGTATTTTCAGCAAATGGCACTAGAACAGCTGGTATCCGTATGTAAAAAACTAACCTCAACCCTTTATTTCCATACATAAAAATAGCTTGAAAGGATCTATGAACCTAAATATGAAGACTAAAACTATAAAACTTTAAGAAGAAATTATAAGGGAGAATGTTTATGAATTTGGGGTAGGCAAGAATTTCCTAGGATATAAAAAACATGATGTATAAAAGAGAAAATTTGATAAATGAGATTCCATCAAAATTTAGAACTTTAAATGACATCGTTAAGAAAATGAAAAGTAGTCCTTAAATAGACCATATTTCCAATGCATATAACCTATGACCAGAATATATAAAGAACTCTTACAGCTCATCAATGGACAACCCAATTAAAAAGTATACACAAGAAGATGATAAATGGCCAGTACAACACAAGGAAAGATGTGCAACACTAGAATCAGAAAAATACTCAGGAGTACAATAACAAGATTGAATTATACACTCATTAGGGAGATGAAGTTAAAAGTTTTAAAAGAACAAATGTCAGCTTAGGTGTGAACCAGTTAGAACTTTCGAATACTGCTAATATGAATGTAAAATGATAAAACCATTTTGCAAAACAATATAGAAATTTCTTGTATTACTGTTAAGGAGCAACAATTCTGTTCTTAAGTTTTTACTTAAGAGGAATGAAAACACATGTTCACAATAGATTTGTACATACAAGTTGACTATCCCTTATCTGAAATTCTTGGGTCCAGAGTGTTTCAGATTTTCATTTGAAATCCATTTGATCAGCACAGAGCCTACTCCTGCTTTTTGTTTGTGTTTTTTTTTGTTGTTCCTGTCACATGGAGTATTGTTTTCCACTCTTTAACTTTCAGTCTGAGTTTCTTTTGAATTAAATGTGTTTCTTGTATGCAACATATTTTTGGATCTTGCTTCTTGACCCATTCTGCCAGTCTATTTCTTTTGATTGGTGAATTGAGACCATTAACATTGATGGTTATAACTCATACATATTGACTTATCATTGTCATGACATTTTCTGTTTGTTGGATTCTCCCCCTTTGCATTTAATTTCCTGTCACCCCAGATGGATTCATTCTTCTGGGCTTCCTGGGGTTGTGATCCTCATTGTCTGTTCCTAGGATATTGTCTAAAATTTTTTGGAGTGCTGGTTTGGTATTAATGAAGTTCCTAAGGTGCTCTTTGTCATGAAAGTATCTTAGTTCTCCATCAATTTTGAAAGAGAGTTTTGCAGGTTACATAAGTCTGGGATGGAGGCTGTTTTCCCTTAGGGCTTGAAATACATCACTCCAAGCTCCTCTTGCCTTGAGGGCTTGCATTCAGAAGTCTGCTGTGATTCTGATGGGCTTTCCTTTGTATGTGATTTGCTTTTCTCTCTCTCTCTCTCTCTCTCTCTAACTGCTTGTAGATTTTGTTCTTCTGTTGGGTTTCTGGAATATTAACTATATTATATGCCTATGTGTAGATTTTTTTTTTTATCAAGGCTAGTTGGAGTCCTGTATGTCTCACTTATCTGTATGTCAAGTTCTTTTTCCCTTCTTGGGAAGTTTCCTGCCATCACTTCTGTGAACAGTCTTTTTATGTCATCTGCACTCGCTCCTGTTTCTTCATTGACTACAATCAGTTTTATGTTATTCTTCTTTGCATTATCTAGCAGCTGCTGGATTGATTTCTCATGTTCCCTTACAATTTCAAAGAAATTTTTCTTTTCCAGGTTACTAATTGCAGTCTTATCTTCTATATCTGAAATTCTGTTCTCACATTGGTTCATTCTGCTGCATAGATTTTCAATGGAGTTTTTAATGACCTGGAAATCTGTTTTATGGATTCCATTTGTTTCCTATGTTGGGATTCCATCATGTAACTCAGCTCCTCTATTTTTTTTTTATCTATGTCCTCTCTAGATTCATTAATCATGTCTTGCAGTATGGGCACAATCTCTGGTGTAATCTGAGAAATTATTTCTGATTTCATTTTTTCCAGATCCTCTTTTGTTGCCAGGTCAGGGAGTACAGGTGGTTGAGTATCACAGTATTCCATCTCATTTCCCTTTTGGGTTGTTTTTGGTGATCTGGAAGCCTGTTTTTGAAACTTGTTTATGGGTCTTGTCATTTCAATGGGGGGACGGGTGTGCTGCTGGTGCCCTTTGTGCTGGCAGGGGTGGTAAGGCGGCCTGAAAGCCTCCTCCTGTGCTCTGGGAGCGGCTCACCTCCTCTGTGCTGTAGGGGGTCAGTTTTAATCATTTTAATCTTTATTTACACTTTCAGATTCTCACACTAGAGAAACTATTCAGTATTTACTCGTGTGTCCTATTTATTTCACTTAAGATTATGGTCTCCATATGCATCTATTTAGCTATAAATGTCTCTAGTTTCTCATTCTTTATGGCTGATTAGTAATCCATTTTATTAAAAAACCCACATCTTCATTATCTAGTTTCCAGTTGGTGGGCACTTGGGCTGTTTCCAAGCTTTAGCTATTACTAACTGTGCTGCTATAAACACGGGTGCACATGTATCGCTGTGGAATCATTCTTTTAACTCTTTTGGGAAGACACCCAGAAGGAAAAGAGCTGGGTCCAATGGAACTTCTAGCCCTAGTTCTTTGAGGTATCTCCATACTGATTTCCACAGTGGTTGCACCAGTCTGCACTCCCACCAGCAATAGAGAAGGGTTCCTTTCTCCCCACACCCCTGCCAGCATTTCTTATTGGTTGATTTCTTGATAGCAGCCACTCTTTCTGGAGTGAGGTGGCATCTCATTGTTTTTTCATTTGCATCTCTCGAATAACCAGTGATATTGAACATTTTTTCATATGCTTATTTGCTGCTTTTACTTCTTTGTCCAAGAAATGTCTGTTCATTTCAGATGCCCATTTTTGAATTGGGTCTTTAAATTGGGGGGGCCTGATTTTTTTCAGTTCTTTATGTATTCTAGATAGTAGTCCTTTGTCTGAAGTACAGCTGCTAAAATATTTTTCCCACATGGTAGATTGTCCCTTAGCTCTGTTGGTGGTTTCTCTTGCAGTGCAGAAGCTTTTACTAAGATGAGATCCCAGTTGTTGATTCTTTGTGCTAGTTCCCATGCTACTGAGGTTTTGTTCACAAAGTCTTTTCCTATGCCAATGTCTTCAAGAGTTCTACCTAACTTATCTTCCAGCAAGTTTAGTGTTTTTGTCTTAATATTTATATCTTTAATCCACTTCAATATTAGTTTAGTGCATGGTGATAGATATGGGTCTAGTTTTAATCTTTGGCAGATTGAAATCCAATTTTTCCAACACCATTTATTAAATAGGCTATCTGTCCTCCAAAGAGGGTGTTTGCTCCTTTGGCAAAGATGAGTTGGCTGAGTGTGTCTGGAGTTGTTTCTACATCTTCTAATCTGTTCCACTGATCCTTGGGTCTGTTTCTTTGCCAGTACTATGCTGTTTTTATCACAGTAGCTTTGTAATATAGTTTCAAGTTGGGGATTGTGATGCCCCCTGCCATGTTTCTGTTGCCTAGAATTGCTTTTGCTATTCTAGGTCTCTTCTTGTTCCAAATGAATTTTTGGATTATTTTCTCTAGTTCTGTGAAGTATATTGTTTGAATTTCAGTTGGCATTGCATGAAATCTATATAGTAGTTTTGGAAGTATGGCCATTTTCACTATATTGGTTCTTCCTACCCAGGAACAAGGGATGTCTTTCCATTTTCTTATCTCCTCTTCGATCTCTTTTTTCAGAGTGCTGTAGTTTTCAGTGTAGAGGTCTTTTGCTTTCTTTGTTAGACTGATTCCTAGATATTTCATTTTTTTGGATGCTGTTATAAAAGGAATTGTTTCCCTAATTTCTCTCTCAGTGAGTCTCTTATTTATATATAAGAAGGCTATTGTTTTTTGAGTGTTGATCTTGTATCTGGCTACTCTACTGAATCTGTCAATTAAGTCTAGAAGTCTTTTGGTGGAGTGTTTTGTGTCTTCTATGTAAAGTATCATATCATCAGCAAATAATGACAGTTTAACTTCTTCCTTTCCTATCTTTATTCCTTTTATTTCATTCTGTTTTCTAATTGCTGTGGCTAATGTTTCCAGATCTATACTGAAAAGGAGTGGTGATAGTGGTCATCCTTGTCTTGTTCCTGATTTTAGCATGAAAGTTTTCAGTTTTTGACCATTTAGTATGATGTTATCTGTTGGTTTTTCATAGAGAGCTTTTATCAGATTGAGGTAGAGACCATCTATCCCAAGTTTTTGCAAGGTTTTTTTTTTATCATAAATGCATGTTGGATTTTGTCAAATACTTTTTCTGCATCTATTGAGATGATCAAATGGTTTTCATCCTTGGCTCTGTTAGTATAATGTATTACATTTAGTGTTTTACTTATGTTGAACCACCTTTGCATCCCTGGGATAAATCCGACTTGGTCAGGGTGTATGATCTTGATGGCCCTCTGTATTCTGTTTGCCAGTATCTTGTTGAGGATTTTGCATCGATATTCATTAGGGAGATTGGCCTGTAGTTCTCTTTTTGGGTTGGTTCTTTCCCTGGTTTTAGAATCAAAGTAACACTTGCTTCCAGAAATGAATTTGGAAGTATTACTAAAGAGTAATGGTGATAGTTCTTCTTTAAATGTCTTGTAGAATTTAGCAGTGAAGCTATCAGGACCTGAGCTTTTCTTTGTTGGTAAATTTTTATTACATTTTCAATTTCACTCATTGTAATTGAGATGTTTAGAATTTCTATGTCTTCTTCATTTAACTTTGGCAATTCATATGTATCTAGGAATCTGTCCATTTCTTCTGTGTTTTCCATTTTATTAGAGTACAGGTTCTCAAAGTAGCAATTGATGATCGTCTGGATTTCTGCTGGTTCCATTGTGACTTCCCTTTTTCATTCTTAATTGCATGGATTTGAGTCTTTTCTTTCCTTTTTTGATAAGGTTGGCTAAAGCTTTATTGATTTTATTTATTCTTTCAAAAAACCAACTCTTTGACTCATTAATTTTTTTGTATCATTCTCTTAGTCTCCATTGCATTGATTTCTGCTCTGATCTTTATAATTTCCTCTCATGTGGGCTTTGGGTTTGTTATTCTCTCCTTTTTCTAGGAGTTTGAGGTTCTGCATTAGATTGTTTATCTGAGTTCTCTCTGTTGTCCTAATATGGGCATTCACTGCTATGAATTTCCCGCATAGAACTGCTTTCATTGTGTCCCACAGATTCCTAAATGTTGTATTGGCATCATCATTTACTTACAGAAACTGTCTAATTTCTTCTTTAATTTCCTCTGTGACCCATTGGTTGTTCAGGAGGGTGTTATTCAATTTCCAGATGTTTGTGGGAGTTTTGCAGTTTCTCATGTTATTGATCTCCAATTTTTTTGCACTGTGGTCTGATAGTATACAGGGGGTAATTTCAGTTCTTTTACATTGACTTAGACATGTCCTGTGAGCTAGCATATGGTCTATTTTCGAGAATGACCCATGTGCAGCTGAAAAGAATGTGTACTCTGATTCCCTTCACAAGGATGTAGTGACCATCTTTGTCTCTCTTAATTAGTTTTGGTTTGAAATCTACTTTGTCTGCAAATAAGATTGCTACCCCTGCTTTTTTCTGGGTTCCTGTCACATGGAGAACTGTTTTCCATCCTTTTATATTCAGTCTATGAATTTCTTTTTGAGTTTGGTGTGTTTCTTGTACACAGGATATTGCTGGATTTTGCTTCTTAATCCATTCTGACAGCCTATTTCTTTTGATTGGTGAATTGAGGCCATTAACATTGATGGTTATAATTGATAGATGTTGACTTATCCTTGTCATGATGTTTTACTGTTGTTGGCTCTTGTAATCTTATTTTTCCCCCTTTCCCTTTAGTATTTTACCTTGCGTGGTCACTTCTCTTTGTTGAGCCTCATGGAGTTGTGACCTTCATTGTCTTTTTCTAAGATATTATTTAGAATTGTTTGGAGTGCTGGTTTGGTATTCATGAAATTTCTTAGGTGTTCTTTGTCATGGAAGTATCTGATTTCCCCATCGATTCTGAAAGATAATTTTGCAGGATACAACAGTCTAGGTTGGAAGTTATTTTCTTTTAGGGCTTGAAATACTTCACTCCAGTATCTCCTTGACTTGAGGGTTTGTGTTGAGATGTCTGTCGTGATTCTGATGGGCTTTTCTTTATAGGTGATTTGTTTCTTTTCTCTAACTGCTTGTAGGATTTTGTTCTGTTGGCTTTCTGGGATCTTGACTATTATATGTCTAGGTATAGATTTATTTTGATCATGGCTAGTTGGAGTTCTATTTGCCTCACTTATCTGTATGTTCAGTTGTCCACCTCTGTCTGGGAAGTTTTCTACTATTACTTCTGTGATTAGCTTTTTATGTCACTTGTACTTTCTCTTGTTTTTTGTGGACTCCTATCAGTCTTATGTTCTTCTTTGCATCATCTAGAAGCTGCTGGATTGATTTCTCGTGGTCCCTTACTATTTTTAACAAATCTGTTTTCATGGTTATTAACTGCAATCCTGTCTTCTGTATCTGATATTCTATCTTCACATTCCCTTAATCTGCTGTGCATACTTTCAATGGGGTTTTTAATCTCCTGGATATCTATTTGAATCTGTTTCATGGATGCCATTTCTTTCTTATGCTGGGTGAACAAGATTTCCATTTCTTTGTTATGCTGGGCATTCATGGCTTCCAGCATGTTTCTGAGCTCATCTATTTTTTTTAAATCTGTTTCTGTTCTAGAGCCTCTAATCATGTCTTTCACTCTGCTCACCATCTCTGCAGTCATCTGGGAGATTATTTCTGCTTTGAAATTTTCTAGAGCCTCATTCATCTGTTTTGTTACTTCCTGTGCTATCAGTTCAAGGTGTCCTGGTGCTTCATTATCTGACTTTTCTACCTCATTTCCCCCAGAATTTGCCTTTTGTTGTGTGGAATTCTGAGTTTGTGTCTTGCTTAAATGTGTTCTCATTTTTCTTTTTGGTGTTTTCCTTGGTTTAATTCCTGGGTTAATAGTTCATAGTTGCTTATTGTAAATATCTTTGTTGCTTGTAGTTAGAACCCTTATGGAATGATTGCTTCTCAGAGGTGTCTTCCAGATAGAGCTGTTCTTTAGGTTTTGAGTCTCTAATGGCTCTGAGACTCTGTCATTTTCATTATACCAGGAAGGACAACTGATTAGACCAATCACAACACCTTAGCCCAAGTGATACAATCAGCAACACCATAACATGAAGTACATCTTAGAAAATGACAATTTGTGGTAGTTATTAATCTATCACCTTTAACTGTGTGAATTAAATCAAAATCGAGGATCAACCCAACATATGTTTATAGTGAATAAACTCTTCAGTATAGCAACTTTACCCTTTGGAATGGGGAGGTAGAAGGAGTTGGGGAGGTAGGGATAGGTAGGTAGAAGGATATGGGAAGGTTAGCAGGGAGACCAGAGGACACAGGCAAGAGAAGAAAAAAGAGAGGAAAAGAAAAATAAAGAAGAACTATGAATTAGGGCCAGAACAGGAATACAAAGGGAGATGAAGAATAATGTGGGACAGCAAGGCAGCAAGTGAGAGAGAGAGAGAGAGAGAGAGAGAGAGAGAGAGAGAGAGAGAGAGAGAGAGAGAGAGAGGAAAGAAAAAAGAGAAAAATAAAAATTTTAAAAGAGTAGAAAAAAATTAAAATTAAAAATAAGAGCAAAAAATAGTAATAATAATTTTGAAAATAACAAATAAAAAATAAAAATGAAGGGCCTCCTTCAGGGTATGTCTTTGCTGTCACAACAGACAACATGGGCAGCAGTGTGCAGATACATCAATGAGTCTGAACAAGCCAGTTGCAGACCCATGAAATTCAGACAGATTTCTGGCTGCAAGTCCCAAGTTGAGCTCCCTGTCCTCCTGCAGGGTTGAACTCTGCAAGGCTCTACTGCAGTTTCCAGCAGCCCTTTCCCTGGAGACAGTCCAGGTTCCAATGGGAAGGCATGATTCCTCCAACTTAACGAGTATGGTGGTCTGATGTGCCTTTATTGCAGAGATTCTCTTCACTTTTCCGTTGGGCTTCAGTTTTCATCAAGTAGCCTGAGAGAGGCCTTGTATCTGTTGTTCACTTCTACAGCTCAGAACAATGGCCTTTATGGCCCCCTGTGCCTCTGTAGTGTAGAACCAGGTAGCATTCTCAATTATTCATTTTAATCATTGGTACATTTTAGGTATACAATATAATGACATTCATCATTGAAAATTTGCACCTTTACATAATCTCTCTTGGTTCTTATTTTTCCCCATTCCCGTGCCTTCCCTTCAACCCCTCCAATCCCTCCCTATTTACAAAGACTTTGTTTCCAGTTTTTCATTTTCTCATATTAATTCCATTCCCTTCTTTCCTTTCCCCTACCCCTCCCACTTCCCCTTCCCCTTTGCCCCTTTTCTTCCTATTTCACATTATCTATTAACAATTTAGTCCTTATTTACACTTTCAATTTGTCACACTAGAAAAACTATTCGGTATTTACACGTGTGTCCTATTTATTTCACTTAGGAGTATCATCTCAATGTGCACCCATTTAGCTATAAATGTCTCTAATTTCTCAGTTTTATGGCTGAGTAGTACTCTATTTTATAAAAAAAAACCCCACATTTTCTTTATCTAGTCTCCAGTTGATGGGCATTTTGCCTGCTTCCAAGTTTTAGCTATTATAAATTTTGCTGCTATGAATATGGGCACACATATATCACAGTGGTATGATTATTTTAATTCTTTGGGGAAGATCCCCAGCAGTGGAATGGTGGGGTCAAATGGGACTTCCAGTCCTAGTTCTTTGAGGTATTGCCATACTGATTTCCACAGTGCTTGCACCAGTCTACACTCCTGCCAGCAGTGGAGCAGGGTTCCCCTTTCCCCACAGCCCTGCCAGCATTTGTTATTGGTTGATTTCATGATAGCAGCCATTCTTTCTGGAGTGAGGTGGAATCTCAGTGTTGTTTTCATTTGCATCTCTTGAATGATCAGTCATGTTGCACATTTTTTCATATGTTTATTTGCTATTTCTACTTCTTTGTCTGGGAAATGTCTGTTCATTTCAGATGCCCATTTTTGGATTGGGTCTTTAAATTTGGGAGGTCTGATTTTTTTAAGTTCTTTATAGATTTGAGATAGTAGACCTTGGTCAGAGGGACCACTGGTGAAAATTTTTTCCCAATTGTGGGTTGTCTCTTCACACTGCTGGTGGTTTCTCTTGCTGTGTAGAAGCTTTTTAGTAAAAAGAGATCTCACTTGTTGATTGTTTGTGCTAGTTCATGAGCAACAGAGGTTTTGGTTATAAAGTCTTTTCCTACCAAAATGTCTTCAAGAGCTCTCCTTAACCTCTGTTCCAGCCAGTTCAGCATTTCTGTTTTTGTATTTAGATCTTTAATCCATTTTGATTTTACTTTAGTGCAGATATAGGTCTAGTTTTAGTCTTAGGCAAGTTGAAACCCAATTTCTCCAACACCATTTATTAAAGAGACTATCTTTCCTCCAGCGAGAATGTTTGGCTCCTTTGTCAAAGATGAGGTGGCTGAGTGTGTCTAGAGTTGTTTCTGCATCATCTAATCTGTTCCAGTGGTCTTCAGGTCTATTTCTTTGCCAGTACTATGCTGTTTTTATCACAGTAGCTTTGTACTATACTTTCAAGTTGGGGCTTGTAATACCCCTTGCCATGTCTCTGTTACCTAGAATTGCTTTTGCAATTCTGGGTCTCTTCTTGTTCCAAATGAATTTTTGGATTGTTTTCTCAAGGCCTATAAAGTATGCTGCTTGGCCCTGCCACCATTCCATGCTCCTAGGGCAGAGAAGCTGAGCCAGTCCCAGCACCTGGAAGGAAGCTCCCCCATGGTCATTCCATGCTCCCAGTGCAGAGAAGATGAGCAGCACGGGCACCAGAAGCAACACCCTCCCCCGTGGAAATGAGAAGACATGTAAACAAGCTTCAAAGTCAGACTTCCAGATCACCTACAGCAACCCCAAAGGGAAACGAGATGAAACAGTCTGATACTCAACCACCTGGACTCTCTGAACTGGCAACAGAAGAGGATCTGGGAAAAATGAAATCAGAAATAATTACTCAGATAACAGCAAAGATTGTGCTCATGGTGCAAGACATGATTAATAAATATAGAGAGGACACAGATAAAAAATAGAGGATCTGAGGAGCATAATGGAATCCCAACATAGGAATCAAATGGAATCCATAAAACAGATGCAAACTGATTTCCAGGAGATTAAAAACTCCATCAAAAGTCTACACCACAGAATGAACCAATGTGAGGACAAAATTTCTGATATAGAAGATAATATTGCCATTAGTGACCAGGAAAAGAAAAATTGCTTTAAAATTGTAAAGGTACACAAGAAATCAATCCAGCAGCTGCTAGACGATGCAAGGAAGAATAACATAAGACTGATTGGAGTCAATGAAGAAAGAGGAGAGAGTGCAGATGATATAAAAAAACTATTCACAGAAGTGATGGCAGAAAACTTCCCAAGCAGGGGTAAAGAACTTGACATACAGATAAGTGAGGCATATAGGACTCCAGCTAGCCTTAATCAAAAAAAAATCTACACATAAGCATATAATATTTAGGATTCCAGAAATCCAACAGAAGAACAAAATTCTACAAGCAGTGAGAGAAAAGAAACAAATCACATATAAAGGAAAGTCCATCAGAATCACAGCAGACTTCTCGATGTAAACCCTCAAGGCAAGAAGAGCTTGGAGTGATGTATTTCAAGTCCTAAAGGAAAACAGCCTCCAACCCAGATTGATATACCGTGCAAAACTATCTTTCAAAATTGATGGAGAAATAAGATACTTTCATGATAAAGAGCACCTCAGGAACTTCATGAATACCATACTGGCACTCCAAAAAATTTTAGACAATACCCTAGGAGAAGACAATGAGGATCACAACCACAGGAAGCCCAGCAGAATGAATCCATTGGGTGTGACAAATTAAACACAAAGGGGGAGAATCCAACAAAAAGAAAAAGTCATGACAAGGCTTTTAAAACTTTTGACTTCATCTCCCTAATGAGTGTATAATTCAATCTTGTTATTGTACTCATGAGTATTTTTCTGATTCTAGAGTTGCACACCTTTCCTTGTGCTGTACTGGCTATTTATTATGTTCTTGTTTCTACTTTTTAATTGGATTGTCTATTAATGAGCTGTAAGATTTCTTTATATACTCTGGTCATAGGTTATATGCATTGGAAATATGGTCTATTTAAGGACTACTTTTCATTTTAATGATGTCATTTAAAGTTCTAAATTTTGATGGAATCTCATTTATCAATTTTTTTCTTTTATACATCATTTTTTTTATCCTAGGTAGTTCTTGCCTACCCTAAATTCATAAACATTTTCCCTTATAATTTCTTCTTAAAGTTTTAAGATTTAGCATTTCATATTTAGGTTCATAGATCCCTTCAAGTTATTTTTATGTATGGAAATATAAGGTTGAGGTTAATTTTTTATATACAGATACCAGGTGTTCTAGTGCCATTTGCTGAAAATACTATCTTTTCCTCGGCTCTTGAATTGAGTTTATAGTCTATAAAATGCTAATGATAAATAATCTTTCAAAACTCAGTGGACCATATATGTGTAGTTCTACTTCTAGATTCTCTGTTTTATTCAAATGATCTATATGTCTTTCCTTACACCAACACTGCCTTGATTACTGGAGCTTTAGAAGAGGTCTTAAAATTAGGTACTAAACGTCTTCAAACACTTTTTTTTTTAACTTTTCTAGGTCCTTTGTACTCCTACATAACTTTTAAATTTCAATATCCAATTCTTCATTTATAGCAAGTATACATAGACCTGAATTTTTATATATACCTTGTGTTTTCTAATCCTGCTAAATTCAAATACAAGTTCTAGGGGCTCCTAGAGATTTCTTAGTATTTTCTCTGTAGATGATCATTTCATCTACATATAAAGATTTTGCTTCTACCTTGCCAATCGTATCCCAAGTATGTCATTTTATTGCCAGACTATTTTGGTAGGGCCTAGGTTTCAAAGTTTAATGGACAGATAAAGAGTAAGCATATCTGCCCTTGCTCCCCACCTTAAGGAGAAAGCATTGTCTCTTCTCCATTCATATAAGGTGTTCTCACTGGAAGTATGGAGTACATGCCTTTAATCTGTTGAGAAGTTTCTGTTCTACTTCTAGTCTCCTGATGGCTTTTACCATGAACAGCTGTAGAATTTAGTCCAATACTTTTTCTCCAACTAGTGACAGGATCATATGGCTTTTTCCTTTCCTCTGTTAAAATGAAGACTTTTGGGGGTGGATCTTCCAATGTTGAACCAACACTGCCATCTCTATGACAAAACCACTTTCTACATACTGTCAGATCTGATTTCTAATTGTTTTGTTCAACAAATTTCTGTGTTCATACTTTTTTCTTCTATTATCCTTATCCAGTTTTAGGATTAGCACAATGTTGAGTTCCTAAAATGAGGGGAGAAGTGTTCCTTTTTTTCTGCTTTAAATATTTGATATAATTTATCAGTTAAAATGTATATGAGCCTATTGTTGTCATATAGGTAGGTTTTCAAGCTAGGAATATACTTTCTTTAATAGGTGCTATTCAAATTTTATATTTCCTCCACAGTTAGTTTCATTAATTTGTCTTCCAAGGTACTTCTTAGAAGTTGTCAAATTTATTTCAAAACAGATTTTTGTAATATGCTTCTATATTCTTTTAAATTCTGTAAAATCTGTGGTAATGTCTCCTAGGTCTTGATATTGTAATTTTGAAAATGTATAATTGATATTGTGTAACAGGAAGTAAAGGTCTAAAGGAGCAGGGGAAGTGGGAAAGGTAGGGGAAAGGAAAGATGGAAAAAAATATATGAGAAAAGGAAAAAAATGGAAACAAATCTTTGCAAATAGGGAAGGGTGGAGGGGGTGAAAGGAGGGCAGGGGGAGAAAAAAAAATAAGAACCAAGATACTCATGTAATGGTATAAGATCCCAATGATGTACGTTAATGTATTTTATACCAAAAATGTACCAATAAACTTAATGGAGGGGAAAAAAAAGAATGAGAAACTAGAGACATTTATAGATAAATGGATGCACATTGAAGCCATGCTCTTAAGTGAAATAAATAGGACACACACGTGTAAATACAGAATAGTTTCTCTGGTGTGAAAAATTAAACGTGTAAATAAGGATCAAAATGTATAATTGATATTGTGAAATAGAAAGAAAATGTCTAAAGGAGTGGGGGAAGTGGGAGGAGTAGGGGAAAGAAAAGAAGAGAAAAGAAAAAATATGAGAAAAGGAAAAAAATGGAAACAAAGGCTTTGTAAATAGGGAGGGGTTCAGGGAGTGAAGGGAGGGCAGGGGAATGGGAAAAAACTAAGAACCAAGATACATCATGTAAAGTTATAAGATCCCAATGATGAAGGTAACTGCATTGTATACCTGAAATGTACCAATAAACTTAAAGGGGAAAAAAATAAAGTACGCTGCTTGGATTTCAATTGGGATTGCATTGAATCTATATAGCAATTTTGGAAGTATAGCCATTTTCACTATGTTGATCCTTCCTACCAAGGAGCAGGGGATGTCTTTCCATTTTCTGATATTATCTTCAATCTCTCTTTTCAGAGTGCTATAGTTTTCAGAGAAGAGGTCTTTGATTTGTTTTGTTATGTTGATGCCTAGGTATTTCAGTTTTTTGGATGCTATTGTGAAAGGAATTGTTTGCCCTATTTCTGTCTTAGTGAGTCCGTTGTTCATATAGAGGAAAGCTATTGATTTTTGTGTGTTGACTTTGTAACCAGCTACTTGACTGAATTTGGTTATTAAGTCTAGAAGACTTTTGGTGGAGTTCTTGGGGTCTTCTATTACAGAGTATCATGTCATCTGCAAATAATGACAATTCGATTTCTTCATTTCCTATCTTTATTCCTTTTATTTCTTTCTCTCATCTAATTGCCACGGCTAATGTTTCCAAAACTATATTGAATGGGAGCGGTGATAGTGCACATCCTTTTCTTGTTCCTGATTTTACTATGAAGGATTTCAGGTTTTGACCATTTAGTATGATATTGACTGTTGGTTTTTCATAGATGGCTTTTATCAGATTGAGGTAGAGACCATCTATTCCAATTTTTTGTAGGGTTTTTATTATAAATGTATGTTGGATTTTGTCAAATGCTTTTTCTGCATCTATTGAGATGATCATATGGTTTTTGTCCCTGGCTCTATTGATGTAGTGTATTACATTGATTGATTTGCATATGTTGAACCATCCCTGCATCTCTGGGACAAATCCCACTTGATCAGTGTGTATGGTCTTCTTGATGATCTTCTGCATTCTGTTTGTCAGTATCTTATTCAGGATTTTTGCATCTATGTTCATTAGTGAGATTGGCCTGTTGTTTCTTTTTTGGTTGTGTCTTTCTCTGCTTTGGGGATCATGGTGATGTTTGCTTCCAGGAATGATTTTGGGAGTATTGCTTCCCTTTCAATTTCATTGAATAGTTTAAACAGTAGTGGCAGTAGTTCCTCTCTAAATGTCTTGTAGAATTCAGCAGTGAAGCCATCAGGACCCAGGCTTTTCTTGGTTGTTAAGTTTTTAATTACATTTTCAATTTCATTGATTGATATTGGGTTGTTTAGAATTTTTAGGTCTTCTTCATTCAACTTTGGTCATTCATATGTGTCTAGGAATCTGTCTGTTTCTTCTCTGTTTTCCATCTTATTGGCATATAGGTTCTGGAAGTAGGTATTGATGATTCTCTGGATTTCTGCTCGGTCTGTTGTAATTTCACCCTTTCAGGAACATTTTTGTTCTAGACCAATTTAAAAACCCTTAGATTATGTATCCACCTTCTTAAATAAAACTCCAGAGATTCAATGCAAGTTTTTCAGAGGAGAAAAATGTAATGTCTTCAAAGAACAAGCCTCCACTAATAATATGGTGAGATGTACTCATTTCTCTTGGTCTGTGCATGGAAGCCTTCAGATTCTGCCCAGATGTTTATCATAATTATACGAATTATTTACAACATCATTGTGAATTATGCGAGAACTAAACATCCATGCTTTTAAGTTACTGTGCATACTTAGTTTTCTTTCCTTTTTTTACTGCTACATTGTGAAAGTTTCTTAAACTTGCTTAAATAATTTACTGAAAGTTGAAATCGTGCTCCTATGTAGAGTAGAAATAATTATAGACCAAAATCAAACATATGTAATTCTTCTTCTATCCATGTAACCTTTTACATAATTTTTCTTATCCAAAGTGGATTAAATTTTATTGGTGACTTTACAGAACTTCTCTTTATATTATTAAATTAGTACTCACCATGCCTGTGTCAAGGATGAATTTAAAGAATGCTTCTTCTGGGGATATATCATTCATTCACAAGTTCTACAGATCTACCATAAATATACCCAGAGCCAGACTATGATGCATCTCCTTTCTCTGAATGCCAGAAATCTACTTATTAGAGTGTATACAGTTAAAATTCCTAAATAAATAAATCCCTTAATGCCTCTTTCTGATTAGTCTTGAAAATTCTTTTTCTACAGTGAGAGTCAACAAGTGTGCAATTTATTCTATGGCTAGGATGGGTTTAGTTTCCTCTTAGGACCTGGTCTGGTAACAGTGCCACCCTTTAGGGAAATTTGTGATAAGTCTAATTTCTCTTTCACATGATAACACCCAAAATATTGAAATACAGAGTTCTTACTGTTTCTTAGGTAAAGTTCTTTCCAAAATTCCCTTCATATTATGGTTTAAAGTGTTTTTGAAATTGTGAGTCATTCAAATATGCTTATATCATTGGTCTGTAATATAATGACCTGAATGAATTTGCTAATTCAGATGTGACCCAATTGGAATGAAGCTTGAGCCTGTCAGTTTTCTCGAACTTCTGTAAGAAAAATTACTACAAACTCAATGGTCTAAGTCAACAAAAATCAATCCTCTTACACCTTTAAAAGTTCAAAATGAGGCTTATGAGGCTGAAATCAAGATTTTGGCAGAGTTGGATCATTCTGGAGCCTCCAGTGAATCATGTTGTTGTCTTCCCATTTAGCTTCTGGAAGCCAACTGTGGTGGTTGGCTTGTGACCCCTTCCTCATATAACACTGCCAGAATGCATTTCTGTAGTCACAACATGTTTTCCCTCTTCTGCATTCAAACATCCCTCTGCTTCCTTTTGGTAAGTGTACTTCTTATGATAATTACATTTACAACCCACATGGGTAACCCAGGATAATCTCCCTATTTCAGGCCCCTTAATTTAATTACATGCAAAGTTCCTTTTACTATTTAAGGTAATAAACACTCAAGAGTTACAGGGATGGGTTTGAATATCTGTGAGTCCCATAATAACACCATCACAGTAACACTCCTGAAAAAAGAGAGAGATAAAATTTCAACCGTTTTCATACATACTGTGAACAGACATCTCCCTTACCCTGTGCTTATATTCTTTTTCAGTACATAAGTACAAAGCCAAGTATTCAATATCCTTATTGAATTCTACTTGTTAGATTTAGTTTCTTTAAATGGTCATGGAGAACTTTCTGAATCTATATTTATTTAATAACATCTAATTTATAATGTATCAAAGGATTTCAACTCAACATTTTTTGTTGTAGTTTTTTAAACATCTGTTATGAAATATCAGTGTACAGGGGAAGATTAGCATAGCTCAATAGGCCTGAGACCAAAGCTAAAAAACTAATAAACCTTGCAGTAGTGTTTGTGGAAAATGTTGCTAAAGTCCAATTCACGTCTCCCAACAAGAGTTGTCTTGAGTGATGATATTGGCACTATGTAGCTTCTCCACTATGCAGACCATGGGAAAGGAGGAAGTTTTTTAGCAATATAGTTAAAACTAGTGATTTTAGGACCATATTTATTTACAGCAGAACCTGATCTCAGGCTGAGAGCATAAGAATTAGTTCCAATCTTTGCAGGGCACAAAAGGGGGAAAATCTAAGGGAAATATCCTAACTGAAGTTCTGACTTGGGTTCCAGTGAGAAAGAAGAGTAGTCATTAAAAAACCAAGGCAGAAGTCCAGGCAGGTTTACTGAGCCACCTGAGAAGGAGGCTGAAGCTTGGCAGGTGGATGAATGACCTTCCCTGCAATACAGCAGGCAGATTCAGGGGAATGGATATGTGAGTTAGTGGATGGATGGAAGAAACTTCAGCTAGAAGAGTACCAGTCCTTTGATTTTAGAGACAGCACAAGAATCATCCTATTGTAGGTCACTCATTAACACAGAGTGGCAGCTATCTCTTCACTAATGACCAATCCTTCTCTTTCATTACTAAATGCTCTCTGTGACACTTCCACAACTAAAATAGGACTCAGGTTGGTTAAATATCATAAACACTGTCCAACTCTTTTTTAAAAATCAGAAATGAAAGGAAAGTAGAATAAATGGAACAAGAATCTTCTAAGCCTAACACAGAAAACTCCTCATCCTCTTCCATTATTGTGTTTTTATGTGTCAAAGTAGCTATCTAAATAATTATTATTCTAGTAAAAGAGTATTTGTTAAATTCTGACTTGAAATAAGGGTGGGGAAAGCAACCAGAGGAAGTCATCAATGTCTTCTCTCCAGTTTTAATTTTCTTTTTGCTATATTTTAGAATTAAGCCTAAGATTAGAAGTGAGTTTCATGGCATTTTATAAGGTTTGGTAATGGACATCTCTGCTGCTATTTATGCTTCTTTTGGTATTTTATTTGTATGATTGTTGAGTATGATTTATGTATGAGAAGTGTTCTTGATAAGTAAAGATTTTTTTCCTCAGTTTTCTTTTATACTGCAGTGCTGTAAGGTGCTTTAAACTTTCTGTTTAAAGTAGCAATTTTAATCCCAACAAATATTATCCCACTGGGCTTGATTGAAAATTTTCTTTCCACTTCTGAATCAAAACTCGTTTTCACTAAGATAGGAAGACATGGTATAGGGGGGAAACATCTGAAATTTCTCTAAGCCTTTCATCCAAACATTTTTTACCTAGTTACTGAATGATTGACAGATTATTCGAGCACACCTAAATTTAAAGGTTTGGCAGTTTTCAAATAACTAATAACTATATAATGCCCTTGACAAAAATTACTTTGTACAGACAGTCTATGTGGGTTGACTGTTGAAAAATCATTGCCTGTTTTATGCCTTTTGGCTGCCAGGCGATCCAGTCTAAGCCTTCTCTGGTTATTTGGTCATATTTTCACAAAACTCAAGTGCTAGAATCTTTTCCAGCATCTTACAGCTGTCCTTACATGTCTTGTAGCTGTCCTCATTACCTTTCCACTTAGACAGAAAGCAAAGGGGAAATTGTTTTTTTTGGATGAAATGAAGCAAAAACATTAAATATTTTCTTATTTTTGTTTAGATATCATCTAAGGTCATATATGGACTTCTTTTTACCATCTCTTCAAGGTCTAACAATTTGATGACCTAAGTCAAGGTGGTTTTCTATAAGCCATATTTTTCTTTCTTTTTTTTAATTCTTAAGTTCTTTTATTGGTACATTTTAGATATACAATACATTTACATTTATCATTGGGTGTTTGTACCTGTACATGATGTATCTTGATTCTTATTTTTCCCCCATTACCTGTGTGCCCTTCACCCCCTCCACCCTCTTTTCATTTATTAATAGTTCTTTCAGGTGGGATTTATCTCAGTGGAGCTGCCACCTGCCTTGCAAGCACAAGGTCTCGAGTTCGATCCCTGGTCCAAAAAAAAGGGGGGAGGGAGTTCTTTCAATGCAATTTCATCGAGTGCTTAACATGTGTGCCCAATTCAATGATACACAAATAAACAATTGATCACTGCCCTTGAAGATTTGGCTAATAAGAATAAGGAGTATTTGAGAATCATGCACAAAGTGCTATTATAGAGGTAAAAGTAATGCAATAAATTTCATAGAAGAAAGAAATATAAGCAAGGGAGCAGTGAAAGACAGGACTAGAAATTAACTGTGAAGACATCAGGTGCCTGTTAACATTTGGCATTTATTATAGTTTGATTTTGAGAGGCCTTTTGGTGTTTTACTTCATTTCTATTACCATGAGTTGGATAAATGTACCCCAAAAGTCTCATGTGTTGAAGACTTAATCCGCAGTGCACCCATGTTAAGAGGTGGGGGTTTGGGAGAGTGAGTAGACCATGAAGACTCTGCTGTCATCAGTGGCTTATTCCATTGACTGGATCATAGAATGGTCTATGGGGAGCTAGTAGAAACTGTAAGAGATGAAGACTAGTTGGAGGAAGTTGTTCATTAGCAGCATTCCCTGAAAGGGTATATCTTGTCCCCAGCCCCTTCTTTGCTCTCTCCTTGCTTTTTAGCTACCATAAGATGAGCATTTCCCACACATTTCATCCACCATGTTCTGCTTTGCCTTAGGCTCAAAATAATGAGCACAAGACTAGGGACTGAAACTGTGAGTCTAAACAAACCTTTCCTCATTAAAGTTGTTTTTCTCAGGTATTTTATTATAGTGATGGAAAAATAACTAACTGGTGGAAAGATCATTACATTGTTTATAAAGCAGTACAGTAAACTACAAAGAGAATAGATCCAAAACAATATTCTGTCACCTACTACTTTATGTCTTTGACAATTGACTTTAACCCTCTTATGATTGGTGCAGTTGACTTTTACGAATATGGTACCTGACCGACTTTCAAATTCTTTTTTCTATTTACAAGAGTGCTCTTATTTTCAGAGTCCTTGTGTTACTCAATTTGTGTGGCAAAATATCAAAGGATAATGATATGTGCTCTCTGCACACTGTGGGAAGCTAGGGTTCAGCTGACCTAACTTTCCCAGTGAAGTTTAAATCAAATACCATATGGCACAACATTCAATTCAGGGCACTAGCAGGAATGCAGTGATTTGTCTCTATAGTAGCGTTTGGCAAAGCATCCAGAACAGCATCCAGGCAAACTGTTCTTTGTGGTTTCTGCCATTCAGCTTCCAGTGGTGCCGGCTTATTTTCAGAACATGACTCTCTAGCCTTCTTCACACTTAAATTACTTCTCAGATTAAGTTACCATGGTTCATTTGTATTATTTGATACCATGATCCCTGGATAAGACACACAGTTAATACCTTGTTTAAATCCTATTTTTTCAAGGTTTTGATGATGACTAAAAATAGTACACTGAAAAGAACTTGCAATGCAATAAAACACCTGGCACACTGGATTAGTCAGCAAGGAAAAATTCTTAAGGCATCAGGGCTGGAAAGCCCAGGAATACCTTGAAAAACATATCTTCTGTGCTCCTCAGTTTATTCTAGATAATGGGGATTGAAATACCAGTTTATTGGTAGCTGCACCAATGATGAAGCTGGTTCAGAGCCTATGGTCTTGGATTTGAGAACTAAAAGAGTGTGTGTGTTGCTTCTTTGAAGAACACATTCAAATCATTCAAATTTAGGAAGCAGTACCCTAGTCTATTATATGATATAAATGCACAATCAGCTTGCTCAGCTATACAAGATACAGCCAGAGAGGACAGGGTATACATATATGTGGTATTTATAGTGTAATGAAAAAATCCATTAGTAACACCTAGCCTAATCTGTTTTGTTTTTTATTTTGGTACCAGAGATCAAACCCAGGACCTTGCCCTTGCGAGGCAGGTGCAGTGCCATTGAGCTAAATCCCTGGCCTAGCCTAATCTGTTTTTAAATTTGACCTATACATAAGCATTCCACTTCCTTTAAAAGAAGGTAGGCACAGAAGTGCAGAGGGAAAGAAGCATTTTACCCTCTCCAGTAGGTGAACAATATACAGAAGCTAGTGCTATAAAATGACAAATAGTGCTATGAGGTATCCAAATTAAGAGTGTTATTGATGAGATGTGATGATTTTAGGAAACATTTTAAAAAAACATTTATTGAGCCCCAATGGTGGAAAGTTAAATGGTTCTAAGGAGTAGTAATTCTGAGTATAATTTTAGGTTTGGCTTAGCCACTATTGGTCTTCTGGAAAATGGCAATGAATAGTGTCAGTACTTCATGTTCTAAGTAGAAAGACTTTGGAAAAGCATTTCAATGTTAAGTGAGAATTCTGAATTGTTTCTGTAGTAATGATTCTGAAGAACCAGACTATAAAATGTGATCATGCTAATTTTCTACCATATCCATTGAGGCTTCAGAGAGAACCTGAAGTTATTTATCTTTCAGGTAATGACTACAAGGCTACATGGTCTTCTTTAAGTAAAAGTATAAATTATTAAAACTGATTCTTTCAAACAGGAATTGATTGATTTAGTTATTGAAAACAAAAAAATGAGAACTAGATAAAATGGGCGTTAGCTATCTCTTCTTCCCTTGGTTCATAAATATATATTGAACCATTATCATCTTCTAGGTCTTTTCCAAGCACTAAGATCTAGAGGTGACTGAGAAGCAGGTGTGCCCTCATGGAATGTGAGAAGAGACAGGCACTTCAATAAGGCCATGGAGTGTTGTGGGCCCACATTAGTTTCTGAGTCAGGATACATTATACTTTCACCAGCAAAGCGTGAGAGCACGTATCTGGCCACATCTTGAGCAACATTTGGTGTCATCTATACCCCAATTTGCTTCTCAAGTGGTCATAAAATGGTATCTTATATTTAAATACATATTTTGTTCTGAATACAATTGAGTTCAAGCATCTATTTATGTACATGTTCACTATACCCTATCCCCCATAAAAGTATCTCTTCAAATATTTTGTCTATTTGCTTTTTTTGCATTTGCCTTTTGATTTGGAGATCTGTGTTTATTCTAAATATTAGTTATTTGTTTTACATGTTAGAAAAAATTCTTCTAGTCTGTTGTCTCTTAACATCCATCTGCAATACTCCACATAGAACAGAAATAATTACTTTTTATGCAGTCAAACTCATTATCTTGCCTCATTCTATGTGCAAATACTCAAGCACACATGGAACTATTTTGAGCTATCTTTTTCCATCCCACTAGTTTACTGGTCTAGCCCTCAACTATTACTACATTGTTTTCATTTCTGTGACTTTGTATTGTTCCTTAACTAGTAAACAGCCACACTTCTTCTTTATTTTCAAAATTAACTTTTCATGGACCTTTATTCTCTCATATACCATATAGAATTGGTTTGTTAAATTCTTCAAAAATATAGTGGCAATGTATTGTTATTCAGTAAAATAATTTTCTATTTATTACTGAAAGCATTTAGAAATTTGTATTTTTCTATAAATTTATCTGTCTAATCTGGGCCATCATGTTTATCTGCAATAGATGTCTATAACTGTGAATTAAATTTTGGATATTCATTTTGTCTCATTGTGTCCCTTTTCACTGTGTATTGCTAATATGTATTTCTTTTTGGTAGATTTGTCCTATATGAATGTTTTCAGAAAGCTGTTTATTAAAAACTTTTAATTTCTCATGTAAGCACTGCTCTTGCTCTGTTCCACATTGTTTAACATGCACCATTTTTATTGTCAATTGATTATAAACATTTTATTATTTCTCTATGTTTTAATCTTTAACTCAAAGTTATATTTTGTTTTGTTTTCAGACTTACGGGATTTCATTAACTATCCTGTTGGTATTAAATTATAATGTTACTGAATTGTAGTTAGAGAACACAATCTATGTGGTTCTCATTCTTTGATTATTATTGATAAGACTCATTTATTTTTTGTACTAGGAATTGAACTTGGGACCTTGAGCTTGCAAGGCAGGCTCCAGAACCACTGACCTAAATCCCTGGCCCTGATAAGGCTCTTATGGCTTTGCGCATGGCCCATTCTTTGTGATTGTTCTGAATGTGCACCAAAGCAAATAGAAAATACATAAATTCCTACATAAATATATATGTTCAAATTCAATGTATTATGTAATATTTTCTTTGCTTATATTTTATCAGTATATAAGAGGAATTTGTTAAATCTTAACTATAATTATTTTTTTCTTCTAGCAGTTACAATTTATATATTTTAAGGGTATGTTAATTATTTATATATTATTTTATTTTTTAACAATTAGTGTCTTTATGTCTATGATTTATTTAACTCTTGAAATTTACTTTGGCACAAAATTGCTACTCATGTTTTTCTGTCTTTTTCATTGTTCCATGACCTTTTAAGTATACATTACAGTATATTGCTGGTCTTTTTTTCCTGATTCATACCCTTATTGTTTTTTTCTATTATTTTTGTACTTTGCATTTTAGCGTTATGCTAGAACTTATTTCTTCCGTATGCTTTTTATTTTCTACTTATAATGATTTCTCCTTTCCTACCTTCTTTTGAAAAGATATTTTCTTCTATTTATTTGAAGATCAATTTCTTAAACAAATACTCACATTGTCCCTTTAAAAACGATAAGCAAGCATTATGACATGTATCACCTACCACCCTCAACATCCTCTGTCTTATGGATAGTTCTGCATTGTCACAAATATTCTTTGTAGTGACCTCGCTAATCTTCACTAAATTACTTATTTATATTTGCCTTCCCATAATACACAGTTCTTGTGAATTAATTCCTCTCTGTGCTCTTACACTTCCTACAAAAATGCTTTCATCCTTGTATGAAAAAGTTTTGGATGTTTGTATGTCTGAGGATATCTTTATAGCAATTCATATTTATTTTTTAACTGGATATAAAATTCTAAGTTCAAAGCTTTTCTTTTTCAAAACCTAGAAAATATTACTCCATTAGCTCTTTTTTCTGTACCTGTTCCAAAGGTTTTATATCTATATTATTCTGTTTTCTTACTAAGGGTTTGTTATTTCTCTTTGGAAACTTTCATAATTGTCTCTTTGATGTTTTAAAAGTTTGTAATAATTTGTTTATGGGAAGTATTTCTTTTTCTACCCAATTATACTCTGGGGAAGTTTGATTCTGTCTTAATTTCTTCACATATTTCTATATTATAATATATCATATGTATGTATCTTCATAGCTCTTCTTTCACCATCCTGTTTGTTAACTCTTCTTTAAGGAAATATCTTCTCTTTTCCTTCTCAATCCGTTAAGGAGAATTCATGATCAGATCATTAACATACTAGAATGATGTTCTTTCTAATATTTAGGAAATCTTTTCAATTCTTTATCTCTACTGTAATATTCTTCCCAAGTCATTATTTTCGATTGACTCTTCTTTAACATTGCATATTCCTGTTTCTTTTTATCTTATTAAGTTCAGTTTGATTTTTTGTTTGATCTGTTTCATAATTCAACCTTTGGTACATAAATTGTTCAGTTCTTATCTCCTTTAAAAGTGGTGTATTCTTTATATGTCTGATTATTCCTGAGAACTTATTTTTCCTTGGGGTTATCAGCCACTCTGGCTGGCAATGGGTTGGAGTGCAAAGCACAGGCCTTTGTATATCTACTTTGGGGGACTGTAAGTGGCCAGGGAGGAGAAGGAGTTTGCCCCTTGTAGAACCTTTTTATTCTCATATCCACTTGCCCTTTGCCAGAACTTTCATGCCCTCACCCTAGTGTGTTAGGGTAGGGGAAAGTGTGTGACCTAGGGACTCAGGGATTAGATGCTTACCCGAATTCCCCTAGCAATGTTCCAAGTAATAATCAGCTCAGGGCGATGTAGATGTTTTGAAAAAGAACCACTTGCCTCTGCATCTCGTGACCTTAACGAACTCCTCTACCTGAGGCTGCCTCCCCCACCACACACACACACACACACACACACATACATACACACCCTAGATTACAGCTTTCTTCTGTCTTCCATTTTATCATTTGTTCATCAGATTTATGCATTTCCTTCTCGCTTTGGTATCATTCAGAAGTTTTGTGTAGGAAGCTGGAGCCTTCAGCCTATGTTGGTTGGTTATTGCAATATTATGTCCACTCATTGCAGCACTCTTTACCCTCATTCTGCACTGTTCCTCCCTACTTGGTGTCCAAAGACAATACACACGTGGTGGCACACATAGGATAGTGCTCTTCATCTAAAAATCTGGTAGGACAAAGGAAATAGAATAAGAAACATACCTAGAGGAAGGAAAGAAATAGTTTTTTTTCCCCTGTAGTCCTAGCACTTGGGAGGCCCAGGCAGGTGGATCACTATGAGTTTTAGGCCAGCTGGGCTACACAGTGAGTTCAGGGCCAGTGAATTATATAGGAAGACTCTACCTCAAAAAAAAAAAAAAAGAAAGAAAGAAAGACAAGAAAAATAAAATATTTTCCCCTTGAAACTAAGTAAAACTCTTATCTTGTGGATTTCTAGCTGGAGTAAATCCATTTTGACTATCGTTCTCAATCCCAGCTGCATATTACAGTATACTTATCTATAATTTCAAAAGCTTTTCAGGTGATTTTTGTGTGCAGGGCTGAGAATCAAACACCTTATGGCAACCAGGTATACCGTATCTTAATCTCTGATTTATTGGAAAGAGAAATGTTCTAAAAATTCCAGGTGGCTTCAACTGTTCCAGACAGAACACCACTATTAGAACAGCTGCAGATTTGAGGGCTTGGAAAAGGTCAAATAAGGCTGAGACATCCAGAGAAAAGTCGATAAATATAAACATCAGGAGACAAAGTCAGGGTGTGGGAATTTAGCTCAGTGGTTCCAGCACCTGCCTTGCAAGCACAAGGTCCCAAGTTCAATCCCCGGTACCCAAAAAAAAAAAAAAAAAGAGAGAGACAAAGTCAATTCGTAATCACACTGCATGGGAAACAAGTTCATGGTAGGAAAGTTTATTAAAAAGTGGAAAATCCCAGCTGCTCTGATATAAGGGAATATCTCTAATATCAATTGACTGCCACAAAAACCTCCCTGGGAACATCTAGGAACATCTCTAGCAAAGCAAACTAGCAGGCAATGTATTTACTCTCTGTAACAATGGACAATACATGGTCATTATAGGTGGGTTTTGTTTTTGTTTCTGTTTTTGGTACCAGGGATTGAACTCAGGTCTTTGAGCTTGCGAGGCAGGCAGTGGAACCACTGAGCTAAATCCCCAGCCTATAGGTGTACATTTGAAGTTAGAAACAGAAGTACCAATCTGCTTAGCTTCTTAAATTTCATACTTATTAAATCGCCCCACTCCATTCATTCTGTAATGCATTTCAAGTATTTTTTACACTAGGGATTTCTAGTGTTTTGTTTTTTAATCTGCCAATAATTCACATATCAGTTTGCTCTTTGCCTGATGTCAGAGTAGGTCACCTGACACTGCCTTAAGGAATGCGGTATGTTACAGTGGCACTAAAATTTCTCAAAATATTTGTCTGTGTGTGTGGCTGGAAAAAAAAATCAACCTAGACAAAAGTAATTGGTTTCCTTCTAGCTGTAGAGAGTCATTCTGAGCTGTATTATCAAAGTGTCAGCAAATATTTCTTTTAGGCTTTGGTGTAAGACACACCAGACATTAAGCAGTTTCAAGTCTCTACTAATTCCTCCAATATCAATGTAAGTGTGCTGTTAGAACTTTTGTTTCTGTTAACTTGGGCTTTTAGGTAAATGTTAGGTTTGTTCAAATTTCCTATCAAGGATGCTTCTACCCTCAAACAATCTCCCTCACTCCTAATCTTTCCCATACTGACATGTGAGTTCCAAGGGAAGCATTTTTATAGACACTCCAAGGCTTTAGAGAAAGGGACCCCCATCCTTCTCTGTCAGTTCCCACTGACCCTCCATGAGGTTTAATTCATATCTCCTGGTCTCCCTAGTAAGCCTTGATGGATCTCCTGCTGAAGCTCCATAACTGGTAGAATTTGGGGTGTGTTCCTTCCTTACAGTGAAGGAATTACAATCTAGCCTCCTTGTTAACTCTGTTCTTCTTCGTGGTTCTCACTGGCACTCAGATGCTTCGAATTTCAAGTTCATCCCCTATCTGACCCCCACGTTCAGCTGCATGTTTCCCCACCACCCTTGAAGGTCACCTTGTCTCTCCACACAGAGAGTGGAGCACACATACAGCTTCAGGCTCCTGCCCACATGATACAGAAGCATATCTGAGTCCTGTTTCTGGAAGCACAATACTTCACTAAACATTAGATTGCAGGAAAACCAATTTGTATATTTCCTTAACCAGTTTTTCTAACTGTTTTTTTCACACTGAAAAAGCACTTTAATTAATGTTTATTAAATGTTGATGAATGTTTGTTTCTACCCTGTCTCCTTGTTTTGGCATTTCAAGAATGAAAAGCAGAGCAAGGAGATAAAAGGGTGGAATAACATGAGAAACTGAGGAAAATGAGAAAAGACACATTCAGAAAATGATGGATATTTTCTTATATCTATATGAATACATACAAAACACCCTTCATATATAAAGTTACAGATTTTTATAAGAATATCTTACTGTCTGTGTCAGAACACTTAAAATCAAAGTTTCTGAGTATCTCAAACTTAATTGACCATGGACATTCTATGCTTCAGAGATTTTTTTCAGTTTTTATTAATACATATTTACATTATATAATGATTACATCCCTTGTGAGGAGTTGGTGCATGTATATAATGCACATCAATTCTTTTTTAAATATTCTTTCCCTTTCCTCCCTGCCCCCTCTCTCCATCTCATGATCCCCTACCTAACTGAAAAAGATCTATTGCCCTACTTCCTATCATTTATTTTTGCTCTTTGTTTATATTTTGGGGTTCTCATATGAGATAAAGATGTGATATTGAAATTGTATGTCTGATTTATTTCACTTAACATGGTCTCAAGGTGCATCCATTTTTCATATAAATGACTCAAGTTTATCCATCTTTATGGCAGAGTGGTATTCCATTGTGTGGAAATACCATATTTTCTTTATCCAGTTATCTGCTGATGGACAAATATGCTGCTTCCAAGATTTAGCTATTATGAAACATGTTGCTATAAATGTGGGCATGTATGTACCACTGTAATATGATGTCTTTAACTGTTTTGAGAAGATACTTAAAAGGGAATAATTGGGTTGAATGGAATTTATAGCTTTAGTTTTTGGAGGAATCTCCATACTGATTTCCACAGTGTATATATTAGTTTACATTCCCACCGACAACATAGTAGAGCTCCCTTTTCCTCACAGCCTCACCAGTATTTGTGATTATTTAATTTCTTGTGAAATCAAATTTCTTTCTGGAGTAAGATAATATCTCAGTGTTGTTTTCTTTTTCTAGGACCTTGAGGTACATCATTCCCTCTGTTATTCTGATGTGGACATTCACCACTATAATCTTCCCTCTTAGGATTTCTTTCATTGTGTCCCATAAGTTCTGGCATTTTGTATGGGCATTATAGTTTAATTCTAGGAACTGAATTATTTATAACTTATTTATTCCTGTTGAATTTTTCCCTTAATCAAAATGTAGTGACATTCTTTACTTCTGATCAGTTTTGGTTTAAAGTCCACTTATTTCTTCTGTGACCCACCGATTTATTTATGACTATGTTGTTTAATTTCCACATGTTTGCATAATTTCTATAATTTCTTTTGGTATTGATTTCTAATTTCCTTGAACTATAATCTGATAATATGTATGGCATAATTTTTATTCTTTTGCATCTACCTAAGCATGCTTTATTGACGCTTACATGGTTTATTTTGGGGAAAATACCATGCGATGCTAAGAACTGTATTCTGTTGTTGTGTGGAACATGGTAGATATCTATTAAGTCCATTTGTTCAAAGGTTTGATTCAACTGATATTTCTTGGTTGATATTTTGTCTAGTTGATCTGTCTATTTGTGACAGTGGGGCATTGAAGTCCCCCATTATAATTACTTTGCTGTTTATTTGATCTTTTACGCCCAGTAGCATTTGTTTTATGAAGTTGTGTGTACCAATGTTTAATGTATATATGTTTATAACTGTTATTTCTTCCTGTAGAATTGTTTCCTTAATGACTATCTAATGACCTTCTGTGCTTCTTCTCATCAGCTTTAACTTGAAGTCTACTTTGTCTGAAAATAAGATAGTTACTTCTATTTGTTTTGGAGGTTTTCATTACATAAAGTATTGTTTTCTGTCTGTTTGTTTTTACTCTGAATTTCTTTTTGGGCTAAATGTGTTTCACGTATACAGCATAATTTTGGATTTTGTTTTTTGTAGACTTATTGTTTTATTAAGTCCATTATGTTTAGTTATATCTTCTTTTGCTCTTTAAGCATCTTATCAATCCATTTTCTGTGTCCTCTGTTATCCTTTCAAACAATTCAACTGTGTGGCTTTTGATTTCCTCCATCTCAATACCCCATAGATAACCTTTGGTAGAGTTGGGAGTTTTGGGAGAAATTTTTGCCTTGTCTCCTCATGTTTCCATTTGTTTATTGAAGCTTATGGGTTGATTATACTGTAAGGCTTTGTTGCTATTATGAAGAACTCTTTAATATCTGATTTTCAGTGATGCCCTCTGGGTGTAGTTAACTATAGGCTTTTGCCTCTGTTCAGAATCTAAC
Organism: Heterocephalus glaber; assembly: GCF_053883595.1. Lineage (NCBI taxonomy): Eukaryota > Metazoa > Chordata > Mammalia > Rodentia > Bathyergidae > Heterocephalus > Heterocephalus glaber. Next base: position 8,901,407 of record NW_028258354.1, on the reverse strand, counting down.
CTGCTCATTTATATGGGCAAGGAGCTGCAGTGGATTTGGCCCAGAACCCAGTTATCCAGAAATGGGCCGTAATATTGTTAATGACACAAAAGTAATCCAAATATTGGCATACATAGAAAACCAATTAAGAGCAACAATTATATCACTTTCTCTATAGTAATAAAATCAGCAACAATAGTAGTGTCAAAGACAAACTGAATATTGACATAACCTACAGACCAATAATGTATCACCATTAAACAAAGAAGAGAGATCCATAATTATAGTATAAACATTAAGACAAACCAAATATTGATCTCAGTAAATATCAAGTAAATGGGAAACCTTACCTCCACCAACAATAGAACAGCATTCAACAGTAATAGCATAGAGTTAGCTAATTATTTAAAGATTCATAAAGCTTAATGATTTACTAGTAAAGATGAAGGAAGTAGGAGGCCAGAGAATGAGAAAAGTAAAGTAAAAGGAAATTAACAGTATTAATAACAGTAATATAAAAATGAACAAGAAAAAGAAGAAATAAGAAAAGAGAGCAAAATAAAGGAAAAAAGAACATAGGAAGGAACAAACTTAAAAGGAGAAAAGAAAAAAAAAAGAGAATAAACTTCAACCCCCCAAAAAGCAATGAAGAAAAAAAACAATGAATCAAGTCTTTAAAATTCCTATTTTTGAATGATTTTTTTCCAGGGTCTGCAGTTTTAAAATCTAGCAAGTCACAATTTTCTTCACCTGGGTTTACCACCTGTGAGTTTGTGTGGTGCAATCTGTGTTCCAGATACCTCTCTGACCATACATCCCTGACTGTGGCAACTTCAAGCCAAGCTGTGCCCTCACTCATGTTTGTAGGTGGGAAAACAAATCAGCCTCTGCTGAATGTAGGCCATAAGGCAGGGATTCAAGTAGATTGTAGGACTTAATGCCAACACTTTCAAATCCAGCCTCCTCTGAAAGACACATTAACTGGATCTGGTTTCTCACTACTGAGGTCACATACCATGCCCTTCCCAGCCTGAGCTTAAACTTCTCTGGGGGCCTATGTCTAGCCTGTACTCTCTCCATGCTTTCTCCTATGGTTGTCTTTCACTAAGCCATTGTGGGAGGGTAACCCTCGAAACTCTGAAGTGGAGTAGTCTGTGGCTCAGTCTTAAACAACTCTTCCCAGTATGGAGCATGATTGAACACTCTCAGGCAATATAGTGGGTGCCACCCTATATTTCTTTTCCAACTCTAGCCTGCTGTGAAGGAGTCATTTTTGGAATAAAACCTCATCCTGTTTTTGTAGGTTAAAATAGCCATGGACTTTTCTTTGGACTAGAATTGCTGGCCTGGTCCATTACTTGTCTTTCGAGTTACCAACTTTCTAGGGCTTACCTTCTCTCCCAAAGTGTTGGCCTTCTCTAAGATTGGGTTGGTAGGTTGGTTGGTGCCTCTGCTGCCCAGTGCCAAGGGGAAACAAAACACAAAGTGGTCTTGGAGTTGATGAGTGGCCACAGCCAAGACAAAGAATTTATGGGCCAGAAGTTGCCAGTGGGTGAACATCATTTGAGGGGCAGAATCCTCTATCTGTGCAAGATGCAGGACTGGATTCCTCTTCAGATTTTTTTTAAACAACAGATTTACAATATATATTTTAAGAAAATTAAGAGAGTAAAGGTAAAGGAATGTCCTCTTTCCTTTAACATTTTAATAAATGTGCTATTTATATAGTATAGTTGGTAGAGACCCCTGCAGTAAGGTTCCAGTACCCACCTGCCCAGTATACAATGCAGGCCTGAGAAAAAGAATACACTAAGAGACAGAACTAAGAGAGAGAAAGTGGGGTGCCAGGATGACCAATGCCAGTGCAACCGACAAAGGCACTGGCCAGTCCCAGGCACTGACTTTTATTGACAAATCAATTGGAGTAAGGCAACATGTGGTTTCTATGGAAATTAATATAAACAAGGCTCATAAAGGACAAGACAAAGCATTCTCAAATTAGGAACAGAATAGACAAAATATATGATTGTAATTGAAACATTGTCCTTCTAGTCTGAAGGTTTTAGTTGTGGGAACGGAACTTGGGTGTGAGTTACTCTGACCTCGGCACCCAGGCTTCAGCCAGACTCACTTCTATAAACAAGCCAATTGTGGGGTTAATTCTTTACAGTCTGCTTTGGGCATAATCAATATTGCAGTCCTCTGCATCTCCCCCTTCTCTGTTTGAAAACAGCAGCTGCATCAGGTTTGGTGATCTTTACAGGTCCCAGGACTGTAGAAGGTAAGGAGAGTTAATCAGATGCAGCCTTTGCATGGCTTTCAGCAGGGGTGTCACATCATGCTGCTTGCAGCGAATCCATCTTCTTGGTCCATGGTGGTACATTCTGGGATGATGGCCATAGCATCTTTTTATTTTCTGTTGAAAAATAAGCACATGCTGGCCCCTATGTTATTAATTGTATTGAGCCATTTACCTTTTAGTTAGGACATACTTTGACAACATTAATATCCAGAACATGTCTGTATATCTATTTTTGTATATATTTACTTTCCAATTATAAACTCTCTTTATAAAGTCAATCTGATGGATTTTGGTTAAAAAAAAAATCTAACAAATTTGTTGTTGATTTTCTTTTCTTTTTTTTTTTTTTTTTGGTACCAGGGATTGAAATCAGGACCTTGTGCTTTGGAGGCAGGTGCTGGAACCACTGAGCTAAATCCCTGGCTGCTGATTTTATCTATATGATCACTTGGAGTCTGGCAGCCTATAGGCAAGAATAAACAAATTTTTTTAAGAAATTAGAGCATTATAATCAAAGTATAAGTACTAAAATGAAAAAGCAGTTTAGGGAAAGAGCCATGTTTAGAAACTTTTTAAAGGACTAAAATAGTAATTGTAACCTGCTGACTCTTAGACCCTTTTATTAATGGAGGTTATCTATAAGTCTTATATTTTATCATAATATTTCTTTTAATTTCATCTGTAAAAAGATTGAAAATTTAATGATTTCAAGAAACAATTTTAGCCAAAAAATTTTAAAACTCTTGTAGAGGTCTATAAATTTTACCATAGTTTTTTCTAATGACCCATAACAGGGGTGAGTCACCAGTGTAGCTGGAAACTACCAGTAGGGGTCAGGAATTGGAGCCCCTTCTTATATACAGCTTTATTACTATGGTCTTGACTTTATATATCTTTGGGTTATACTTTTCTACTGGGTGTTCAAGACCAAGTTAAGGTGAGACCTATATTAATTAAAATTAACTCCTTGCTGTCTATCAAGATCAATTAAGTCTCCAAAGGCATTACTTTTAAACTTGTATAGAGCTTTTCAGCTCCTGTTAGTGTAAGCCATCAGGATGTGTCACAGCCTTGCTTGATCATGTTGCTTTCTGTGAAAGCATGGGAGATTTTTCCCTACAAGTGACTCTCCTTTGGCACACTATTGAGTCTTATCTTTTTGGTGTCCAACAATCTCCCTGCTCAGGAGCTTGGGTAACTTACCAAAGTTGTAGGATCTTGTATCAAAGGTTCTTCATGTCCTGGGTCATTTGCAGACCTTGAAGGGTCAGGGCCAAAATATTGGCAGTCTTCTTAGCCTACTTACCTTTCTAGTTCTGGTCTCTAAACTTGAGTTGTTGAACACCCAGAGGAGAAGATCAATAACATTAGCATTGCAATTGGAATAGTGAACTTAACTATTATAATTTTACTTGGATATCAAGCACTTTGAAATATAAAATATAGTTAGAAGACTGTTATTTTTTATCAATCATGGTTGTTCTAGTAATTGAATTCCTATAAAATGTTCACAGAAAAAAAAGTTTCAAATCAAGAGCCACACATAATATTTTAGCATGACAATTATGCTGACATTATCTTTGTAACACACTTAAATGTACATCTTAATATAAAATAGCCATTGTTAAATGCACTCATTCTCCCCCCAAAACACAAAAATTTCTCATCTAAATTGTTATCCTTTGATAGGATGCCATCTAAAGAAAATACATCAGGCTATAAATGTACCTGTTATCATAAGTAGTTAGAGTGTAAGAGAAAGGCAAATACCTGAATCAAAAGGAGGTTATTATCATAAATAAAACTGTACAGTCAGAAAGCATGAATTCATTTAGTATACCAGAAAATTAACAATAATAATTATCACAATTATATGTATGAAACCTTATGCCCTTTAATTTAATTTGATACCAGAAGCATCTTTTCAATAAAACCTTGTTGTTTTTCTCATAGAAAATTTAATCTTTTGAAGATGACCAGTGTAAACATATCACAATAACATATTTAGAACTTAACCCTTTGAAGATGGCCAATGTAAACATATTACAGTAATATATTTAAGTAATATTCATTGATATAAGTTTCTTTATGCCTGTAAATGCAAAGCTTTTATAACAAACTTGAAACCAACAAGCAAGCATACATAAATACATACATAAATGACTTCCGCACACCTTCTCGACGTACCTAGGCCTTCTGGTACACTTAGGTACTTTGGTACACTTAGGCTAGTCTGAGTGCAGTGGTGTTTACAACTAATTGATCACAACCAGTTATAGATTTCTTTGTTCCTTCTCCACTCCCACTGCTTCACTTGATTAGCCTAGGCCTTGTGGTCTTGTATATCTTTCTTTACCCTTCTAACAAAACAAACATACAAAATGCTTTCATATCAAAAATATATCTTTTACTTTTAGCTTTCTTGATATTTTTCCTCCATTTCACTTACTATAAACCTTCTATAACAAACTTGTCTTCAGCTGTTAAAATTTTAAAGGGTCCCCTTTTCTTTTCCTGTTCTCAGATTGTTACATTTTAAAATTTAACTGCCAATAGAACAGTAGTAACCTTGAGTTCTTCATCAACAAAGTACAGAAAAAAGCAAGGTAATCCTATAATTAAAATTCAAGAATTTGCAATGCACAAGAAATGTTTTAAGCAAACCAATTAAACAACAACTCAAATGGAAACAAAGATATATTTATCAATTAGCTAAAATTTGTAACTTGGTTTCTCTTGTAAAACCTCTTGATGTCTTGTACAGCACAGTTGTAGTTTCTCTGGCTTTGTTTTGGATTCCAGACCTTTGCTGCAGCAGCTTGCCTTGGCTCTTAAAGCCAGGAGTGTTTTTTCTCACTATTTTGCTTTATGCTCTTCAGAGCTTTCCTAGCTGTTTTCAATCCCTTACTTATTTTCTCATTTCAGTTCTTTCCAATCAGTGCAAGCCCTGCTGAACCCTCTCTGAATCTGACCACGGCACCCTGCCAGCACCCTCCAGTGCACTAAAGCCAAGCAGTTCTCCTCATGCTTTTGCCCCCATCTCCTGTGCACCTGTGATCTTAGCAACTCAAGCAGAGGGGGAGGCAGCTCAACCTCCTCTAGAGGAGAAGCACTGGAGCTTGCCTTTAACAATGTCACATTTTCTGAGAGAGGCAAGTCCCCAGTGTGAAAGACCACAGATTTGGCAAGCAGTTGTTCTAAGACCAAAACTAAACAGTTCTCACCAGTGGCTGATTGCACGGAGCAGAAGCTTGAGAGGCTCCCAGGCTTGGTTGTTCAGGTCGCAAAACAGAGCACACAAAGCTCCAAGTTGTCAAAGTCTCAAAGTCTTAAGGGAGATAACTTTTCTTCTTTGTTGAGCTGTTATTTTTGACATTCACCCTAAGTTCCATATCTAAAGTTCTTGTTTGTAAAAAATGATATTATATTTAACTATCTTTTGCAGTATTTATTTCAACACTGCAGGCCATCTTGGGTTGAAAGTGATTACCCTGTGTTTTCCACTCAGCTGACTAGCTTTGCTACCTTCTTGCATCTGAAGCACATACCTCTTTTTCTCTGGGATTTTGTGCTTGTTCTTGACCTTGATGCAAGGTGCACTTTATCGTGGATTCTTTGCTTTCTTTTTCTTATTTCCTTTTTATTTTGAGTAGTCTCACTGAGCAGGTGATTGCTCCTGGTTCAAGCCCCATGTTGGATGCCAATTGGTAGAGACCCCTACAGTAAGTTTCCAGTACCCACCTGCCTAGTATACAATGCAGACCTGAGAAAAAGAATACAGTAAGAGAACTAAGAGAGAGAAAGTGGGGTGCCAGGATGATCAATGCCAGTGCAACTGACAAGGGTTCTGGCCAGTCCCAGGCATTGACTTTTATTGACAATCAATTGGAGTAAATGCAATGTGTGGTTTCTATGGAAATTAATGTAAACAAGGCTCATAAAGGACAAGACAAAGCATTCTCAAATTAGGAACAGAATAGACAAAATATATGATTATAATTGGAACATTGTCCTTCTAGTCTGAAGGTTTTAGTTGTGGGAATGGAACTTGGGTGTGAGTTACTCTAACCTCATCACCCAGGCTTCAGCCAGACTCATTTCTATAAACAAGCCAATTGTGGGGTTAACTCTTTATAGTCTCCTTTGGGCATAATCAATATTACAGTCCTCTGCAGTAGTACTACACTGCTATAAAGAAAAACTTCAATCATTTGTAGGAAAATGGATCCATCTTGAGATCATAATGTTAAGTGAAATAAATCAGATACAAAGATTAAATATTGCAGGCTTCTCTTATATGAACAACCCAAATTATAAATAAAGACCAAAATAAAAAATAGTTAATAGGAAGTAGAGCCAGAGATTTAGCTCAGTGGTTCTGCTCCCTGCCCTGCAAGCACAAGGACCCAAGTTAAATCCCCAGTACCAAAAAAACAAAATAGGAAGTAGACAGATCATTCTCAAATGTAAAGAAAATCAGAAATGGAGTGGGGGAGGGAGGGGATGCAAACTGATGAAAAAAGTATTAAAATGTGTTATGTATATGTATCAACTCCCCACAAGGAATGTAAACATTATGTACTGCAAACATGTACTAATAAAAATTTAAATAAAAATAAACTCTAGAATTTTAAAATACAAATTATTTAATCTTAAATCTTATAAACTCTAATAAATTTTATATTAAACTTAATAAATTTGAAGGACAATCATAAAGCAACTTTGCAGTTGGTATGCCTATAAACTTTCCTTTTCTATCCCAAAATATACCTTTGGAGTCAACAGATACACATTAAAATCAGCTAGAAAATTCTACTGTATATGCACCTACTTTGGATCTTAAGCTATTTCTCTCACCTGACATTTAATATCAATAAACTTATACCTTGAGGAAACCAAGAAGAAATTTAAAATTCATCTTGCCTAGGGTTCAAGCTTGCCCTAGTGGCATGTCTGCCATAGTGGTTCCAAGCTTTAAAAACATACTAGAAGACCTGCAGAGAACCTCTGGAAAACTTGTTTCTGGAAGGGCTTGCCCATATGAATCCAATCTTCAATGACTGGAATGAGGACATACTTCAAATGCACAGACATCCATGGATGGCCACAAGGATCAAGAACAGTAAGGAAATCATGATATTACCAGTGAGACAGAATAAAGTGCCACTGATTGACCCTAAAGAAATGAAGATGTATGAAGTGCCTGACAAGGAATTCAAAATCACTGTAAGAAAACTGAGAATTTCAAGAAAATACAGAGGAAGTATCCAACATAAAGAGGAAAACAATAAGTGATCAGAATGAAAAATACAATAGATTGACATAATTTTTTAAATGAAACAGGAATTGTAGAACTGAAAATACAATGAAAGAACTGATAGATTTCCCTCCCCTTAAGATGGCTACTATACATAGTAGCTCCCATCTTCCCATAATGCCCTGTTTTACCTACCTCATAATGCCCTGCTCTACCTCCCTACCTAAAGCCACCCCAAGATGGCTTCTCCCACCAAAAGACAACCTTCTTCTTTCCAACATACCCCTATTCCCATGAAAAGAGTAACCTAATACTTGCTCTCCTCCTAGCAACTAGTGACATCACTGGCTCCTCCAGTCCCTAGCCACTACCTCACTCAACTCCACCCCAGCTCCTAGGAGCCCCACCCCAGCTCCTATTAAAAGCGCTCCCTGTCCTGGCCCTATTGCTTTTGTCTCTCCTTTGTTCAGAGGCAGCCCAGTAGATCGGCCCTACCATAAGGGCTTGTTGTGGCCTGGTCTGGTCTTGGTTTTCAGCTCTTTTACCTGACGAGAATTAAAACTGCAACAGAGAATATCAATAGCACAACTGATCAAGCAGTAGAAAGAATGTGATCTTGAAGATAGGTTACTTAAAAACACAAAATTAAAGAAGAAAAGATTAAAAAAAAAAGAAATGAAAAAGGATTACAGGATTTATGTGACAGCATCAAGAGTAATTGTTTATCACAGGCATTTTAAAAGGAAAAGAGAAAAATAAAGGGTCAGAAAGCTATTTTAAGGAAATAATACAGAAAATTTTATAAACCTGTAGAAAGATGTGGGAATCCACATACAGGAAGGTGAAAGGTATACAATTAGATTCATTCCAAATAATAGTACCCCAAAATATATCACAATCAAACAATTAAAAATCAAAAAAAAGTATTTTGAAAACAAGAGAAAGGAAGGATATAATATATAAGGAGGTCTGATATAGTCAGCAGCAGACTTCTGATGTGACATCAAATCAGCATGGTACTGGTGTGGAAACAGACATGTAGACTAATAGAAAGCCCAGAAATTATTCTAATCATTTATAGCACACTACTTTTGAACAGGATGCCAAGAGTACACAATGGGAAAAGGAGTCTTTTCAATAAATTGTGCTACAACAACTAGATATTCACATACAAAAGAATGACCCTAAATCCTTCTCACACCTTGTTCAAAGATGAACTAAAAATGAATTAAAGATGTAAGAATAAGAGCTGAAATGGTGAAACAATGAGAAGGAAACTAATTAATTTGGCTCTCGCCAAATTTCAAACTTTTTAAACGGTTTTTAAAGAGGAAACTGAGATTGCTACCTGATCGAGGTAATTGTCCAAAGTCATACAGCTGCCATGTAAGAACTAGGACCAAAGCCTGGGACTCTTAGCTCTGTACCTAATCCACATCCATTCACCCAATACTCCCACACCACCTGGGGACAGGTGTGTTTGTTATGATTGTCATGTATAACTGACAAGATCAGGCACATTCAGGGTGGTATGCCCTTAGACTGTCATGTATAACAAAAAAACTAAATTCAACAAAATTGTCAGGACATTGAAGCAATATTCTTCGTAAAATAAATAATTTTTAATTTTTATTTGGAATTCAACTCTAATGGCAAGTTTCCTCAATTTATCTATAGAATCAATTTTGATATTATATGTTATTTCAAACAATGCTTTCTATTTTGAAGTTCTGAAAAAAAAGAGGCAAATGATATCTGGAATGATACCTTGGCAACGAAAAAGCCTGAAACTGCCCTAGTCTAACCACCTAACTATGTACCTATATACATACAATGTCTAAAATAAGTAGCTTAAATGAATAAATTAATTCTTCTATAATGGCTGTCATGCAGAAAGAAAACTCTATGTATTTATTTTAGAACTATACCTTATATAATTAAATCTATTTCCTTCAGAAAGAAATTATGTCAGAGTTAAATATCTCTTTTAATTTTACATTATCTCCCAGCAGATTCTTTATTTCATTATTTTGTGTTCAGTGGGTTGGATAAAGGGAAAGTTATTACAATCTTATTTTAGAACAATCAATAGAAATATTTTCTTTTTTTCTTTATCTATATCTGCCTACTCCCAGCAAGTTATGGCTTAATAATGCAATTAAGTACCTTGGTACAGTTAGGAGAAATGCCACATAGAAAAACAATTTGTTTTGACTTTGCATGGCAATTTTCTGACCCCAAATATGGCTTGATAGAATTATTCAATGGGGTAATTCTCATAAATTAACTATAGAACTGAAAAATTACTGACTGCTTAAAAGCTTCATTTTAGAAAGAGGAGTTAGTTGGGTTGGCCTTGTGTACTTAGGACATGGACTCTAATCTCAGTTCTATGCAGAAGGAGCATTGCATAAAGTCAGAAGAGTTCATGGAATACTAGCAATCTATGCTGGGCAGAATAATTTGTTACATTCAGAATTTTTACCTGTATTCCATGTGATTTGTGAGAACTGGAAAAGTCACATATCTGCCCAGACCTAAGCGCTCTCATTTGTAAAAGATATGCCTGTCCAGGCAGCCTTTAGGAGCCTGTCCCCAGACTTTGCCCTCTGCCCCTCATAAGTAGGCTGGGTTCTGGCTTGGGTAGCCAGGACTGATCCTTGTCACAGACAGCAAAGATATAAATTTCATCCTTCCTACACTCCCCAATTCATCCTCAAGACCATGGCTCCATATCTCTTCTTTCCCTTCATACGCTAGTTATCATCCTCCCTGGTCCCTATTGTCTATGATGGATAGCAGCTTGAATAAGAAATAAATCTTGATTGTTTTCAGCCTGTGAGATATGGAATTTTCTGATTACTTAACCATAATGCATCTTACCATAAGTGAGTCATCCACCCAAAGACAGGAATGGGAATCTATCATATTGTTCTGTATGAATAACTCTAAATGTAAAGCAGGAATTGGAAAAACACTTACTTTTATTGAAAGCATTTTCCTGGGCCTAGGGTAATGGTAGGTCTTCCTACAAATACTATGAAATTATTATAAACATCTCTACTTTACAAAGAAGTGAAGGTCATATTGAAACATCATTTACCTAGAAACAAAATTCAAACAAGATCTTTCTGAATAAAAGACTATATGCTAATTAGCTAGAGAGGAGTTAAAAAGATAAACTCTTTTAGAAATCTAACAATAGCTATACAAAGATAAGCACTCATAAATTGAGCTAAAATTCAATTTTTTTTTTTTTGCACTAGAGATCTAAATCAGGACCTTGTGCTTTTGAGGCAGGTGGCAGATACAGTTATTTTTAAATTCTGTAGAATTTAATGTTTTGTTTTTTAATATAGTACTCTATACATAAGATAAAGGACTGAAAATACTTCCTTGGGCCTGCTTATCCTGCAAGGTTGAATTTCTCATGAGGAATGGCTGAGAGAAGTTTCACAGATAGATGTTTTAATATTTTACTACTAAAAACTTTTCCAGAAAAAGTAATACATACATATTATAAAACTTGACTTTAAAATACGGCAAGATGATTACAACATTAAACTTAAATTTGATATTTCAAATGCAAATAATAGTCTACTCCACACAATGTTCTGAGACTCACACCAAATAAAATAATTTAAACCTTTTAAAATATAAGCTAAAACGTGGTAAGATATTTCAAACAGTTGGTCTAATTTTTATATATATATATATATATATATTTTTTTTTTTTTTGGTACTGGGGATTGAACTCGGGTCCTTGATATATTTTACTTTATTAATTTCACACACTGCTAATAAGTATAGGACCTCAAGCTAACTCACAAAACCATAATTAATATTCTTATATTTTCATGGTGAAAGCATAATTATTTCTAAGTATGTATTTTTTCAATTATTAAATCTGAAAATAAATTATTATGTCTTAGACCATCTGGTGATTAAATATGCCTTCTTTGTTCTTCCACTTGTCTGTAGACAATTATATTCAAAATACTAATCATTTTGTACCCTCCAATTATACTTTTTGTCAAATTTCTTGCAATTATTAAGATGCTTCTGTTACCCAACATTGTGTCCTCAAAGACACACGCTCAATGTTACAGATTAAATTATAACTCATGCATGATATTAGTTAATTTATTTGATTAAAACAAAATAATAAAAAAGAAATAATATTTTGGGGGTGTTGCTTGCTTTTTTTTTGGTACCAGAGATCAAACTTGGGTCCTTGCGCTTGCGCAGCAGGCGGCGAAACCACTAAGCTAAATCCCCGGCCCAAGGAATAGTTTTTAAATTTCTATTTGATTATTATATCCTAGAACCTTTATTGCCAAATCTAGGATATCCTTCCATTAGGCCTTATTGTGAAGTTTTATGAAAATAATGTAGGTTTATAGTAAGTTTTAAATTCTATGAGCTCTTGCGTGTGGCTTGTTTCTAGGGTTGCTTTGATAACCCATCAATATATTTTTGGCCTTGGCCCAGGATTTAGCTCAGTGGTTTGGGCGCCTGCCTCACAAGCAAAAGGACCAGAGTTAGATCCCCCGTACCAAATATCTATATATCTATATATCTATCTATCTATATAGATAGATAGATAGATAGATATTTTTGATATATCTATTTTTGATATATATTTTGATATATATTTTTTGATACATATATGTATTTTGATATATATATATATATTTGTCTTCCTGAAAGTCAGTCAAATCAGAAGAAACTAGGAGAGTAGATAAAACAGTTTTTGTCAACATTGTTAAGGGATGTGCAGGGAAGCATCTTTCAAAGCCCAAGAGACAAAAATCTCAAGAGATCCTCAGAGAGTCAAAAAATGTTGTTAAAATTCAAAGCTTATTTCCCATAGTTTGGATCTGGAAAGTCCCCCAAAGTCCATGTGTTAAAGAGTTAGTCTCCACCTTGACACTACTGGGAGGTGGTTGATACTTTAAGAGGTGGAGCCTAGTGAAAGGAAGGTAGGTCATTGGGAGGCATATACTCAAAAGCAAGTATGGGACCCCAGTCTCTTTCTTCCTATTTCTTTCACATTCCAGCTATTATAAGGTGAGAAGATTGATCTAAAATGCTTCCTCCATAAATATTGCCTCAGACCCAAAAGCAATAGGGCTAACTGCCAAAATTATAAAGACAAATGAACCTCTTTTCCTCTTTTAAGTTTATTAACTCAGATATTTTATTATTATAGTAATGGAAAATGGACTAGTACTCGCTTGCTCCCTTGGCATCAATTACAAGCACAAATGGACTCTATAACAGTCATGGCAAAAAATTATGACAATAGAAAGACTATTGTAAGGAAAACTACAAACATGGAAAGCACTAACATGTCCAAATCAAGTGAATAGAGTCTTCTTTGGAGAAAAAAATCCAAAAGTGTAATCCAAGCTTGATCCCTATTGACCCTGTGTTGTTGGACTATATCCTCAGTTTTAAAAAAGTAAGTGGCCTATCTCAGATTTGTGAAGATTAAGTAAGGTAATATACGCAAAAACCATTATTACATTTTCTGCTACTTGTGGTCAATAAATACCCCAAACTTTTTCTGTATGATTTATATAATTTATAATAGTGCAAAGAGCAGAAGTAAAGTAAAATTTCTAACTTGAGCAGCTCCTGGTTCACAATTCACCATTCTCAGCTTCAGTAAAATATTTGGAAAAGAATTACCCTATAAAATATCCCTGTAAAAATAACCCACATGAGAACAATACTGTCATTCTTTTACAGTTCCAAACAAAGCTACCCATTTCAACTGCCAATCTAAGCTTCTTGTCCTTCAGACATAATAGCCCCACTATGTATCTACATAGTGAAGATTGAAAGATCAACCACAGGGTACTATAAACCTAAGCACATGTCATTTACCCCAAATAGGACAGATACAAGGAAATTATGTAAGTTATGTATGATTTACATGGATTTCGATGTAAAACCAAAAGCAACAATGTACTAACATATGAGATAAAAAGCTGTGTGGGCTGGGAATTTAGCTCAGTGGTGCTGCTGCCTGCCTCAGCTTGATCCCTGGTACCAAAAAAAAAAAGCTTTGTGGCCATTCTCTAATGTTGGTCAAAAACAGAATGTCTAATGAGAGCAGGTTATATTTTTCAAAATGACACCAAGAACATCTCTCATCCTCAGTGTTTGTCTTCAGCATTACTTCCACCCAGAGGCAGAAGTGATACTTCCTCCCCTCAAATCTGGGTGGGCTGTCACTAAGGCATAAGTGGCATAGTGTGATCTCTCAGATGTGGTCAGAGAAAAAATAATGTATCCTGCTTTCTTCAGGACATTTCCTTTTTTATCTGGTCATACTGTTGCAAAGAAGTCCAAGCAGCTACATGGAGGCAGAGTCCATGAATAGATGATCTGGCGCAACAGCTACTTCTGAAGTTCCATCCCATCCATATCATCAAACCCCAGCAGTGTGAGTGGGAGTCTTCCCAGGACTACAGCGCTAGCTTTGGAGTCTTTCAGCTGAGGTCTCAGGCTTAGTGAACCAAAGATAAGCCATGCCTACTCTTTACTCTCTGAATTCCTGGTTCACAGAAACTGTGAGCAAAACAAAACAGTTGCTGTATCAAACAATGAATTTGAATGGTTATGCAGCAATTGTAACTGAACCTCACTTTTGCATTAAGTCTAAGACAATTTCTGCAGAGAGAGTTCTCATTGCCTTGGAAATCTTAAAACTATGGGTATTCTAGGAAGTCTACATAAAAGATTTTTAAAAATTATTTTTGCATCAGTGTTAAAATAAATGTATAGATATCCAAAGGCAGAGAAATGGGGGAGTTTTGGGAGACATCTCCAACCTCTCTTTCACTGTTTCTTCAACTACCATGCTTCCTACTTGCCTTAAGGAGCAGAAAGCAAAATAAAAATAATTAAAATTAACCAATTACCAGTCCAATTATTTAAATAAAGGATGACCAAAAAGTGCACATTTTCAAAAGGTAACAGGAAATATAAATATAACAGAAAATTATAATTTTATCAAATTTACTCAATAATTTTTCTGTGTATGATATATCTTAAAATATTCAATATACAATACATTACAATCTGGACAGTAGTATCTAGTCTCTTTCCAAATTCTTTTTGCATTATTATCTTTCTTTGAACAACACATTTTACACTGTCATGTTGCCCTTTTCTTTTTTTTTTTTTTGGTGGTATAATTTCATTAAAATGTCTACCCATTAAAAGCAATGGTGAAGATGTTGATGATGGATGTCTTGGTTGGTGTTTTACTATCCTGTATTTTTCAATTATTTGATCTATTACTCTAAATCTAATCTATTAATCTAAATTGTAAATGATTTTTTAAACCTTCTTGTTTTGAAGAAATAACGAACGAGTTTCATATTGTTTGGTCCAGAAGGTGCATAAGTGTTTTGTAATAATATTTTTCCTCACTGTTTGATTACAGGATAGCTTGTTAAATTTTGGTCAACTTTGTCAACACCACCCATAGAATTATTATAATCATTGACCACGATTGGAATTTTTTACTTTAACTTCTTCTTTTAAGTTCTATCATTTCTGCATTATGAACAGTTGACAATAAGGAAATGTCTTTTCTGTTTACAGACTTTTCCTCTCTGATGTGCTAACATTTCTCCATTTTTCAGTTTTTTCTTTTGCAGATCTTTTGACACTTCCTTCCTATTCAGTCTCAGTCTCCCAAATGTGTCTATTTTGTATTGTAAAAAAAAAATCACCAAGTTCTGGAGAAGTATAAAAATTATATCTAATGCACTTACAATAAGTTTTTATAGATTGTAGCACAAAATTATAGGTTATTTTTCACGAATAAAATAAAACATGAATTAGTAAAGGAAAATAACCAGAACTTATTATTAGATTTCACCAGAAACAAACATCAAATGAGAATACAACATTCTAAATAAAAAACTATGCAAAAAATAGTCAATATGAAACAAATAAACAGAAGTAAGAGTGCATCTCATGCAAACAAGAATCCACTGGTTGAAATAACATCTGCCCAACTGATGCTCCTGATAGTACGTAAACAATTGCGCTGCCTGGGTGATGTTTGGGGTAAACTGTTAAGTGTTAAACAGAGAACAATTATTATTAAAAGAATAAGATAAGAAGTAAAGACTCAGGAGAAATAAACATAATGTCAAAGGGATAAAACATTAACAAAAAGTTAAACTGAAGGTAATAGCACTAATAATAGTAATAACGACCAATTGGAGAGCTCAGAAAGCAATTAAAAACAACAAGTTTTAGAATCAGACAGACATGGAAGTAAATCTGTGCACCAGTGTTTATAAGTTTTATGATCTTGGAGATAGCACTAAAAATGTAATCGAGCCTTAGTCTTTACAATTACAGAGTGAAAGTATGGTCTGCTGTGCAGGGTGGTTGTGCAAATGTAGAGATATTAAGCCAATCTGTAGTACAAAGACAGTACATGGCACGGAGCAGCCTATGAATAACAGTGGCTGCTACTATAACATAGGAAATAGGTGCCTTTTCCCTACACGTATATATTTGAAAACACAGAGTCAGAAGTACTGTATTGACTTGGAGTCTTAGGGTGAGCTTCCCTAAATTCCTATCCTCAATCCCAGTTAATAAAACTATTAAGAATAAGATGATGATAAATTTGGCCAGAAATAGGACATTTTGCACAAAAACTCATCTAAATCATCGGGCTATTGTGATGATAAAGTGTGGAAATGTGTGGGAGAATTACTTTGTGAAATGTGAAATTAAACAAAAAGCAACCATTGCGACTTTTATTCCCGTTAGCCTTACATCAGTATTCACATACCCTGTTACTCTTCATAGTTTTATTTTGTTCCAGCAGAACAGCTCTCACACAGAAAAAATACATTTTATGAGATAAAAAGCATAGAAATGGAGATCTGTGCATTCTCTTATAAATAATTTATTTAAATAAACAGTTCTCAGCTGATTTCCCTTGGTACCAATGATAGGTGTGAGAATATTTCTACATGCTTTACTTCACTGAAGCTTGAAGAATTTTACCTGTATCTTTTAAAAAGTTAAAAGCTTCATCAGAACATTTTTTACTAATAAAATATTGTACTTAGTTTCCCTTTACTTCAATGTATAATTAAACCTCATATAGAAGGAATAGTCATCAAAGCAGAAAGTTGTGGATAATGTCTCTAAATTTGTAAATTTTGCTAAAAGAGAAAACTCCAAAGTACAAAGATGGTATTGGAATTTGTGACAGATCTTAAGAAAAACTGAATATTCCATCACTGTACAACACACAAATAACTGAAGAAAATTTTATATTAATCATTTCTATTTTGAAACTCTCAAAATCATGCTCACACAAGAAAATCACAAAACAATGGATAAAACTGTTGACAAAAATGTTTTCTCCTAGGTTTGCACTTGTTTAATCACAAGACAGAAAATTTTAAAAATAGACCCCATTATTACATCGCACTGTTTTATTTCCAGATTACCGGTTATTTCAGCCATTTCTTAATCAAAAAATATTAAATTAGTATGCAAAAATTTATTTAAAGTCAATATATTGATTCATATTGTTCTACAAATTTCTTCCAAAATTTTTTCTCTAGCAACAAGAGTACTTCCCTTTTGTATGTTGGGCCCCCTGGGGTCAGTGGTGCTTATTGTTTTGCTCAAGGTCTGTGTGAGATGGGTTGCAGCTGCGACTTGGTTCTATTTAGCAGGGTGTTTGCCTCTTTTTCAGGAACAGATTGCAGAACTTTCCAGGACAGAGGGAGGAAACTCTCCCATGAATAAACTGCTGGCAAGCTCAGATTTTTATCTAATGCTTTGTTTCATCAGAAGTATAAAGCACCTGCCCCCATCTCCCTGCCTTTCCTGCAGTTACCTTTATAGGTATTATTCAGAAAGAGGGCAAGTTTGCTGCACAGATAAGCCTGGGTTAAAAAAAACCCCATCATTTGGTCATTATATGATCTTTGGCAAGTCCACTAACAACACTGGGCTTCAGTTTTCTCACATGTTAAAATAGAATAATAACAAGTACCTAAATACCTATGCCTGAGGGGAGCATAAATAAATGAGACTGTTTTAAGGCACAGCAGACCATAGGACACACATTTTCTCAGTGAAATACCTAGCAAGGGGGCTTGTTTCCACTATGACAATAAACTCTCCAAACCATTTTGAAAGGGATCATCTATCTGCCCATCTTAAATTTGTCCTCATTTTCATTTTACTAAACCTAGGGCATTTTTAAAAACACAATTGATATTATGATATTGAAGGGAATCAGAAGTGATACTTAAATGAATAAAGCAAGGATATCTCTTGAATTCAATGTTTCAGTCTCTTAAAGTCTGAGCATTTGACTATATACCCCTGTGGTTTTCAGCTTGGAGTGATTTAATACCCCCCCCCAAGAAATGTTTAGTACTGTTTGGAAACAACTTTGGTTGTCACTACAGAGAAAGTGTCTCTGACATCTACTGGGTAAAGGAGAGGCGTAGTGCTAATCATCCTATAACGCAGAGGACAACCTCACACAACAAAGAATTATTGGGCCCAGAATGTCAATAGTGCCAAGTTTAATATAGATTACTTTAACTCATTCACTCAACAAGGATTTATTGAATAACTATCATATACCAGACATATGGGTATATTATACTGGGTACCAAGATGAACTAAAAGAGAAACAGCCTTGAATTTAGAGTTTTGCATAGTCATAAAGACAGGCAATGAAATAAATCATTACATATAGAATATGGGGAAATGCTTTGGTAGATAAGAATGAAAAAGTTCCCATGTTTCTAGAAGAAAAAAGATATTAAGCAATAGCTATGGTAACAGATACCCAAAAAAGTAGCTATTATAAACCTTTCAAACATATCCAGGACAAATCTATGGTCATGGAAGCAAGTAAATGCTGAGTTTTAAGCCTGTTAATTGATTGATGACAACTCATTTCAGTGAACATGCTTCTGAAAGTCAACCAGTGACAGCTTATGTTTTAAATGTCAGTAATTCAGCAGACTCATGCCAGAGAATTCCTTTGTAAGGCTGATGTTAACATACTGCTTTCTCTGTAACTGACTTAGAAATCCTTCTGCACACAATTCAAACCTAAGGCCCAAAGCACATAAAAGACATAGAAATTCATGTCAAATCTTGCTTGTATTAATCATCTCTCCACTGAGCCTTCAAAAAGCACTTTTCAATAATTTTTAATAACTTTTAATAATCACAGAATAACGGATGAAATTGTTGACAATGGTTTTTTCTAGACTCAATCACTTTTTTATTCGTGACTCTTTGATAACCATGAAACACTCCCAATTACTCCAACCATTCCCATTACCCCATTCTGGTGTATAACAATGCCCTACAGAACATTTCACACCTAAGCTCTTGAAAGGTTACTCATCAATGCATTGTATAAAAAATGGAGAGGGAAAGGGAGGTTGGTGCATAGGTTAGAACTGTGAGATAGTTAAGTGCTATGTTGTTAGCCTATAAGAAAAAAACAAGGAAGCTTCCACCTGGAAAGATGTAGATGGATTCAGAATCAATATTACCTTGGAGATTTATTTCATCAAGGAATAATAGACTGGGAGGAGCCAAGGAATACCCATCTGGGACACTTGGTACCAGTTATTGGGAGGCCACATATAGGAAGAAGAAGAGGCTTGAGGGGGAGATATTACTTTTATGATATGTTGAATTTGAGGGTTCTACAGGACAACATGGAGATATAATGTAAGAATATGTTAAAATTTAAGTACAACTTAGAGATACTATAATCATATAAAAGTACTATATAATAGTGTGAGAACAAATACGAACTATTATTTTAAGTCAGAGGGTACCTATTTAGTTTAAATCAAATCAATACATACTTTGTGCATGAACTGTGGTCCACCTCATTCAAACTGGGATTTCTTGTAGAGTAGTAAATCTCTTGAGCATATTTCCAAAATTACATACTACATTTCTGTTTTTTAGAAAAAAATACTGCTGAGTCTCTCACTAATTTAAAAGGAAATCAAATTGTATGCTTTCTATCCATTTAGAGGTCTTATCTTGGAAGAAGCCACTTGAGTGATGTTTCTGAGACTTCTGTGAAACTTTGATGATGTTATCAGCTATGTTATCCATATTTCTTATGCAATAGGCATGTTCCTCCTTATGTGTTCATTTCGGCAAGAATGTATCTGTGCACTGTAAGCAATGACAACCACATGGATATTTATAAGACATGACTGAGAATAATAAAATAATAATTTCATTATATACTTACTAAAGGTTGATATGCATTATCCCACTCAACCATAAAGAGGGTACAAGTAAAGATCCTAGGGCCTAGAGTATTAAATACTTTGCCCAAAGTTATAGAACTTGGAAATGTTCATGTTTGTACTATGCTGTAAGCTAATTGACTACTACAAGGACACTCCTAGCTACAGATGAGCTGTTTGTGTGATCTGGATCAAGTGCCTTCACTTTTTTCCTCTATAAAATAAAATATTAATACTTCTAACATTATATGGTTTGTGTGGAGCTTGAGTTAAAACCAATAAAGAATGTAATTTCTGAAATATAAGTAGTCAATAAAGATTAGCTGCCAATATTTATTATTATTCTTATAATTATATTATTATTTGGTATTCTTGACTGTACTTCTACTGATCACAACATAATTGCTGAAAATTCCTAACTATAATGATGAAGATCACAGTAGTAACAACGACCACCATTTACTGAAGATCTACAATAGTCTAGATTCTACTCAGTATATTTTGCACAAGATTCCTGAGCTGTATACTATTCATACTACACATTTCTTCCCCGCACATGTCCTTCAGTACAATCCACACTGGATTCTGTCTTCACTGCTTCACTTAAACTCACTTTTTTTTTTTGGTACCGGGGATTGAACTTGGGACCTTGCACTTGCAAGGCAGGCACTGGAACCACTGACCTAAATCCCCAGCCTAAATTCACTTTTATGAAGGTCACCAGTGACTTACCTGACACTAAATCTAAAGGATATTTACATCCTAATCTTCCTTAACTCTCCTACAGCATGTAATATATAATCTTGAAATATGCTTCATTCTTGAAATTTGTGGCACCTCACTCTTCCATATGAGACCAGTTTTTAATCTTTTTCTGTTTCAACATATAATTGTGCATTTGTTTTTATGTATATAAAGTATGAAAACAGATCATTTTTCATTTGCATTAGTTATCTTTTTCACACACTATGCTCTTGGCTCTGTAAGATAAAAACATCAGAGAAAAATTACTATCTGGAACAGGGTGTGACCGTGCATACCTGCAATTCCAGCCCTCTGAAGGCTCAGGAAGGAGCTGTATAAATTCAAGCCCACTTTGGGCTAAATAGTATGTTAAAGCCAAGACTTTGTCAAAAAAAAAAGAAAGAAAGAAAGAAAGAAAGAAAGAAAGAAAGAAAGAAAGAAAGAAAGATAAAACTGCATAGACAATGAAATTAGAGATTATATTGTAAATGAAAATGGTCCAAATGTTTCATAAGTAAAAATAACAAAAGATCAAAATACATTAAATAAAACTAATGCAACTATAAATAGATACACAATTGTATATACAACTCAATACACCTATATCAATCACTAATACAATGAGTAAACAGAAAATCAGTGAGGACATAGAATACTTTAAAAATATCATCAATCATTCTGACCTGATTGAGGTTCATAGAACAATCACCCTACAACACCAAATGCATATTTTTTCATTAGCACATAGAATATTTATCAAGATAGAGCATATCCTCAGCTGCTCAGAAAAAAAAAAGATTCAACAAATCTGAAAGGATTCAAGCCATACAAAGTATGTTTCATAACCAAAGTGGAATTAAATTAGAAAGTTAGTGAACTGAAAATCTGTGGAAAATCCTCCAACTATTTAAAAATTAAGCAACAAACTTCTAAATAATATATTGATCAAAGAAGGAAAAGGAATTTAGAATGTTTATTTTGAACTACAAGAATATGAAAGTAATATTTATGGTAAGCCACTAAGGAAGTAATAGGGGTAAACTTAGAGCATAAAATACCTATTTTGAAAAGAAGAAAAGTTTCAAATCAATGACTTAAACTTCCAATTTATAAACAGCAAATTAAACTCAAAGTAATAAAATGAAAGGGAACAATAAATGTTGGAGCAAAAATGAGAACAAACATGACATGCACAAATGTCTGACCTCTGCCCCCCCAAAAACCCTGTATAGCACTCAGATGCATTTTCCCCCTCACTTGTCCCTCAGCAGAAACTGCACTGGATTCAACCCTCGTTGCTTCACCAAATTCATTGGCCAGTGCATATTATCTGTGCAAGTCCCTCTCTTTGATTATAGGTCAGATATGTAAAGATCTTAGGATATCTTCATTGTCATTATTTTACATAACATAACAAAAAATGTACAGGTGCTATTAAGGTCCCTATACCAGTTGGCCTTGAGTCAATCAAAAGTGTCATTGGTGGGCCTAATAATATTCAAATGACCCCTTAAAAAGAATAAAAACTAGCAGCAGGTGCTTCCATGTTGGACTAGAAGTAGGATGCCATTGTGGAAAAGGAGACCATGTGCAAGCTTTTAAGGATGACTGCTAAGAGTGGAGAACATCCCTGCCCAGCAGCTAGTAAGAAAGTAGGAAATCTGGCTGAATTCTGCCAATAAGTAAGCGTGGAAGAGAATTCCAAACCTCAATTGCAAATCTACACATGAATTTCAGACTGGAGAGATCTTAAGCAATGACTCAGCTATATAATTACTAGACCTCCTGATTCAAAGAAAAGGTAAGATTTTTGTTGTTTTGGGCCACTAGTTTTACAGAAATGTGTAATACAGCAACTAATATAGTGCTTTCCTTGAGAAGCTCAATAAAATTGATAATCCTCTAGATATAGTGGTCCTCCCTAGAGAAAAAAGAAAAATGCAAATAAAGAATACCAGAAATGAAAGAGAGGTACTATATTCACTATAAATTCTTTAGGCATAAGAGGAAAACAAGGTATTATTAATAATTTTGTCCTAATAAACTCAACAACTTAAGACAAAATGGACAAATTTCATTTATAAAATTGAACTTGTAATATAGCTTCTTCAAGGACAATTTCAGGACCAAAGGTGCCTCTTGTGAATTTTTGCAAACATTTAAGGGAGAAATAGTATCAATTTTGCACAAACTCTTCTGGAAAATTAACAAGGAGCGAGAACTTCGTAACTCATTTTGTGAGTCAGCAGTACCTTCATAAGTAGAAAAAGGTCTTGAGATTAGGAGACATTTGGAAAATTCAATGAATGGAACTCAAGAATGAGCATAAGAATAGTGGAAGAGGCCCTGACCAGGGTGCTAGGCCTGCTTTCCGCACTGGGCCATGCACAGGGAGACACCTGCCCAGCCTAGACCCCGAGGCTTCCCTGCAGTGCTGCCCTGCACTGAAATGCAATCCATCTTTGCAACGATGGCAGTGGGGGCAACATCAGTGGCAGCGGTGCCCCAATCCCAAGACGTCCAGAAAGAGGAGGAATATGGCTCTGAGCAGGAATGCCTGCTACACTTTGGGTTCAAGGAGACCATGTTCTCAAATAGTGCTAAAGCTGTGATCAATAAAATCTTCCCAAAGAACTCCTATCGCGATGTCATTACCTTGTGTTGCTGTGTGCAGGTTTCCAGGCCCTGGAATGTTCTTGCTCTGGATGGCAGCAACTGCCAGCTAATTGACCTATTTGATTTCCAGAGGGATACTGAGTGGACAATATTTCAAAACAATGAAGATGGTTAAGTCTTCACAGGTGTCTTGGAGTAGGAGACAATGCATTAAGGACCTTTGCACAAAACTGTAGGAACAATGAAGTACCGAATCTAAATGGGTGTACAAAGAAGCCAAGCGCTATGTGTACCAGCCTTAGCAAGTTCTGTTCAAACTCAGGCACCTTCACTTGGCTTCCTGGACATCAATAACAAACATGTCTCTCAAAGCTCTGAACGAGTGGTGTCCACTGCTGGAGCAGCTGAACATTTCCTGGAGTAACCAAGGAACCAAGGACAGCACTCAAGCACTAGTGAGAGGCTGTGGGGGGCTAAAGGCCTTGTTCTTAAAAGGCTGCACACAGATAGAAGACGAAGCTCTCTAGGACAGAGGTGGACACTGTCCTGAGGTGGTGACTCTGAACTTGCAGACTTGCTTACAAATCACAGATGAAGTTCTCTTTACTATATGCAGAGAGTTCTGTAGATTGCAGTCCCTCTGTGCCCCTGGCTGCTTCAACATCACAGACACCATCCTGAATGCACTAGGTCAGAACTGCCCTCAGCTTAGAATATTAGAATTCACAAGATGTTCTCAACCAACAGATGTGGGTTTTACCACTTTGGCCAGGAATTGCCGTGAGCTTGAAAAGATGGACCCAGAAGAATATGTTCAGGTAAGTGATAACACATCAACCCAACTTTCTATACATTGTCCTCGACTTCAGGTGTTGCGTCTGTCCCACTGTGAGCTCATCACTGACGATGGCATTTGCCACCTGGGGAATGGAGCCTATGTGCACGACCAGCTGGAGATGATCAAGCTGGACAACTGCCCGCTCATCACAGATGCATCCCTGGAGCACCTGCTACAGCCTGGAGTGGATAGAGCTCTACAACTTCCAGCAGATCACACATGTGGGAATAAAAAGATTCAGGACACACTTACCCAACATTAAAGTCCACCCCTACTTTGAACCTGTCACTCCACTCCCATCAGTCAGGGGCAGCAGACCACTTCTGCAGATGCTGCATCATCCTAAGACACTGGAGGTGTCAGCCTCGGTGAACTGAGTATTTGAGAACACTTTAGAGTTACCTAGCATCTCCACCAGAAATGACCCCAGTGTTTTGGGAAGAGTTACTGAGTGAGGCAGTATCCAGGTCACCTGAGCCACACATACGAATACATCCACACTCTCACCCCATCCACCCTGACTCTGTGGCCAAGGGACTGAAGTTCATGCTGACTTTATTGAGTGGATTGGTAAAACTTATCCATTCCTGTCAGACACATACAGAAGAACATCATAGGAAAAGCATCATAGGCCAACACAGAGGGAAGGGCACTCCAGCAGACCGAGTGTTATTGCTATGATGGTTTCTAAATAAAGAAAATAAAGAAAAATTAACAAAATAATGTTAAGGGATTTCTCTGGGGATTTTGGAACAGTAACTCCAGTCATCCAGGGTCAAGGAAACCATGGAAAAACAATACATGAGGTATTCAGGGACCAGAAAGAAATTTCTTTGCATCCTAGAAGGAGTAGTCATCCTTATGAAATGACTACATAGCTTCTATGCTTCCTGTTTCCATGCCAACATGATGAGCTTGTCCATTCCTCCTGTGTTTCAGTATTTGACCCAGGGGTTTCTTAAGTACTCAATTGAAATCACTGCGGCAAGAATGTGCTTATTCAAATTGTCACTGTCTGTATCACACCACGCACCTGTCTTTCACTCTTCATGGCTCCCTTTGCACTCTTGCTTGATGTGTCCCCTGGTCACAATCTGCTCCTCACACGGCTGTTACTCTTTGGCTGCTATGTTTCAGTTTGCATTTTGGATGATTAGTTGGGGTTATCAAACATTTTTAAAAGAGTCATTATCAATATATATTTTCAATTCAAAAATTTACCAAGAAAAAAAGCATAGTGGAAGATGAGGCTAAAGAACTAATCTTGCAGATAAAGATGAAATGTTTATGGTGGAAAGAAACAGACCTTTGAAAGTGATCTCATGTTGAGGATGGAAGAGGTTGAAAAGAGATTCAGATGATTCTGTTTTGAACTTGAGTATGAAGATAAGTGGTGATATTATTTGCTGATACAGAAGATATTAAGAGAAACCAGATTTGATGGGGGAAGATGCATTTTCTTCTAAACATATTTAGTTTGAATTTCATAAAGTCAATCTTATGGGAGGAAAATTTAAGAGGTTCTGAGTAAGCAAATGAATATACAGGTCTTGAAATTGAGACAGTATCAGCTGGGGGTGACTCTTGCCTTGAGGACAGGGCACCCTTTCCAAAGTTGTCACTTCTGGGATACTCTGTCATCCTAATGTAGTCTTTAGAGTTCTCTATACTCATAAATTACTCTATTGTAGTTTAATAATTCTTTGTATTAACCTTTTCCTGCTTAAATCACTGGGTAATTTTTGTCTCCTGATTGGACCAATGCTGATACACAGTATTAACAAGGTGAAGTCTACTAATACATTTCTATTATTGAACTACACTGGCATCCCCATGATAATCTTTACTTCATCATAAAGTTTTTAAGGTACTTTGGCTTTCATGCAATTTTGTATTTTTGAACTGATAGTCACAATTGAGTTAGATCTGTTGAGGGTTGTGTGTGTGTAGGTATGTATGTATCTTTGTTGTGTTCTAGTACCTTTATTTATCTCAACTTATAAAATAATATAGAATGACTGGAGATTTAGCTCAGTGGTGCTGTGCCTACCTGGCAAGCACAAGGTCCTGAGTTCAATCCCTGGTACTGCAAAAAATAGATAAATAAATAAAAGAATAATAGTAATAATATAGAATGTTTTCTACTTATTTTTACCTAAATAACATTAGGTAAATCTCTTAAAAGTTACATAGACTCTCTACACAATTTCTGGAACTTCTGCATTTAGGAAAGTGGTTGTCTGACAACTTTATATATCAGAATCCTATTGCATTCTACAGCTAATTGATTCCTTTAGATTTTCTATCTATATAGGAGTCCACTTTGGTGAGTTCTATTTTTCCTCAGGATTTTCCAATTTACTCAGATTTTCATATAGATTCACTTAGTTTTGAAAATCAGTACATCTAATTTAAGAAATTAAAAGAAGTCATTTCCTATGCTCCCTTTGGTTTCCTAAGCATTTGCATTACTTCTTTTCATTGTTTACATTTTCAACATTTTTCTTTAATAAGTTCTAAAGTGTGTACATTTTATCACTTCCTCTCCCTCAGCAAGGTAATGCTTGGACTTAATTATTATACTATTATTTTCTATTTTCTAATTTATTGCTATTTTCTACTTTTTTCAAGTCCTTATTTATACTCTACATTTACATTATTTGTTTTCTAATTACTTAAGATGTTTAAAGTTATATTGATTGATTTTTATTCCTGCTTTCTAAAGTAAGTATCTAATCTTGTAAATGTTCCTGTTTTAGCTATATACATTTATATAACTGTATGAAATATGGCAGAATATATATTGCAGGAATATCTATAAATAACAGTATAAACTGTATTATATAACATGTACTAATACTTCCCAGATATTCTATAATTTTATTTGAATTTCCTCTGACCTGAGATTTGATTAAGAAGGACTTTTTTCTTTGTTTAGTTTTATTTTGATTTACATGCAGGTAGTTAGGGTACTTTATTTTGGGGATATTAATTTCTGGTTGAAATGTATACTACTGGGAGAATTTTGCATGTACTCTTCTTGTTTTTGTTTTTACATGAGGATATGAAAAGAGGGTGTATTTTCTGTTTTTAAGATATAGATTTCATATAGATATCAATTAGATATAATTTATTAAACATAGTTTAGACTTTTATTTCATTAATCTGCCATACACTATAAAATTTAAATTCTTTCAACACTGCTATGTTTCTTTTTCTTTTTGTAGCTCCTTGCTTTATGAACTTTTCTTCTTTCCCAGACTTCTGTTGAGTTGATAAAGTTCATAACATTCCATTTCTGTCTTTAGCTAACTTGGAAGCTATAGATTTCCTTTTCTATTGATTTCTTTAATTTTTAATGAGTATATTTGAGTCCAAGTTTGTAACAAATTGTTAATTTTCTATGGCTGCAAATTACTACAAATGCAATGACTTAATGCAACATAGTAGCTCAAGTTCTAAAGGTCAGGAGTCTGGCACACCCCAACTGTTTTTCTGCTTAGGACCTTACAAGGCCAAAGACGTTAGTCAGACTGGGCTCTTATTTTTTTTTTTCTTTTTTTGGCATTTCAATGCACATAATGCATTTTCTTCATATCTATACCCTCCATTACCTGCCCTTATACCTTCCTCAAAGTACTGGGCTCTTACTTGAAGGTTTTTAAGGAAGATGATGGTTATTCAAATAAAAGGTTAAAAGAAAATATTGAAAAGTATAAAAGCCTTCTGTGAACATCAGTTGTATAATAATTCATCCTTTTAATAGAGTACTCAATGTAGAAATGAAAAAGTACCACCCATGTCTCTGATTGCAGGTACTTAGGAAACTAAAGATGCACATATAATCAAAGAATGTTTTCAGATAAATGTTTAAGTTTGGAAACATGAAGTAAAGCCCCAAATATTTCAAACCTTTTGAATTTTGAATATACAGCTTAAATATATTCATAGAAATTAAATATTAGATATTCTCACATATAAATTGAGGTGGCATCCCAAATGGACTTAATCTCTCCTCAAGTAATATGTCTGCTTCATCCAGGGATAAATTAGTTGTAAATATGCAGTTATTATCATGAACGTACTAATGGAAAATATAATACAGTATATTCCATATTCCTGGTTATAAGAAAACAGATTTTTGGAAAATTTTGAAACACCTGCCAAGTTCTGAGGTGGCAGACATGGGGTGGGGAAGGGAGAAAAACACAAGTAAATGTAGTATTTCTAAACTAACTCATCTGAAAAAAGAAAGAAGAAAATGAGAAACAAAAAAATGACAGCAAGCATTTATTTATTCAACACCAGAAGACAATAGAGCTTCATAAATAGAATCCACCAGTAGGGGAAAGGAAAGAAGGGAAAGGAAAAATTATGAGAAAAGAAAAAAAATGAAATTAAGTCTATGTAAATAGGGAAGGGTGGAGGGGGTGAAGGGCGCACAGGTAATGGGGAAAAAAATAAAAACCAAGATACATCATGTACAGGTACAAACACCCAATGATAAATGTAAATGTACTGTATACCTAAAATGTACCAATAAAAGAATTTAAGGAAAAAATAGAATCCACCAGTGTTCTCATTTTTAGTCTTACAGGAGAATGAAGATCTGATGTTTCTCTGTGTTTGACTTATAGCATGTTTTTAGAACTCAGTGTGTGTATGTGTGTTTGTGTGTGTGCATTTATAAAATTCACTAAAAGGATAATTTTTAAAATCAGTATAATCAGTAAAATCAGTAAAATCAGTATAATTACCAGGATTCACAAGGCAGAAAGATTACTAGAATCATTTAAGTTCTTTCCAAATATGAATGTTGACCCCCCTTCCTCAGAGACATGCTATGGAATCAAAACACTCAGAGGCAGTTCTTCTAGACTCTTCCCTAATTTATACAGTCACAAGGAACTTTTGGAATTTTATATTCATTTGGTACCACTCAACCATCAGTTTCTGGCCTGGGGATTTAGCTCAGTGGTTCTTCTGCCTGCCTCGCAAGTGCAAGGCCCTGAGTTCGATCCCTGGTACCAAAAAGAAAAAGAAAACAATCAACAATCAGTTTCTATTATATATGTTAATTCATCCTGCAAAGAACTGTTGGGTGTTTGTGATGCTGTGTGTGGGAGGCACCGGGCACAGAAGTGCATTCCAGGCCTTGACATCAAATGGATCTGTGGATGACTCTTGCTCAGCTGGTTGCATCCTTGAGGTTTTGGTTAAGTTTTTTAACCTCTGTAGCTATTGTTTTATTTACCTGTAAAGTGGGATAATATAGCTATATCTCTACTCATAATTGAGTATTATTTTAAAGAATAAATGAAATCATGAATTTAAAGCACTTAACTCATGAAGAATTTAATCAATGTTAGTAAATATCCATATCATCTATTATTATCATTGTTACTATTATTATTACTACTGCTCTTATTATTGCCCTGAAATTGGCTTACCAATTCAGACTGGCAAATCAGTCCAGATCCTACAGTATCCCTTAGTCTTACAGGAGAAAATGCCATACACCGATGAAATGTTAAATAACCAATCAGATGCTCTGTATGAGTCTGTGAGATACAGAAACATGAGTTTCACAGAAGGCCCCACACTGTAGTGGTTAAAATTATGAATTTCACTGGAGCCGCCTGCTTTTCATCTAGTTCTATCACTGACCAGTTATGTCACAAAAAGCTAGTTATTTATACTCTCTACCAGTTTATTCAAACATAAAATGAAAGAATAACTATATATTCCTTGTAGAATCATTTGAAGATTAAGTAGAATAATACATGTAAGTCACTTATAACAGTGCCTGGAACAGACAAAGTGCTTGATAAGTAATAGCCATCATTACATCCTTCCTGATAGCCAGTTCAAGACCTAGCACAGAGATGGGCAACAAATATTTGTTGATTTATTAGAACTAATGGTATCAATAACAGACTAGAGGCCTGTAACAATAGTGTCATCAATTTAAAACTGAAGGGAATGGAGTCATTGAAATAAAGATTCAATATTCAGTGAGCCTGTATTTCAATGGTCTTGCTTTCATTTGAATATGGAAAAGGGAAAACGAAGACAGGCTTAAAAAAAGAACTATGTGGGTTAAAAGGACTAGTTTTGGAATCCACAACACACATATCCCACTTTCTAGGGCCCTCAGTCCCCAGCAGATGATACATACATACATACAGATACACATATAAATACATGTTTCAAACACATATATATGTGATAATCGACTCTGTTGTCACTGAATAATACCTTCTAATTATATTGACTGATGTGCCCTAACAGATTATTTTTATACATTAAATATTTAGATATAGTTTGACTATTGGATCAGATTGCTTGACACACATGAATGATTTTCTGACTGGTCACACACCAACTCTCTGGGCTAAGAAGATCCAGGAAAATTTGGTGACCCTATGCTACAGATTCTCTCTCCCCTGAGGAAACCTAAAATTCTTGTGTAAGTCCAAGAGCTATAAAAGTGTCCAACAGACCACTTTTGTAATACTGAGAGACCCTCAGGTCAGTCAATATTAGCTCTTAAGAATTAATTATGTAATTCAGGATTTAAAAGAAGGTCATATCTCTGAGCCAGTGACCTAACTGCTTGAAAGATTTTTCTTAACTTTTGCTTATTACCATCCGTGAACCATTTTTAATCTTTTGCTTCCTAGATATCTTGCAGCAAAGAAGCCCATGCCACATAGATTACCAATTTTAAGAGCATTACACACACACACACACACACACACACACACACACACACACTGCATTATCTCACTTGATCCTCCTGTCTTAGTTACTTTTCTTGCTGCTGAGACAAAATATCCAACACCCACAAGTTAAAGGAGGAAAGGTTTATTTAGCTCACAGTTTGTAGAGGTTTCAGTCCATAATCAGCTGACTCCAAGGCAGGGTGGTATGGCAGACAGGCATCACAGGAGAAACAGTTCATGGTGGGCAGAAGGTAGCAAAGCAACAAGGGTTGACCCCAGCTTTTTCTATCCCTTATATTTTATCCAGGCTACTTAGGGCAGGTAGCACTCACACCCTCAATCCTAATGCCCTTGATCCTAGTTTTGGACATAAAACTATTCCAGCATCACACACTCTAGATCCAGCACCTCTGAAAAAGCCCTGCCTATGACTGCATGAGGCTTTGGGGGACATCTAGACACAAGCCATAACACCTCCCAATAACCTCTTAAGTAGGAATGGCAGATAC
Source organism: Heterocephalus glaber (assembly GCF_053883595.1). Classification (NCBI taxonomy): domain Eukaryota; kingdom Metazoa; phylum Chordata; class Mammalia; order Rodentia; family Bathyergidae; genus Heterocephalus; species Heterocephalus glaber. The sequence goes on along the minus strand of NW_028258354.1, from coordinate 8,870,129 downwards.
TTTTACCGTATTCCCATTTTTAAGACATACAGATGCAGGCTTTTATGACCACACTGAAACAGGACTCCAGATGTTCGGTCCAGCACCCTTTTAATGTGTCAGCGCTTGGGACTCTGCGTGAACTGGATAGCAAAGTAGAATTATAACAAAACTGCCCCAAAGGAAATCTTTAGAGTTTTCTGTCTAGGTTCCCAGATGATGACACTATTCTGAGAATCAAATGTACACTACAGCCACAATACAGATATTTTGGCCAACAAAGTCATGTTCATGTATCCATAACATAAACAACCATATAATTTTTTCCTTCCTTGTAAAATAACTTGAAAACAGCTCCTCTTGCTGGCTTTGGAAGCCTACCTTTACCAAAGTTAAAGCAGCTGAAGGAGTCAGTACGCCTTTCTACCTATGCCCCCAAGGAAGCAGGGCTCCAGCTGTCCAGGGTAACTAATTAATACGTGGTGTTTCCCGCCCTCCTTTAGCGCACCTCTCTGCTGCCTCTTTCTCACCTCTTTCGCACCTGTTCCCTGGACACCATTGCCTGCCCGGACTTGGGACGCTGTTCGGCTGCTGATCTTTATCCTCGGGAGGAAAATTCCGCACTATTCCAAAGTATCCAGACTGTCTCCGCGGACTACTATGGCCCAATTTCTGCCATCCCAGCCTGGGGAATCTCGTTTCCTGGAGATAAGTTCCGGAATCTAGTTTAGAGAAAACTCCCTAAATCCCCAGGATCCACAGAGAAGCTGGAAAACCAAGACACCACCCCCACCACCCCCACCCCGGGGCCGCTGTAGACACAGGTGCGTGCGTCCTTTCTCCCTCTAGCGAAGCAGGGTAACAAGAAACCACGTAGTTGCTACGCTGAAGAGGGACGTGAGGAGGATGGGGACACGGAGACATGTAATTCCCGGAACAAACTTGACGAGGGAGTAAAATTAGCCAGCTTGTCTTCCCAGGGGTAAACTCGCTGAGCAAAGCACGTGAGACAGAGCGCATGTTCGGGTGCCTAGACGCGAGATTTCTAGGTCCCGCGCGGTACTGCGCCTGTTGAAAGCAAACGTGGGTTTACAGTGACTGGAGAATGAAGCTCAGGAAAGGGTGATAAGCCCAGCAACGGCATGGCACGCCCAGTTCTCCAAGCTTTTGGAAGAGTGGGAAAGCGCTGGCATCCCCCTTATTTATTGTGCCTGGGAATCCACAAGTGTCCCAGCCCCACCCCGCAGCAGTGATGCAAAGAGGGCAGTTTACCCACGTAGGCAGGAGGGGCCAAAAGGGGGCTGGACCGTCTCCAGCCAGTGGAGCGAGAGGGAGCGCGCTACACAGACACAAATCTCGCGTAAATAATTGAGTTCTGAGTCCAGTGCGTTTAGAACTTCGGAGCGCACCTCCAGCGCTTTGCTGGAGCTGGATAAAGGCAGAGCACGGTCAGGAACAGGGCCACCGGACTGAGAGCTGCTTGGTGGGCAAGTGGGACTTGCAGGAGGAATTGCAGAGCCGGTGAAGGCCGGGCTCGGGGAAGAACAGCGCGCAGCAGGCAAAGCACCCAAGTGCTCCGGAGCGGGAAGGGGGAGCGCGCGCCACGGACTCGGAGGCGCTGCACCGACAGCATGCGCTTCTCCGGAAACGCGGACGCGGGTCCAGCGCCCAACGCCAGCGCTTGGTGGACCCTGACTTCAGATGGTGCCAACAATAGCCGCGAGGTAGATGTGCCCGGAGAAGGCGACGGCCCGCCACGGGACGTGCGCAATGAGGAGCTGGCCAAGGTGGAGATCGCTGTGCTGGCTGTGACTTTCGTGGTAGCGGTGCTGGGCAATAGCAGCGTGCTGCTGGCTCTGCACCGCACACCACGCAAGACGTCCCGCATGCACCTCTTCATCCGGCACCTCAGCCTGGCCGACTTGGCTGTCGCCTTCTTCCAGGTGTTACCGCAGCTGTGCTGGGACATCACCTACCGCTTCCGCGGACCCGACTGGCTGTGCCGCGTGGTGAAGCACCTGCAGGTGTTCGCCATGTTCGCGTCGGCCTACATGCTGGTAGTCATGACCGCCGACCGCTACGTCGCCGTGTGCCACCCGCTCAAGACTCTGCAGCAGCCCGCGCGCCGCTCCCGCCTCATGATCGCCGCCTCTTGGGTGCTGAGCTTCGTGCTGAGCACTCCGCAGTACTTCATTTTCTCCATGATCGAGGTGGACAATGTCACCAAGGCTCGAGACTGCTGGGCCACCTTCATCCAGCCCTGGGGTACCCGCGCCTACGTCACCTGGATGACGAGCTGCGTCTTCGTTGCACCGGTGGTTATCTTGGGTACCTGCTATGGCTTCATCTGCTGCCACATCTGGCGCAACTTCCGCGGAAAGACGGCGTCGCGCCTGGGCAAATGTGTAGCGGGCTCTGGGGGCGCCTTCCATAAGGGCCTCTTGGCCGCGCCCTGTGTCAGCAGCGTGAAGACGATTTCCCGCGCCGAGATCCGCACCGTGAAAATGACTTTTGTGATTGTGACGGTCTATATACTCTGTTGGGCGCCTTTCATCATCGTCCAGATGTGGTCTGTCTGGGATGAGAAGCTCGTCTGGACCGGTAGGTGCTGGGACAACGGAGACCGGAGGCAGGGAGTTGTGAGGGCACAGTTTTTCTTAATATTCTTACAGTAGCTCTTGAACTTGTGTGTGCATAAAAGTCACCTCTTAGGATCACGGAAAAAATTGTCAAAAATGCAAATTTCTGAGGTCTCATCTCCAAACTTAACAATTAAGTATTTCTACAAGGGGACCCAGGAGTCAACATTTGTAGCATACAGTGATGATCCTAATACCACCAACCCAGAAGCTGTGCCCTAGAGCACCTAAAACAGAATGATGGCCTTTTGCCAAATCATTAATTATAGTGTGAATTTCCTACTTTCAAGTCTATCGAATCCAGGGAAGTATTTTTGCTGTCATAATTGCTTTTCATTGGATTGTGAAAAGCATCACAATTAATACAAAATTTTATAGACGTTTGCCAAAGTCAAGAACAAAGATGAAAATTTTTCTGGAGAAAACTGGAAAAAGATTCTTAAGAAATAGAGATCTCAAAATTGTCATTTAGCTTATATTCCCTTTCTTGTTATGAGTTTTTTCTAGCAATAATTACTTTCTTTTTCTGTAGTATTTTAAAGCACTGTTATTGATAAACTAAATTTATTAGACAAATTCATTAGTCTTTTAGCAATAATTTGACCACACTCTACATAAATTTTGTAAAGTATAGACAGCTAGCTTGTTTGATTTTCATTCACAAAATAGAAAGGCTGATTTCATAGGCTGATTTCATAATTTTCAGAATTATTCAGTTTTGCATCTTGTAAAATGTTTTTGTAAGGAGAAAAAAACTTTTTAAATCAAAAATACTATAGAAATATTTCTGATAATGGCTATACTCAGTATATAGTTATCTAGGAGAAGCCTATGTTTTTTAGGATTGAGGTCAGAGTGGATGCTATGTATTTTCTGAGTTTTATTTGCAAATAAAACTTTTGAATGTGAATTTAATTTTAACAAATAAATATTCCTGAGGGCTGTAACATTATCGATAAGGAAAAATACCATACAAACACTATTTTCTATTTATCAGTTTCTGTCCTGTTTGATCTTAGAAGTGTCTAATATTGCCAATCAAATAAAAATCCAATCTAATTATTACTGTATTGACAATTAGGCACAATTACTAAAAGCTTCTGCACTTATGGATAGAAATGTAAATGATTTCTATTTTTAATACAATCAGCCATGGATAATGATTACTTTTAATGGCAACATCTACCACAAAATATTTGCAAATGTAATTCATTTTCACATAACAAGAGAAAAACCCAAATTTATATACACTAATCAAGGGAAAGTCAGTGCTTGCTCATTACTCTTATTTTTAGAAAAAGTGCCTGATAGTGTAATAGTTTCATTGTGAAAAGTTGTAATATATATGTAATTAGACAGTACCAGTTAACATAAAATATTTCAAAATTCTATTGGAATTTCTTTCTTTTCTTTTTTTTCTTTTTTTTTGGTACTGGAGATTGAACTCAGGTCTTTGCGCTTGCATAGCAGGCGGTGAAACCACTGAGCTAAATCCCTGACCCAATTGGAATTTCTTAATCCAGCTGTTCTTAATATAATTTAATTGTTTGAAACACAAAGATGATTTTCTTTTGAAATCAAACCAAATTTCTAATTATCCATGCAAAATAGCTTTGCACATTAAAAGAATATGTTCAATGTTTAAAACCACTAAATATGGTCCATGATGCTATTCTTTTGCCTGAGCTATTAGGATGAAAATAATTTGGTATATATGGTTTTAGACACTTGAAATTTCATTGAAATTTTAGCCATTCTGTAATTGTGTGTCTATTAGCACATGCTCATATTAGTATAAAATATACAGATTTTAAAAAATAAACTATTTCATAGATTTACTTCTTGAATTAACATATCCTATTTAAATATATTAATTGTTATTTTAGAATATTTGCATTAATTTTGAGGCATTTTGCTTACAAAAATCTTTTACAATCAAGCAATTTCTAAGTGTCATCAATTTCCCTGACTAATAAACAGGATAATTTTCTGTACTAACCTATAATTTTTTCCTCTTTAGTCACTAGAAAAATGAATTTAAACAGCACTCAATTTCTTGTTTTGACTATTTAAATAGTCTTTCTTTATAATTTTTCATATAGATTCAGAAAATCCTTCTATCACCATCACTGCATTACTGGCTTCCTTGAACAGTTGCTGCAACCCCTGGATATACATGTTTTTTAGTGGCCATCTCCTGCAAGACTGTGTCCAAAGCTTCCCATGCTGCCAAAGCTCTAAGCAAACATTCAACAAAGAAGATACTGACAGTATGAGCAGAAGACAGACTTCTTACTCCAACAGTCGAAGCCCAACAAACAGCACGGGTACATGGAAGAACTCACCTAAATCTTCCAAGTCCATCAAATTCATTCCTGTTTCTACCTGACCCCAGGTTCTTACAGCCTGACTCTTGTGACTGACTTTTGGATCTATTAGCTGGATCCAACTAGAAATCCTGAGAACAAATGAACTCAGGTGGGAGAAACATAATTCAGTTCATTTTGTACAAGACTTTGTTTTTAGTTGCATTTTCCACATTGCTGACCAAGCAGTGTGAATTGCTTTGTACAGAATGTTAATGAAAACACACTACACTAAAAAGTGTAGGCCTGGTTACCCAAAATATAACAGGAGTTATGTTTTTAAGGAAAAAATCATAACCACTCTGACTTTATATTTTGTTGGTTTATTTTTGTTTCTGACATAAGTCAATCTTGACTGGTTTTCTGAACAAAGGGAGGTCATCATTTAGAGGAGACTTAGAATAATTGTGTTTCCATCCAATAAAATTAATGTATGCATCATAAAGTGAAGCCCCAAACAGTGACCTAGAGAGGTCATCTTGAAGAGGTGGGAGCTGGGGCATATATTGAGCAGGAGGTGGCTAGTTCAGAGTGAAAAAAAGTTCAGCTAGAAGCAATAAATCATCCTGAATTTCAAAATTGCAACTGGCAGTGCCCTTCTGTAGGTTCCTCACGATATATGGGCTCTGAAGTGTTGTAGACAGGCCAATAATATGTTTTTCCTCACACTACAAAATTGTTTTAAAATCAGATTTGTTTGAGGAATGCCAAATTTTACAGAAAAGAAGAAAAAGACTACACTTAAGGTAGTCTGAAGACTTATGTTGAACACTGTAAACGTATTATTTTACCATGTTATAAGATGTCCTGTGTGATGCTAGATATTAACATGATCATTCTCTTCATGTTTTGTGAATCCAGCTTTATAGATGAGAGTCTTCTTGATAGTGACTCAGAATATAAAATGCCCCCTCCCATGTTTAATTGGGAGATCCTTCCAATTTCCCATACACCTAACAGTTTCAGAATAGAGAAGAGCAGGGGTAGGGGTCAAGGGCAGGAAGGTACATACCTAGTCTGAGTTCCATCATTACTAAATGCATGACTTTGGACAAGCTACTTTAAAACACATAAAGTCTCTGTTTACTTGGCTGTATAATGGAGATGGTAACACTTACCTCACAGGGTTGTTGTGAGGACTAGATGAAATTAAATATGTGAAAAGAGCTTCATAAAATGTAAAATAGTGTATATATGTATGCTAACAGTTGCTTTTATTTTATTCTTGGGATTTCCAGAATTGCACAGAGGATTTTCTCACTTATTTTTTGTTAAGCAAAAGTGGTTAATTTCATGTCTGTGACATAAAATCCTGAAATTTAAATATAGATCTGCTGACTCATTGTAAAGCATTACCAGTAACAACTCAGCCTGACTTGTCTTGCTCAACTAAAGTTTTCCAGTATACAGAACTTGCTGTGTTTTGAATGCAGGTAAACCAAAGCCACCCAAGAACATCAGTTGCTTTTATTTCTAAACAGCAATAAATTACAACACTCCTAGCAGTTGGTTCATTTTTTTTGTTAATGGAACTAACTGGTTTTTGTCTAGCTATTTTGTCTGGCTCCTTCTTTGAAACCATACAGCAATTTGAGAGTAAATATTTTGAGTCTCTTAGAGGAAAGAATAGTTACTTTTAGTAGTAGTACATAGCTTCTTTTTTTAACTTTGTAGATAAGAGTCTGAATTTGCATAGCACTGCAATAACCTGGAACCATGAACTTCAGTCCTCTTCATTCTTCTGTCTTTCCAACTTCTCAGCCCTTAGACTCCCTAGGCTGATAAGCCTAAAAAATGTTTCCAAATGTTCTGTAGAAAGCAGTCCCATTGGTTTTAGAATTCCTCTTTCTAAAACTAACAAATAGGACTGAGGATATAGCTAGGTGGTGAGCACTTTCTTAGAACCCTTGAGGCCCTGGGTTCAATTTCAAGCATGCAAAAAAGTCACATTGAATAAAAACTACAAGTATATTTCTTAAAGGGCACTGTTCAATATAAGTCATCAACTAAATGAATCACTTCTTTATTTAAATTAGAGCACCAGAACTGTAACACTGCCTCTGTAAGATGGTCAACCTTTTTGAGAATTTCTTTTTGATAATTTAAAAACTGAAGACTTGTATTGGAACAAAGGAGCCCATTTTTTTCTAAAAATTACATCCATTTTCAAGGTAATAATTTTTTGTTCTTATATGGATACTGTTTCAAAATATTGACATGTATCCCCAAGGAAATCAATTCCATTTGACTTTATTCCTGGGGGCATCTCTCAAATAAAACACACATCAAACTCCCTGCCTGTCTTTTCTTCTTTTAGATACCTCAGGAGATGAAAGGGTAGGAAATAGACTGGGAAGGCAAAAGAAGATCCAGGTTCTACTTTTGCAGCAGTCAAATATGTAGCCTTGTTCTCTGGGGAGTAAGACAGGGAAACTTATTATATCTACTGCTAAAACTTCTTAATGTTATATATCTAGAAATGGCATTCATATTACTCCAGTCTACAGTTCAAATCAGAAGAGTTCTGCCTGTTTCATGAGAAGGAAACTGCAGGCAATGAGGAGGATATGTTCTGTGAAGAAAAGTTTTCCTTTTCTTGACCAAAGAGAAGACCTGAGTTATGCCAAATGAAGGCTCACAGTCAAGAGTGAATGTATGGTACCATCTTATTGTATTTTATAGGGTTATCTGTGGGAAGATCCTGCAAGTACACAGTACTAATGTATTTATGTGAGTGTCAAATTCAGAAAAAAAATTTAAGAATTAATCTGATAATATCAGAATTACTACCTTTCCACACACAAAGTTAGTTGTTTTTATATCACAAGATTTCTTTTTTTAAATTAATTTTAGTGGTACATTTTAGGTATACAATATAATGACATTCATCACTGAAAATTTGCATCTTTACATAATCTCTCTTGGTTCTTATTTTTCCCCATTCCCCTGCCCTTCCTTCAACCCCTCCATCCCTCCCTATTAAAAAGACGTTGTTTTCAGTTTTTCATTTTCTCATATTAATTCCATTCCCTTCTTTCCTTTCCCCTACCCCTCCTACTTCCCCTTCCCCTTTGCCCCTTTTCTTCCTATTTCACATTATCTATTATACCTTTTAGTTCTTATTTACACTTTCAGTTTCTCACACTAGAGAAACTATTCAGTATTTACACGTGTGTCCTATTTATTTCACTTAAGACTATCGCCTCAATATGCATACATTTAGCTATGAACGTATCTAATTTTGCAATTTTTATGGCTGAGTAGTACTCCATTTTATATATTAAAAAAAAATACATTTTCTTTATCCAGTCTTCAGTTGATGGGCATTTTGGCTGCTTCCCAGTTTTAGCTATTACAAACTGTGCTGCTATGAACATGGGTGCACATATACCACTATGGTATGATTCTTTTAATTCTTTTGGGAAGATACCTAGCAGGGGAATAGCTGGGTCAAATGGGACTTCCAGTCCTAGTTCTTTGAGGTATCTCCATACTGATTTCCACAGTGATTGCACCAATTTACACTCCCACCAGCAGTGGAGCAGGGTTCCTCTTTCCCCACAGCCCCACCAGCATTTGTTTTGGTTGATTTCATGATATCAGCCATTCTTTTTTTTTTAATTCTTTTATTGGCACATTTTACATATACAATACACTTACATTTATCATTGGGTGCTTGTACCTGTACATGACGTATCTACGCTCTTATTTTTTTCTCATTACCTGTGCACCCTTCACCCCCTCCACCCTTCCCTATTTACATAGATTGTGTTTCCATTTTTTTTCTTTCTCATAGTTTTTCCTTTCCCTTCTTCCCTTTCCCCTTCCCCTCCCACCACCCCTACGTCTTGGACCTTTTCCTATTTCAAATTATAAATTATTCATTTTAATCCTTTTAATCCTTATTTACACTTTTAGTTTCTCACACTAAAGAAACTATTCAGTATTTACACATGTGTGTCCTATTTATTTCACTTCAGAGTATGGCCTCGATATGCATCCAATTCGCTATAAATATCTCCAGTTTCTCGTTCTTTATGGTTGAGTAGTAATCCATTTTATGAAAAAACCACATCTTCTTTATCCAGTTTCCAGCTGATGGGCACTTGGGCTGTTTCCAAGCTTTAGCTATTACAAAATGTGCCGCTATAAACATGGGTGCACATACATCGCTGTAGTATGATTCTTTTAATTGTTTGGGGAAGATAGCCAGCAGGGGAACAGCTGGGTCAAATGAGACCTCTAGCCCTAGTTCTATGAGGTATCTCCACACTGATTTCCATAGTGGTTGCACCAGTCTGCACTCTCACCAACAATGAAGAAGGGTTCCTTTTTCCCCACCACCCACCAACATTTGTTATTGGTTGATTTCTTGATAGCAGCCATTCTTTCTGGGGTGAGGTGAAATCTCAACATTATTTACATTTGCATCTCTCGAATGACCAATGATGTTGAACATTTTTTCATATTTTTATTTGGTATTTCTACTTCTTTGCCAGAGAAATGTCTGTTCATTTCAGATGCCCATTTTTGGATTGGGTCTATAATTTGGGAGGTCTGATTTTTTTAAAGTTCTTTATAGATTCTAGATAGTAGACCTTTGAAGAACAGCAGGTCAAAATTTTTACCCACATTGTGGGTTGTCTCTTCACACTGTTGGTGGATTCTCTTGCTGTGCAGAAGCTTTTTAGTAAGAAGAGCTCTCACTTGTCGATTGTGCTAATTCACGGGAAACTGAGGTTTTGTTCATAAAGTCTTTTCCTACACCAATGTCTTTAAGAGTTCTACCTAACCTCTCTTCCAGCCAGTTGAGTGTTTCTGTTTTAATATTTAGATCTTTCATCCATTTTTATTTTAGTTCAGTGCATGGTGAGAGATATGTCTAGTTTTAATCTTTGGCAAGTTGAAACCCAGTTTTTCCAGCACCATTTATTAAAGAGGCTATCTTTCCTCCAGTGAGGGTGTTTGGCTCCTTTATCGAAGATGAGATGGATTAAAGATCTAAATATTAAAATAGAAATGCTGATTTGGCTGGAACAGAGGTTAGGTAGAACTCTTGAAGACATTGGTGTAGGAAAAGATTTTATAAACAAAACCTCAGTTACCCGTGAACTAGCACAAACAATCAACAAGTGGGATCTCTTCGTATTAAAAAGCTTCTGCACAGCAAGAGAAATCACCAGCAGTGTGAAGAGACAACCCACAATGTGGGAAACAATTTTGACCTGCTGTTCCTCAGACAAAGTCCCTACTATCTCGAATTTATAAAGAACTTAAAAAGATCAGACCTCTCAAATTTAAAGACCCAATCCAAACATGGACATCTGAAATGAACAGACATTTCTCACACAAAGAAGTAGAAATAGCAAATAAACGTATGAAAAAATGTGCAACATGACTAATCATTCAAGAGATGCAAATGAAAACAACACTGAGATTCCACCTCACTCCAGAAAGAATGGCTGCTATCATGAAATCAACCAATAATAAATGCTGGCAGGGCTGTGGGGAAAAGGGAACCCTGCTCCACTGCTGGTAGGAGTGTAGACTGGTGCAAGCACTGTGGAAATCAGTATGGAGATACCTCAAAGAACTAGGACTGGAAGTCCCATTTGACCCCGCTATTCCACTACTGGGGATCTTCCCCAAAGAATTAAAATAATCATACCACTGTGATATATGTGCGCCCATATTCATAGCAGCAAAATTTATAATAGCTAAAACTTGGAAGCAGGCAAAATGCCCATCAACTGGAGACTAGATAAAGAAAATGTGGGGTTTTTTTTTTATAAAATAGAGTACTACTCAGCCATAAAACTGAGAAATTAGAGACATTTATAGCTAAATGGGTGCACATTGAGATGATACTCCTAAGTGAAATAAATAGGACACACGTGTAAATACCGAATAGTTTTTCTAGTGTGAAAAACTGAATGTGTAAATAAGGACTAAATTGTTAATAGATAATGTGAAATAGGAAGAAAAGGGGCAAAGGGGAAGGGGAAGTGGGAGGGGTAGGGGAAAGGAAAGAAGGGAATGGAATTAATATGAGAAAATGAAAAACTGGAAACAAAGTCTTTGTAAATAGGGAGGGATTGGAGGGGTTGAAGGGAAGGCACAGGAATGGGGAAAAATAAGAACGAAGAGAGATTATGTAAAGGTACAAATTTCCAATGATGAATGTCATTATATTGTATACCTAAAATGTTCCAATGATTAAAATGAATAATTGATAATGCTAAATAGGAAGGAAAGGTCTAAAGGGGTAGAGGAAGTGGGAGAGGTAGGGAAAGGGAAAGAAGGGAAAGGAAAAATTATGAGAAATGGAAAAAAAGGAAACAAAGTCTTTATAAATAGGGAAGGGTGGAGGGGGTGAAGGGAGGGAAGGGAATGGGGAAAAAATAAGAACCAAGATACATCATATAAAGATGCAAGTTCCCAGGGATAAATGTAAATGTATTTTATACCTAGAATGTACCAATAAAAGAATTTAAGGAAAAAATTGTAGGAACTATCTGATTTCTTCTTTAATTTTCTCTGTGACCCATTGGTTATTCAGAAGTGTGTTGTTCAGTTCCCATGTGTTTATGAAATTCTTGTGATTTCTTTTGCTATTGATCTCCAATTTCATCACACTATGGTCTGATAATATACAAGGGACAACTTAAATTCCTTTTTACTTACTTAAATATGTTCTATGAGCAAATATGTGGTCTATTTTGGAGAACAACCCATATGCAGCTGAAAAGAATGTGTATTTTGATTTTGTGGGGTGGAAGACTCTGTAAACATCTGTTAAGTTCATTTGTTCAAGAGTTTGATTGAGTGCTAGTATTTCATTGCTCTTTATTGGTCCGGTTGATCTATCTATTTGTGACAGTGGGGTAATGAGGTCCCCCACTACTATTGTGTTAGTGCTTATTTGATTTTCCACATCCTTTAGCATGTGTTTTACATAGTTGGGCACACCATTGTTTGGTGCATATATATTTATGAGTGTAATCTCTTCCTCCCTTTACAAGGCTGTAGTGTCCTTCTTTGTCTCTCTTAATCAGTGTTGGTTTTAAATCCACTTGATCTGCAAAGAGGATAGCTACTCCTGCTTTTTGGGGGGGTCCTGTCATATGTAGTATTGTTTTCCACCCTTTAACTTTCAGTCTATGTGTTTCTTTTTGCATTAGGTGGTTTTGATATGCAGCATATTGTTGGCTTTTGCTTCTTGACCCATTCTGCCAGTCTATTTCTTTTGATTGGTGAATTGAGATCATTAACACTGATGGTTATAACTGATATGTATTGACTTATTGTCATGACTTTTTTTTTCTGTTGGATTCTCCCCCTTTGCATTTAATTTCTTCTAATGCAAGATAGAATCATTCTGGATAGGCTCCTAGTGTTGTCATCCTCTTTGTCTTTTCCTAGGATACTGTCTAAAATTTGTTGGAGTGCTGGTTTGATATTCATGAAGTTCCTAAGGTGCTCTTTGTCATGAAAGTGTCTTATTTCTCCATCCATTTTGAAAGATAGTTTCTCAGGGTACATCAATCTGGGTTGGAGGCTGTTTTCCTTTAGGGCCTGAAGTACATCACTCCAAGCTCTTCTTACCTTGAAAGTTTGTGTTGAGAAGTCTGCTGTGACTCTGAAAGGGTTTCCTTTGTGATTTGTTTCTTTTCTCTAACTGCATATAGAATTTTGTTCTTTTGGGTTTCTGGAATCTTAACAATTATATGCCTATGTGTAGATTTTGTTTTGATCAAGGCTAGTTGGGGTCCTATATGCCTCACTTATCTGTATGTCAAGTTCTTTTCCCCTGCTTGGGAAGTTTTCTGCCCTCACTTCTGTAAACAGGTTTTTTTATGTCATCTCCACTCTCTCCTATTTCTTCATTGACTCCAATCAGTCTTATGTTATTCTTCTTTGCATCATCTAGCAGCTGCTGGATTGCTTTCTCGTGGTCCCTTACTATTTTAAAGCATTTTTTCTTTTCCTGGTCACTAATTGCAATCTTATCTTCTGTATCTGAAATTCTGTCCTCACATTGGCTCATTCTGCTGTGTAAACTTTCAATGGAGTTTTTAATCTCCTGGAAATCTGTTTGCATCTGTTTTATGGATTCCATTTGTTTCCTATGTTGGGATTCCATTATGTTTCTCATCTCCTCTATTTTTTTTTTAATCTGTGTCCTCTCTAGATTTATTAATCATGTCTTGCACTATGGGCACAATCTCTGGTGTTATCTGAGAAATTATTTCTGATTTCCTTTTTTCCAGATCCTTTTTCATTGCCAGTTCAGGGATTCCAGGTAGTTGAGTATCAGATTGTTCCATCTCGTTTCCCTTTGGGGTTGCTTTAGGTGATCTGGAAGTCTGGTTCTGAAACTTGTTTACATGTGTTCTCATTTCAACGGGGGTGGGGGGGAGGGTTGTATGTGCAGCTGGCACTTGCATGGCTCACCTCATCTGTGCTGGGGGCAGCTCTGCTCCTCAGTGCTGGGGGTGGTGGTATGGTGGCCTGGAAGGCTTCTGCTTCATGCTAGGGGTGGCTCTACAAAATTTCTGACAGGCATATTCTATGATACTTTAACTCACTAATGTAACAAACTTATTAAGAATTGACATTGTATATTTAGTATTCCACTTTTGAAAGTTTTGGGGATGTTCTATGTCCTCTACCTTATTATGCTATCTAGAATAATTTCAGTGTGTTTTTCCTGGGCTGATTATATGACTCCAATTTTGGACAGATGTTGAAATGTGTTATGATTATATTTAGTATTTGGTCCTTTAAAGAAAAAAAATGGCCTGTAGTATTTGTTGAGGTAACTGTTATATTTTTGCTTAATTTTACTGTGTGTTGGCTTATTTATATAAATAAAAATAAATTTCAGATTTGCTTGAAATAATTTTTACAACTTAGTTTAATAATGAAACACTTTTCAAGCCAATTATGCTGATTTTGAGAAAACAGACTTCTTTTATAGTTGATATCTAATGACAGGTTTATATTTGAGAACAAAAGTGGAAGTGTTAATACTACTTACTATAGTAAGAATAAGAGAAATTTTGTAATTACCTTTTCAATAAACTATAACCAAGAAAATAAACCAATTTGTTAGACACCCCAAATAATCGGATTTAGTGGAGGTTGTGTGTTATCCAACCCTTAAAATTTCATCTATGCTAATTTATTTCTAGAAATTGGTCAGATTGACTTTGGAGGCCCCAAGGGTCACGAATATTCTTTTTATATGGTCTTTAAAATTAGAATTCTTTTCCCTGTGGGGGAATAAGTTCAAATCTTACTAACTTTCAACTTTTGTTCTTTGTTTTTTTCAATTTTTTAAGTCAAATCCTAAAAATATAGACTAAAAGCTAATTTGGGGTTTGGCCTAAACTCTAGAAGTAATCAATGTCTAGAATTTATGACAGGGATTTTGAAGCCTCTATTTCAAAATACCACAGTTATTTTAAAGACTTATTATAAATGCCTAAAGAAAAAAGCATTTCTACCAATGCATATTTATATAAATCCTATGGATCAGGTAAAACTGAAATACTATATATACCAAAGAGACTATAAAAAATGTACTATTGGAGAGTTTGTTCTTCATTATTCTCTATCTTTAAACCTTCTTAATCTTTAGAGTTATATGTTTTGTTTTGTTTTTACATTTCTGTATTCCAATTGCCTTTCAGACACCTTCACTGTGACACACAATGAAAATGTTTTGCTCTGTTGGCTTATTGGTCTCTTTTCCCTAAAATGATCTCACTATGTCTCTCTTAAAAATAAGAACTGTTTTTTTCATCTTTGTAATCCCAGTGTCTGTCATAAAAAGCTGGTCAATTAAGGTAAATGTAGGTATTCTAAATATATCTATTCATACAGAAATTTATACATAGACATAATTCATATATCTCATTATGAGATATTGTGAATATTTAAAGTAAGAAGCTTTAATTACAAGAGCGTATTTAGTTAATGAAAAGTAGTAGAGGAGAGAGTGAGAAGTCCTATTTTCTCATCATCTATAGCTGAATGGTCTTAGGAAAGCTATTTTAATGCATCTGGACACCTAAGCAATAACTTGGTTGGAGAAAACAAAAATGAATTTATAGATAAGCCCAAACTTAATCCTAGTGGAAAAGCTTTGCTACCATTACAGTGATGTAACCCTAAAGTACCATCCAGAGGGACTTCATCAGAACTTAATTCCAAGTGTCTACTTATCATCCCCCCTTTAAAAAATCCCAGCTTACATGATTCACAAAAGCATCCATATTTTGAGCATAACCCCATCTCATGAGGTTTTTTTTTTTTAACCTAAATATCTATTACCTGGATTGATGACCCCAAGCTTTAATCCTCTGAGCCACTTTTTCCTTTAATATACAGATAAAGTAGTTTCAGCCTCATTTCAATCCTTGTGCAAAGTCTGCCTGTCCCTGGATCTAAAGAGAATTCTAGGGTTTATTATGAATCCTTGCTTCTGCTGAACACTCACTATTAGTTTACTTTTCTTGACTAATTTTTCCTCTCTGGTTTCACTAGCCACTTTTCCCCCAACGGTTCCACAAGCATTTGGCTGCCCTATATGATCAAGGTTAAGGTTTCCTTGAAGGTTAAGGGATCATGTGGAAGCTTAGAATATGCTCCAAAAGAGGCCATGATTCATATTCATAGTCCTGAGCATCCATGAATATTCCCTCTAAAATTAGTCTGTGCACATCCTTCTGTTTAAAACCTTGCTGGTTGCCATTTTGCCTCCTTTCTCTACCAAAATCCAAAAGCCTTAATTTTTCCAACTTCTGGAAATTAGCATTTCTTCTACATTGGGATGTAGAATTATTTGCTTTTAATTGTCTAAAACAATCTCATTTAGACTAAGCCTTGAAAATAGTCCACTGTGTTTTAGGCATTTTTCCTTAACCAAAGGAGTAATTCTTATTCCCCACCACTACCAAAATGCTGGTTTTTTCCTAGATCAAAGAGTTTAAGCTGAAAGTTGTCTTTAAATAACTTCTTTTTTATAATTTACTTTATACTAGTTATGAAATATGTGTAGGGTGCGTGAAAAATTCAAATTTTTTCCCTTTTTATGTATCTGTGAATCTTGTTACCTGATATTCTCCATGATGAAATAACATCACTTACCGTAGTCACACAGTTATAAGGTCATCTCAAGGTACTCTATCAGATATCCATCCCATAATGCTTTAAATGAGGCCAATCTGGGGGAACTGATTTCTCTATTCCTCCCTGATAAATATTTGTATTCTTTGTGCTGATGTGCAAATTCTGTGACATTCCTTTCCACAGCAGTCAAGCATAAGCAAATGACAGGCAATTGTGTTATACTTTAAGAGTCACTGTGTCCTTAATGCCCAGCCCAGATTTTTGCTTTAGTTTACCTAAGTATTATTTTATTGTACTGAAGTATCATATAAGATAGAGTCTATGAGGTGTGATCGAAAAGTTCTCCCCCTCTGTTCAAACACACTCATCCCATCATTCTTGCCATTTTCTGAAGCAGTTATAGAAGTCCTCTTTTGTGAGTGTCTTCAGTTAGACTATTGTCTCCTGAATCAATTCTAAATGTTTACCTTTTGTCGCCATTTGGACTTTGAGAAAGAGGCAGAAGTTGCATGGCTCCAGTTCCAGATCCAATGAATAAGGTGGATGAGGACACCATGTAATGTTTTAAATGAGCCTGCCTTTCTGTTGGTTGACTCTGGGCCATTATATATTTTGCTCTTTAGTTTTATTCTGGGTTGCAATAATTTTTTATAAAATTTAAACATTCACAGTATATTTTGTTCATTCCTTGTTTAAAAACTCTAACATAATTTAAAGCAAATGAAAACAATGAACAATTCTGTCTCGATTAGCCTTTCACATGGGCCAGCTGCTAGCCAAAGTCTCTGCTAGTAGTGTTTATACTTCTCTCCTCTTTCGCATTCTCTTTTTCATTATACTATCTTTAAAACATTCTCCATTTATCAGGCTCCATTTTCCAGCTGTGGCTCAACTTTTAGCAATAGCACCAAGTTGTTTGAAGCAATACAAATAGAACCAGGGCCTTCCACAATCTGTATATGAGGAAGGGGTCTTACTCCTTGAGTTCTGTGGTTCTCAGTGAGAAATCAGGGCCCAGTCCATTTCTCAGAATGTGCAAGAAATATTTACTCTTAGAGGCTCTTGAAAGAAAAAGAACAAACTATGTACAGTGAGAGCAAGCTTTTAGAAAACCCAAAGAATCCACCAACTATATTCAAAGAACAAAGAATTTGGATCAAAGTTTTTATCTGTCTGCTATTTTTCAAAAGAGCTAGAACATGAAATATGAACATTTTGAGATATTTCAACTGATAATTATCTTGCAATTATTTCAAATGGTATTTGTAGAAAGCACCATTTTCTACTGCATCCAAATAATTTTCTCTTCTCCTGACACAAAATAGTGCAGATAAATGGGTTAGCATATATGGGATAGAAATAGACACTCAGAGATAAGGATAGAAGAGGAAAATCTCCCATTTAGAAATGTTACAAATGTACTAAATGTTACTAATGTTGCATGCATGAATGTCTTTTTTCCTATTTATATTTATGTATAACTTACCTGCTGAATAATTCTGGAATAATTTAATAAAGATGCTTTAGTTGATTATAAAAGTCACTCTCCTATAAGTGATTTTTATCAATGACTTATCTACCTAAGCTAAACTCATAATTTCTTTAAGCAAATACGTAATGAGATCATTGAACACATTGTTCAATAATGAAAAGGTAACTTTCAGGGAAATCTCTATTGGTTAGTCAATTGCATATATAGTGTAGGAATAAATGTTTTGAGTAGGTAAATAAGGTATTATCTTGGTGCCAAACACAGACTAAGAAAGTTCCAAAACACAAACTATGTTTGCTTTTCTTATGGGAGTCTACTCTTGAGGGCCTTGTTGTTTCAAATGATATTCCAAGAGATAAGAAACTTCACAATCTTTGGAAAACAAAATGCTAATATGATTTACATCTTGTTAGGATTAGGAGCCACTAAAATTACCCTTTGCCATTTCAAATAATTCTGATTAGTAAATCTGTGAAGAAAATAGAGATGCGTGACCTGCTTTGTAGTTCTATTAGTGAGAGATGAAAGAATGCCTGTCATTAGGTTTTATGAATTTTAATATTTTTCATCAATATTTTAGGGTTAACTAGGGGTTATCTTCCTCCTTTATTCAAATACAGAAATGGTGTCTCTGAACAATATTTCAGGAAAAGGTGAAGAATTTTTCACCCCCTGTAACTTCTTTAATCCTAGACCATTTCCAGCCTTCTTGTAAATGGCTTTCCCACTGGCTTGTCTAGTTTTGAGTTGAGTTATGGACATGGTGTAGAAGCTCAATTCACATCCCAAAATTAGAACATTTAATTTCTCTGTCTGAAAATTCCTTTCTTTATCCCAGTAACTGACATTTGACAGTGGTACTTACCATTTCCTGCCGACCCCTTACACTGTGGAATTCGGTCCTTCTGTGTTCATCAGCCTCTGCTACCCCGCCTGCTTCCTGCCAGGTGGCACCTGCAGATCACCTACTTCCAGGCTGATCTTTGAATCCTTACTGACACAGCTCTTATCAATCCATATGTGTCTGCATCCTGGTTTTCAGGGCACAGCTTCTCAATTTTTAAAATGTAAGTGACCTCAGCATCTGCTCAGAGGCACATTCTAATTCAAGCAAATTTGGGTTCAGTAGGACTGATTACAAGATTCTGAATTTCCAACTGCCTCACCTGTGATGGATGGCAAGGCTGGCCCACACTGAGCAGAAAAGCCCTATAGTGTCTTGGAGCTTTTTTCTATGTGGTGATGCAAAGTATCACCTCATTATTTTCAAGGTTTCCTCCCAGATCAGTACCGTATCTGGAATACGTAACCTTTGAAATGGCAAAATCAAATCAAATTGTCCAACCTGGTCACTTCCTGAAACATAGCCTCTGTGATTTCTCAGTTTGCTTCTTGCATCAGTGTGTTGTCTCCAGATATTCATTTGTAGTTACCAGAATCCAGAGCTAGATGCAGAAAAAGGAAATGGGCACTCAAAGACTAATGTAAAAGTCATGCTAATTTTTAAAAACTCATATGTTTTTAACAAAACAAAGGAAGTATTTTCCTAGAGCAGAGAAGATTCCCTCACTTCAGTACCCTATGATGACAATTTCATAATTGCAAAACTCCTTGTCACATAGAGGGACCTGTGTGTGTGCCTCTTCCATAACAAATCTTTCCCCACAGGCAGGATGACTAACCTGTACTTTCACAGCATCTAGACATAGTTATTTTACAGTAATATTCTTTAACTCCTGAAAATGTGCATTCTGATAAGTGAATATATATATATATATGTGTGTGCTTAAGCTGTTTATCTCTCCATTTTTATTTTCTCTCCTTAATGCATACATATAATTGAAAAATCAGATCTCACTAAGATGACGAAAGTTTCTCAAAAATAACTGTCTTCCTACTTGTAAATAACAAAAGATAAAAATACTTTTTTACATTTACTTAAGTCAATATTTACTAAGTTCCTGTTATGATGTGAGACACTCCCCATTCATTCCCTTATCTTTTCTCTTCCTCCTCCCAACGTAGTTATACCAACATTTTAATTAATTTGATAAGCACTGCTTCTATTTCTTATTTTGGAATGTACCTTGTGTGATGTGTATTAAACCACTTCAGTTGTCATTTGATTAGTGTTTGCATTGTATAGTTCTTCTTTGCAGCCTGCTTGTGTCTGTGTAACCCATTTATATCTTCATATTTAAAGTGTACTTCCTGTATGCCACATATAATTGAGCCTTATCTGACAATCTCTTCCTTTCAATTTTAGTGTAAAATTCACTTGCATTTAATAGAACTTTTATTATTCGAGGGCTTAAATATATTCTCTTGCTATTTCTTTTTTATTTACTTCACTTGTCTGGTCTTGTTCCCTTCTTTTTCTGCCTTCTTTTGGATTAAAGTCTTTCAGTATTCTATTTTTTCTCCAATATTTATATTCTTTCTCTCTCAATCTCTCTCCTTCTCTCTCCCTCCCCTCCCTCTCTCCTTCTCCCCATTTAGAGGTTGTTCCGTTACCCTGAGTTTTACAATATGAATCTTTACCTTATGACAGTCTACTTCCAAAAATATAACACTTCACAGTAATTCAAAAGCCTTATACAACATGCTTTCATCTTCTGATATTCTTTGTCTTTGTTGTCATACAGCTTGTAAAACTCAAAATGCATGCTATTATTTTTGCTTTAGTCAATTGCCTTTTAAAGAAACTTTAAATATAAGAATGAATGTATTTTAGATATCCAAATATTTACAATTTTCAGTGTTCTTTTTTCTACTATATAGCTTCAAATATCCATCAGGAGTTATTTTTGCTCTGCCTAAGAACTTCATTTAACAATTTTGTAGTGTATATCTGTTGGCTTCAAATTTTCTCACCTTTCAATTGTCTGGAAAGTCTATGAGTATTTTTCCTGAGCACAGATTTCTAGGTTAACAGAATTTTCTTCCCACCACTGTAAGATACTGTTCCACTGTGTTCTTGCTTGGAACTTTTTAATGAGTTTCATGATTAGTTTCGTCTATGTTCTTTTTATGCAATTCTTTGTTCTTTTTGTGATGCTTAACAATTTGATTATGATATGCTCTGGTGTGGTTTTATTTGTGTGTTTGATGCTTGGGTTTATTGAGTTTCTTAGATCTGTGAGTTTATAAATTTCACCAATTTTGCCCATATATATTTTTCTCTTTATAGGATTCCAAGCAGTTATGTTATAATTTTTAATATTGTCCCACAGGTCACTAACGGTTGGCTCATATTTTTGTTCTCTTTCCTTTTCTCCTTCACCTTACACTAATTCTATTGCTGTTTTCTAAATCACTAATCTTTTCTTCTGTAGTATTTTAATCTTTTAATCCTATCTCATGTTTGTGTCTATAAATATATTTTATTCATCTATAAAAAGTTCATTTGGGCCTTTTAATATCTTAATTTTCTTCATCATGCTTAGATTTCTCTTATGAATTTGAACATATCTATTATTACTTCTATGTCTGCCATTTTTATTTTATCTTTTATTTTTATTAGTTCATATTTGCAGTACATTCATTGAAGAGAATTGGTACGTACATATATAAACACATATCAATTCTCCCCCCCAACCTGTCCCACTTCTTTTTTGCAGGATCTTCTTTTTCTTTTTGAGATTTTCTTCAAATTTTAAGAATTAAAAGATAAACATACCCTGTTAAATCCATATCTATAGTTAATTTTAGCTATTTTCTATCTATCTTTTATATTGTAGATGGGCTGTGAAGGAGAACTCTATTCTAAAGGGCAACTTTTCATTAAAAAATATTTTGATGGTATCCACGGCATTAAAGGCACATGAGTTAAGCCTCATTTAAAACTAAGGTCTAATTTCTATGATTAAAAACAACTGTACTGTAAAAGAACCCTTTTTACCCACATGTTCTTAATATGACTGACTTTAGGAAATACTTTTTAAATATTGTGGCACTTCCTAAATAGGTTGCTTATGAACTCAATACAAGAAAGAATTACAAATGAAATTTTTTAGTTTCATTGTATTTGAATATAATGTTTTAGGTATTTTATACAATGTTAAACTCACTTTAACTTTTTCTCTGAGTAACAGGGACTTTTTGGCCCCCTCAAAATTTTGTATCTAAGTACAATTTTGTAGAGCTCCTTTAATATTCAGAAAATTTTTAAAAGTTTAAGAACTCCTGTCTTTGAACCACTCCTGCTAGATCTGTCTCCTTGGCCATTGCTGTGTCCCATCCAAGACAAAGCAAAAATTTAATGTGTTTCCTGAGATGCTGACGTTTGTGTTATGCTACAATAAGAGTCAGACCTGCTCCATTTAGGCTACTTCTTCCAGCCCTCTGCCTGTCTAGCTGAATCCAGTGTAGAATTTCCATGTTTTTTTTTTTTTTTGGTATCGGGGATCAAACTTGGGTCCTTGGGCCTTCGAGGCAGGCGGCAAACCACTAAGCTAAATCCCTGGCCCTAGAATTTCCATGATATTATTTTGAGATTTTTTTTTTTATTCACCAATTTCTCTCAGTATTGGACTAGTCATTCTCAACACTGTATGCATATTTACTGGGCAATTTATAAAAAGTAATAAACTCCATATGAAACCAGACTTAGAAGACAGGCCTTTATATTTCCTAAAGTGCTTCCGAGGAAATACAAATACACAACCAGCGTTAAAACAACCGCACCAGCCAGGTATGGTGGTACAACACCTGTAACCCTAGAACACTGGAAGGCTGAGGCAGAGTAAAAACAACCCCCCAAATGATTAATGTGGTTTATAAGTAACTTAGGTCCTTGCCAAAACAAAGCCCAACACTCTTCAATATATTTTTTTTTTTTTTTGGTACCGGGGATCAAACTTGGGTCCCTGCGCTTTCGAAGCAAGTGGCAGAACCACTGAGCTAAATCCCCAGCCCCTCCAACACTCTTCAATATTAAAAAAATAAAAAAACTTAAACACTCGACAATGCAATATTTGCAATATCCAGCCATCTCATAAAGGAAAAAAGTGATTAGATGTACCCATAAAGTGTTACACATAACGTGGAGAAAAGTCAGAGAATACAATCAGAGGTATATACAAAATTATTGCTCTCAGTGGTTTTTGTTGTTATAATTGTGTTGATTCTATATATTAAGAAAAATGTAGATTTATAAATATTGTCTTCCTATTCAAAACTACTATATTCATTGACTTTATCTTATTTATATAGGTTCAAACATTTTATATTAAGATTTTTACAGATAATTTATGTTCTTGTCAATATTGTGAAGGGATTCTTTCATAAATAAATTTTCTCTTTGCTCAGTGGTGAGATAAATATTCTTTGTTTTTGTACAGCAGTTTTTAAATTAATTTTGAAGCTTTGAAATCGATTATTGGGTTTTTATTTTATAACACATCATTTTATCATATTCATATTGTGATAATCATATATCTTTTTATTTGTTCCTTTGTTTCTAGTTCACATTTTAAATGCTTTTGAAAACTTTTAGAACATTAAATAGCAACAGTAATAACACAAGCTCTTATTAATCCTGATGATAATTAGACTGTCTCTAATTGCAATAGTGCAAAGTGCTATAAATGAAGTCTCTGGCCTTATTGCTAAGTTCTAGTCATGATTGTGACATTTCTGGTATGTAAATTTAAACAGATTTCTTCTGCTCTCTATTCTTCCCTTTCCATATTTTTAAAATGAACTTGTAACTTATCTGATTTATGGGATGAATAAATGAATTTATGTCTTATTCAGCTCTTAAATGAATTTTGATACCTTAGTAAGCCAGAGTTAGTGTTTTATTTCATCAAGCCCTTTAGACTTCTTCAGTACACATTAATAATTTGGGGCAACAGAAATGTTCTAGTTTTAAAATGTTCAACCACCGAAGTGTAGTACTTCAGTGTTTTCCTTTTTGCATTTTTTTCTAACTCTTTTCATGTTGAATATATTAAATTAGCTCAATATTTCTGTTCCGATGTTTTCTAAAGAATATTGTTCTTTCTTTGGAGTTTGTGTAAATTAGTACCATTTGTATTTTTGTAGAGGTAGGCTGCTGGAAACGAAGTGTGGGATTTCAGAAGTTTGAACTGCTTCTTAAGCCTTATTGCTGTAGTTAATTCCTCCTTCTGCCTCTTTAACATTCATCCAAAAAAAGTACTGCTGTTTACTTTTTATGAGAGTTGGAAGTTGAGAAAGGTGACTGCAGTGGTCAATCTTTGCCTTACATCTAGGTTTCCCTACTTTGCACTGGACATGGGGCACCAGGAAGACCTGGCAACTCCATTTTGGAGGGTCTCTTTCTGTCTTGTTCATAGGTACTTTTTCCCTGTAGCGCCTTTTCCAATCCCCAGACTTAAATTCCATCTATGTTCTAATGACTCCCAAATTTTTGCTTTCAGCCCTGACCTAAATCCTGCTCAAATTCCTGAATCCAACCACCTATTTGCTATGCATATTTCTGTTGTGTCAACCAGAATGTGTTTAATATTTCAACATTTAGTATATCTGCTGATTTGAAATCAAAAATCTTTGCTGAGAGCAGATTACTATGGTGTTTCAAGTGTTACATTTAAATATCTAATAAATATTTGAGTTTTAATTTGTCCAACACTGACTCATGATCTCTAAATCTACTCCTCCCTACTTTTGTCTATTTGAATTAATGAAACTCTGTTCTTTCATTTGCTTACGTCAAAAATTTGAGGCTACTCAAACCCTCACCCACCACTTCACACAATCTCTTTAACTACCATCCTTGCCTAAGCCATCACCAGATTTGCCCCACCCCAACCCCATAATGAGGATTGAGCCCAGAGTTTTGCACTGAGCAACATCTCCACCCTTGTGTTCCTCCTGCCTCAGCATTCCAGAGTTCTGAGATTTATGGATGTGCAACACCATATCAACTGGGATTTTTTTCTTTTATGTAAATAGCTTCAAATTGCTCTAGCACTATTTAATCTATTCTCAACACAGCTACTGGAATCATCCTAAGAAGCACAGATTAGCCTTTGTTGTTAGCCTCAACTCCTCCATTGGCATTCCATCTTGAACAGACTAAAATTTAAAGTTCTCATCATATCCACCAGATCCTCTACCACAACCTCCTCACCCACCTTGGAAGTCATCATTCCTACTCTAGCCTCCTGCACATTGCAATCTTTCTCCTGCCTCAGTGCCTTTGCTCTGCTTGCTTTCCCAACATGCAACATGCATTGCTTAGATGTCTGGGGTCTTCAGAGTTCTCTACCTAAAAGAGTATCATGCCATATGTCTTCTGCTCACATGTTTTCTTATCTGTTATCCCTCTGTTATCTTACTTCACAGACCACACTTTGATCCAACACATATCTCTTGCTTGCTTGCTTTTATGTTTATATCCCGACAGGCATGTAAATTCCACAAGAGTAGGGACTTTTTTGTTTTGTTCACAAAACAAAGAGTAGGGGCTTTGTTTCTAGTGTAGGAAAATCTTGGCACCTAACATAGATACAATAAATGTTAATGCATGAATGAACAATATCATTATAATGACCAGGATATATTCCACATTTTCAGTTAACATATAAGATCTGAAAAAATGTGAAAAATAATATTTATCAAGTATCTCCTGGTGCCAATCCTGTGCTAAAGCATTTATATAGAGATTCTGAGAACTCTGTGAAGGCACAATATTCGGTAGTCCCATTTCTGATCAGAAATTCAAATGTTCAAGGACTGAATTCTTACACAGGTAGAATGACTGTAGAAATAAAATAGTTTATTCAGCCCACTAATGCCTTACATACTTTTAACAGAGGGAAAGGCCTGCATTTCATTCACACAAAAAAATAAAACATTAACACTTCACTGGAGAGGTGATATACAGTGGACCCTTGACTTATGAACTCAATTAGCTCCCAAGGACTGGTTGTAACTCAAGCTGGTCAGTTGAAGATTCAGACTCCTCTACACAGCCTTCAAAGTCTTTGTCCTGTTTACAGGCAGATCTCAGTGTCCTTAGAGAGACATTGGCGCAGGATTTCTCAATTAACCCCGTACAGGAAAGGATGTTGTAATGTTCCTTCCAGACCTCCTTAAGGGTTAAATCTGTATCTGAGACCATCTGGAAGCACAAGTGACCAGTAATAGGATCGTAACCCAAGACTTTGGTCATAAGTTAAAACTAAAATTCTGATCATAACCCAAGTTGTTCATATGTCAAGCCGGTCATAACTCAAAGGTCCACTGTACATTGAGGTGTGACTGACTATATGATTGCTTATTTGAGCACACTTTCATAGAAGAAGGAAATGACCTAGTTAGGCTAGGGCACCAACAGCACCCTGCCTGTTCTTCTGAACCAGTGTAGCTTCTATTTAAAAGCAAACAGAAGTCATATGAACCTGGCTTTAATTCTTGCTCTGTATTTGGTACCTCTATAATCTTTGGGAAGTTGCTTTGAATTTCACTTACCTAATTTATACAGTAAACTATTCCTAAGTACTCAAGGTTAAATAATAAAGTTTATATTAGAACAGTGTCTTCCAGACCTAGAAAATGGGCAATCAGCATTAGCCAGTTTTTCCTAGGCCTAGATTTTCTATCATAACAATACTAAACTCCTCTTAATGAATGAGTGCTACATTTCAATAACTAGAAAAAAGAAGTTAAAATTTTTGTCATTGAAGAGATTCTTAATGTTATAGTTTTCCAAATGAGCTCTGTGACTCTTACACGTTTTAAACATATTACTAAAAATAGTGATGTGATCTCTAACATATGCTTTTAGTACCTCTTTTCAGTCACCTGTTTACACTCATCATTTATACTACATTTATGGTATAGCTCACCATTTACTGTACAATATAGTATAGTCCAATCTGAGTACTCTGAGGTCTCTTTTCCCTACCTGCACAAATTGAGAGGCTCCCTCAACCCTCCTAACTTCAAAGCTATTCTTGGGGTTCGGGGGTGACTAGTGTCTGAGTTGATCCTCATATAAAGATTTTTTTGTACATGTAATTTCCATGTATCATGGAGTTCAGGAAGCTGGCTCTCTAGATGCTGACCCATAAGCATTTCCTTTCTTCCCCAGTGAAATTTTTATAAGCAATTGCCAACTTGTTCTTAAATGCTAAGTTTGTGGTCTTATTTTCTACATCACAATGATGTAACACAAAGACATTAAAAGAAAATAAAAATACAGTTCAGTGAGTCTCATAAATATAATTGTAGACTTTGGTTACAAAATATTAGTGAATAAAATCCAGATTACATATAAATAAATATCACACATATATGAACTATACTTATATACATATCTATAAAGGATAATAATACATGAATCTGACATTTAAACTTTTGAGGCCTATGACATGTTCTTTGAGTTCAGAGAAAGGAAGTTTTCTCTCTCTGATGAATGTGTTTCTTTTTCAACCCTCCCAGCTACAGACCCATTAATTTCCTCCTTTGCCATTTCTGCTCATAAATTCAAAGCAAAATTTTTCCTTCTATACATAAATTTCTCTTAAGCTAGGTTTTAAATGTGTTTCAGATATTGTAACCGTTGCCTATATATGCATATATAATTGGTTTTCATGTTCAATATTGTTAATGATTTAGCAAAACTGCATTGCTTTTTTAATAAACTACCATGAATCCTAATTTTTAAGAGTTCAAAGTAAAACTATACATCACATACACTTCTCACAAGAGAATCAATTTCAGTTGTAAAGACCACAAGAGAATAAATAAGTCAATGCACAGTTTAATACATAAAGCTAGCAGGAAATTAAGATAAATTAATTTTATACAGCAGTGTAATAAAGTGAGAACTAATATAAATAAAATTTGCAATTAGATTATTTGATTTTACTCATAGTTTTCCTATTTCCTTAGTTTATGATACTAGAAAAGTATTTTTTTTGCTTAAATTCTTTTATTAGTACATTTTAGATATACAATATGTTTACATTTATCACTGGGTGCTTATACCTGTACATGATGTATCTTGGTTCTTATTTTTTCCCCATTACCTGTGCACCCTTCACTCCCTCCACCCTTCTCTATTTACACAGACTTTGTTTCCATTTTTTAGAAAAGTAATTTAATATGACAATCAAATTTCTCATCAGTAAATGGGGGTGATAGTAAGAATTACAATAATAGCTTGTATTTATTGAGAATTTATTACGTGACTAATAGTCTAAGGGTATGCATCTAAGCACTTGCATGGATTATCTAATTTAACCTCAGCTACAAAGCTATGATATTTTATTATTATTGTTGTTGTTGTTGTTGTTGTTTTTACATTATAGGCAAAGTAACTCAGAGCAAGATTAAGTAACTGGCCCAATTCACACAGCTTAAAAAGTCACAGTCAGAGACAGAATCCGAACCTTGATGATATGACCCAGGGAGTGTGTTCTAATTCACTTTTATGTAATACATTGTGGGATTTTTCTGAGAAGAAAATATAATATGTACTTTCAGGTTATTTTTATTGACATTATTCTTCATTTTAAGCATATTTCCTGTTATTCCTGAGTACTGGTAACAGAATGTTCTACATCAAAAATCTCAAAATATTTTTAGTAAAAGAAGCTTCAACAAAACAAATATTGTGCATTTGCCCATAATGTATAAGAAATTACAAACAAACCCACAGAGGATGCCAGTGAATTTGGGAGAGAACATGTGAGGGACAGTGAGGAGACACCTCTTTCTTCTGCAGTCTTCCACATCAGTACCCAGACCTCAGGTCTATTGCAGTTCCTTGAGGTTTGAGGTTTTTTTAAAGTCGTGTTTTTTATGGTTTTTCATATCGAATAGAATCCCATTATGTCAGATGTCAAGTTTCACATTTAGCTTTAGGGCTTCTGCCATAAGGAAAAATATGCATTATTCATCAGTATGGGTAGAGTGAATGATTAGATTCACCAGGAAAATTGAATCTGTGATTTATATAAAAGATTTTCCTTACTAAAAAATTTTCTCCTCCTCCATCTTTCTCTTTAACTTATTTGGAAAAGCTTCATTCCATTTGATATGATCTGGAATCTTATTATGACCACAGTGCTCCCTCCTGACCTGCTGAGCACAGCCCTGAGATCTCTCTTCTGTGTTCTGCTCTGTAATCATGGGAATGGAGTCTGCAGTCTACAAATTCTAGATTCCCTTGTCAACTTGTTGCCTGGTAGATTCTGTAATAGGAAGCAACAGCAGGTAACTGAAAAGTAGGGAATACTATAGGAGTCCCTCAGCTGTGGAGGACAGATTTGGCTCCAGACTCCAGATGTTTCAGCCCTGCCCAGGATTCCACACCCCTGTCAGTGTCTAAGTACCAGCCACAATGGCCCCTAGAATTGCAGTCCACCAGCAGTGAGCTTCCCCACTACACAGGCACTGCATTAGCCATGATGCAAAAGCCCCTGGTTGCAGGACGACCCACTTAAAGATGAGCACTGACCATGTGAGAACACCTCCCCAAAGTTCCTAAATTGTTACTTCATGCACACACACCTTTTGTCTCCACACACTTTTAGGTATGATAGATGCTTCCTGCAGTTTCTGACATTTGTGCTATTTCTCAAACTTCCCTTTGGCTTTTTCAGCTTTTTAATACATATAACTACTTTTCTGTACTGAAGTCTCCTCTCTGAAATACCTGTGCCTAATATTATCTTGTTTTTCTGATACAGCCATGTGACCTCACACAAGTCACCTTCCTCACTATGAGATGCCTAACACCTCTTCAAGATTTTTACCTCTTTCTCTGACCTGGGGTGAGGTGGGGTTATTGTCAAAAGTATTGTGAGTTGAAGAATAGTTTTCCATTAACGTCCTACACACATTAGGTAGAATAAAGATCAGTTGCCTGAGCTGTTTAAACAACCTACTATAGATGAGAAAATTATTAAAAATCAGTTTAAGATGTGCTAGAGGTATCATGTTTGATATTGACTATATAGATTCGTAGTAAGTGCTAGGAACAGATTCTTCAATGTTCATATCACAAGCTACAACTTATACTCAAAAAGTCTCATCTTTATGTAATGAGCAAAACCTTTGCTGCCCTTGCTCACACCTTCTTCTTCTGCCTGCTAAAAGGAAGATCATTCTTTAAGATGTCAGGGTTATACTCTTAGCAGTATCTCTGACTTTGCTCCTTTCTTTATGTTCTAGCCCAGTAACCTGGCCCTACTGGTTTATCAGTTTTGTGGTTTTGCAGGTATTTTCCTTTCCCTCCAAATCACTACCAATACCTAAAGTTATCTGCCACTTCTTTACTATGGGGCATAAATAATTCTGAACATAGACTACAAATGGCTCTAATTCTTTTTTCTTTGTATGATGTAGGCCAAGTCCTTATCTTCCCCAAGTTTCTTCATCCTTAATTCAAGTACCTTCTTATAGGTTTAATATATTTAGAATTAAATGCTTATATATTATTTTTTATTTTTGTGGTGCTAATCAAATACAGGGCCCTGCACATTTTAGGCAACACTCTACATCTGGGCTCCATTCTCAGCTCCTGAATGCTTAGATTTTAGGAAAAAAACACACACTCACACACACAGAAGGCATCTTTTACAAATAATATTGTGTTTATAAATCACTAGAATGTATGTGCTATTATTGTTGTGTCTGTTTCCCCTCGTCTTCCTATCTTCTCCTCCTAATTTGGACAGCTCATTTTTTAAAATTAGTATTTCAAAAACTACTGCTGTAATCGTGTTGCTTTTCAGCGCAAGAATTTTAATGTGCCTCTTTGATTCTCAAGCCGCAATTATTTCCATGGCATCCTAAGCCCTTCAGTCAGTGAAATGAAATTAGCACTGATAAATGAAACATTGACTGTGTAATTAAAAATAGTAGTACACTTGGACATACAAGCAGGGAAAGTCGTATCACCTAGGATACTAAATCATAATAAAAAAGAATTTACAGGAAGCCTAGGAAGCCCAAAGAGTAAAGTTTGTGAATTCAGGTATTAAATAAAGCACTCTGGAGCCCATAAGACTGAACTGAGTTTTGATGACTGAGCAAGAATTAATAAAATAAAGGTGAGAAGAATAGTCACAGTCTATTCAAACTTAATTTTAGTTCTATTATGAGAAAAATTCATTGATTATTCCCTGCACTCCTCAAATACTCTAGCTAAAGTTCTTTCCTATTTAAACTCCATGGATTAATCACTGAAGCCCAAGAATCACTAGTTTCTGAAGCTTAACTCTTTCTACTCCCGCCTTTCCATTTTTCTGATTACCCTCAGTACTTAGCTTTAGAGCATACTCAAGATACCTCAAAGCCAAAAACTAGCTTCCCAGTTGTTCCCACTATAAAAACAAGTTATTTCATGCATTATTTAAGTTATTTATTTATTAGATATTCCTTTGACAAAATGGAAAACGATTTTTGATGTTCTTGAACCAAAGGAAAAATAGAGAAAGAAGAGGAGAAAGAAAAGTAGTCCACTGACATGACAAGAATATATTTGTGGATGTCTGGAAATGATGATGAGAAAGCAAAGGAGGAGCAGGAGAGGCAATTTTATATAACTTGAAAATTATAAACACTAATTTTAATAGTTACCTATAATGACCAATTAGCATGTAATATTTGGGAATTAAGAGTTACATTGCATAGGAGACAGCATTAAATTTAGAAGTCAGCACATTTGCCAAAGTATGTTCTTAAATAGAAAGCCTTGTAAGAATACTTGTGTGATTGGTTAATAGAACCTTGGAATTCATTGTTGAAATGAAACTAAATGACTTTATTGTTCAGAACAACTTCCATTTACATCAACAGTCCCTTCTTACAAACTTTGTTGTCTAGATTTCCCCTTACCGCTAATTTCATAGTCATAGTTCTGAACCAGAAACTCTGGGCCTAAGGAAAGTTAGTACTTAATAGAGATATTATAGAAAACAATATGAATCCACCTAATTATAAAGCAGGAATTGAGGTTCTTTTTTTAATCTCTGCCTCTAGGGCAGAACTGAGCATGCAATAGCTGTGTGTTTATTGAAGAAATTACATTAAGACAAAGAACCAATATAAAGAATCCAATTGTCATTCATTAAGTATTTGGCCTATGTTTTGGAGCTGGACTCAAGGAACAGTTCACATCTATCAACAGCAAAGAATAACAAGATACAATGTTGTTTGGGCATCAGACAGAGCCCATTGATCTCAGGGAGGATGTGCCATCTCCCTAGTTAGACAATAGGGACATGTAGTCAGCTGGGACACTGAGGTATAAGAGATGTATCTGTAGGTTCCCAGAAATTATATAAGAAATGAAATAACAGAACTCTTTGCCCTGGGCTGTTTCCTGCTTTCTACCTTGATCCAGTTGTTTAATAATGCGATGTTTAGAAGTGTCCTAGCCACCTTTGGGCCATGCCTCCCTTGGGTCTCAGAGAACATAGGGGCAGAAGTCTAGACTCCTGACAAGATAGAGCTCTCAAATTGTCCCCAGGGCTGTCTGGTCTGCATCTGGATGACATGTTTTTATGAGAAAAAAAAACTTTTCACCCTCTTATTTAAATAATTACACATAGTGGCCTATATACTGGGCATATCACACTCTTGCCTGAAGCTGTCCTAACTGGTATGCCTTAGTGTCAAAATTAGATTTTTTGAGAGAATGCCTTGTACCATCATTGACATTCACATAGAATATTTGCAAATATGAGTGTATGTAGATTACCAGATGTAGAGTATGGCCCAAATAAACCTGTAAAACAAGTGGAGGGTGGTGTTTTGAATAACTTTTTTGCCTGCCTACTACTATATTTCTGCTCTCTTTTTACTCCTTGGAAACTTACTTTTGGGTGCTTCTACCATGATTTACCACAGGTTTTCCATCCCAAACCGTATATATGGTGCTGGTCAACAACCGGATCTCTGAGCTTTGTGGCATACACCAGATTGGTATTCAATACTAATGATATAATGATGCCAACAGGTACTGTACTGAGATTTACCATGTGCCAAGCATCGTTCATATTCATTTAATTCTTTTAGCAACATCTAAAGTAAGTTGATACTATTATTAGCCCATTTTGTTGATGTAAAAGTGAATATTAAGCAAGATAAAGAACTTTCGTAAAGTCTCAGTAGAATAGCAGGAAATGAAAGGCAGTTCAGCCTTATATCAAGTTCATATTCTTACTTACGATGCACTACAGCCTCTATCTCAGACACACTGCGGATTTTTCTGTCAGGGAAATTTTCCCCAGACTGTTCCAATTAGTCTGTTGATTGAATCAGTAGGAAAAAATGTACAGGTTTGCCTTCCAGGACTGAAACAGCTTACTGATGTTATTCTTTTATCATTGTGATATTTACCTTTTACATGATTAAGATTTTATTAAGTTTTAGTAATAACTCTACAAAAACACAGTAGCGTAAACAAGAAAATATTTATTTATTCATACATCGTGTTATTCTCTAAAGGACTTAAAGCTACTCAAACTCATATATCCCTCATGGAGTTTTAAAACATTGTTTCATGAATAAAATAAGGCCAGGGTAAAATCATGAGAATACATACCCTGTAATCCTGTATGGTTGATGGAGATGGTGAGTCTCACATTTGCAGCTTGGGAAAGGAAAGGTGTAGTCACCTCCAAGACTCACAGCTAAAACCAGACCAGTCATTCCAGAGAAGAACAGCTTGCTCCTAGGACCTTGTGCTTGCAAGACAGGTGAGGTGCAACTGAGCTAAATCCCCAGCCCCAAGAACAGCTTGTTCTGACACTGAGAAAATCAAGAAAATTATCTTCTACCACTTTCCAAAACAGGAAGAGTTCCTCCAAACACTGATGGAGAAAGATGATGTTTTTGAATATCGTAATAATTTCTTCCTGGGTACTCTGTTTTAAAACAAAATCAGACTCGACCTCAAATACCTACTAAAAATTTGACTTTGTAAACCTTTTCATTAGTTTTAGAATAATTCTGATGAGAAATTTTGGAGTATTTTTGCACATAGGTTAAGATTTGTGCCAGGAGTGGTGGTGCATGCCTGTAATCATAGAACTCGGGAGGGTGAGGCAGGATGATCACTGTGAGTTCAAGGCCAGCCTGGACTACATAGTGAATTCAAGGACAGCCTGAAATACATAGTGAGACCCTGTCTCAGAAAACCAAAACCAAAAATTTTGAATCACTGATATACTCATATTTTAGGGTATAAATTTAGATGAGGTTTATATATTTTACATTATGGAGTATTGGCATACAGAAAAAAAATCACAGACTTACATGTTAGAAAGTATGATTCTAGTTTTAATAAAAGTGTAAGGTGTCAGAGAACATGTTTTAGAATCACAAATTTGTCATTTACTAACAGTATGATACTGATGATGAGTTATTTAATCTTTATGTTTAGTTTTCATTTGTGAAATGAGGATGATATTAACCACCTTGAGATATTGTCTTCAGAATTAGTTAACCATTCAATTAGCCGTTGACATCAGTGGTATTACTACAACTAATGATTAACTAACTTTTCAGCAAGTTGAATTTCCGGGATTTGGTTTCTTGATCTACAAAATGAGGGAATTGGACAACATGATTTCTAATTACTTGTCCATATCTTAAATCCTATGAATATTGTTCATAATTATTACTTAATTACTAGTCTGTATCTTCATATTTCATTGACATACATATTGTGTTTGACACCATGTATTATAATTTATGTTTGTATTTCCTAGAGCCTGTTTCAGCACCAAGCCTAGCAAATAAAGGGTGGTTAATAAATGTCATAGATAAATGAATAATTAAATAGATGACTAATATAATATCATATAACTCATGATAACAAAGTGCAGTGAAAAAGAGGAAAGAATTATTCATTTTAAGCTACATTCCAAGACATATTTTCAGAGTCATGATGAAAGTAAAATAATTTTTATTTTTATATAAGTGCAAATAAAAAAGATTATTTGAGTTTGTAGTTTTATTTAAGTAACTTATAGTAATTTAAGGAGGTAGAAAAATTTACAAATTTAAATCTACCAACATGAATTAGTGCTCATGAATCCTCATATCACTGGCTTACCTTATAGTCTTATCCCATTACAGATCCCATTACAGCTCAATGGTTTCTGAGGAAGGTTCTAGAATTTCTTCTCCCTAGACAATGTCAAAAATGTACTTTTTCTTCAAGTAAACTCAAGAAAACAGATTAGTTTTTGTTTTGTTTTTTCCTACAGCCCTTCCAGATTTATTACTTCATAATCATATTTAAAAATCATATCTACATCCATAATTTACATAATTATAGATATACGACCAGGAAATGCTTGTCACTATGTTCAGCAGTTCATGAAGAAAACCAAATAAGACATGGTTCTTGCTGCCTGAGGGACAAATACATAAACCCTCTTGATTGAATTTTTCACTAGGGCTTTATAAAAGTGATTTAATACTTCTGAATTTAATGAAACTTCAACACTATTGCAGCCCCTAATTCTTAAAAGAAGGTAGTACGATGTGGCCTAAGAGAAAGGTGTTACCACGTCACTTGAAATAATTTTAAATTACTCAACCACAATCCTGAAAAATTTGGAGTAACTCTCAATGGTGTCCTCATTCTGAAGACATATTTCAAGCACTTTTTTTTTTTTTAGTTAAGCCAAAAGTCTGTATTTATCAAGTAAAGGGCATAGAGAACAAAAGCTCTCACTTTATATTAAAGGCAACTAAACATGTTTTATCAATAAATAGGAAGTCTGAATCTGTAATATAGTTATTAAACCATGATAATAATAAGATTTGAACAAATAATCAATGTAATCTTAATGTGCTTTCTTCCATCAATATGCATACTTCTACTTACAACCAAAATTCCATATGGAGAAGTGGTGTCCTAGTAATCGCAACATTCCCTTCCCTGAGCCGGCACCTTCAACTAACATCAACCTATTGGCCCTTCTAGAATCCTGAGAAGACGCAGGCTGAGTCTCAGGCATGGCTGCTTTTAACCTCTCTATGGATGGCAGGTCCTTCAGCCCAGTCTCTTTTGTACTGAGGTCATATTCATATTATTGGTTGTTTCTTCATAAAAAAATTGGAAGACCTTTTGGCCTAAGAATTGATCTGTACAGGACATATTTACTAGGGATAGTGGGCATATTACATTTTAATATTCTTGAAGGTTTAAGAATTTGAGATTGACTGGCCAGGAATAATAATAGTGAGTATTTGAGGAATGTGAAGGATATTCAGTGTTAGGGTACCAGGTGGAAAGTGAATTTTGTGTGTGTGTGTGTGTGTGTAGGGAGGGGGGAACTTATGTGTGTATGCAGATGAGGGGGGATCATGGCTAGCCATTCTCCCCTCTTTTCTGAAATCACAAGAAACAGGAAAAACTGGGGAATAAGAGGTAACAAAAGCAACTGGCTTAAAGACATTTTTAAGGAAATCTTTAAAATCTAACAGTAAATCCTAATCAACCAAGTAGAAATCTCACTTCTTGGGCTTCTCCAGTAATGTAGATGAGCACCTCTTTCTATTTAGCTGGGGACTTGCTGACCTACACAGGTACTCAGGTTTGCTTTGCTTTGCTTTGCTTTGCTTTGCTTTTCCTTTTCCTTTTCTTTTCTTTTTTCAGTGCTAGGATTGAAACCAGGCACCCACACAGGCCAGGCAAGCACTCTACCACTGACCTGCACCCTCAGCCCTTCATTTTTCTGATGCCCAAATGGGGTAGCTCGGGTGCTATTTTGAAATCTGTGCCGTGATTCATGGGAAAGAATTAAGGGGCTATTCATCATGCCTTTGATTCTTTAGTTTGCCTCCAAAATATTGTCAGAAAATTTTAAAGGCTGAAAAATATTCTATTAAAATATCGAAAGGAAATAGTAACAATATATTAAGTAAGAAGTTTGATTACAAACCTTATTTGATATTGTTAATGTTAATTAAGCATATAAAGTGTATTAATATATAAATGTTGTGTATATATATGTGTGTGTGTATATACATACACAAAACCATACACACTCATCAAAAGACTTGAGAAATACACAAGAGTTTCCTAAAATTTGCATCATTAACAAATCAGTTTCTTAAGATGCTAAAAATGCTTGACTTTTTAAAAAATTATTTTAAGATTGTATATTGCTCATATTTAAACTAAGATAAATAGGTGCCTTTACTACAGAGCTCTCTCAATCGGAATGATATGATTGTGAAACTCTAAGAGATATGTGTAATAAAATACATAGTTGTAGCAGGATAACTCCAGTTCCCATTGCAAAAAGTATTTTCTAGACTACAATTCAATGTTTAACATCAAACTTCCATCCTATCAGTCAAAAGAGAAATATATACTCCTTCCAGTTTTCCTGGGATTTATCCCTGCTGCTCATTTTGGAATCTCAGCCTATTTTAAAATTTATTGGGGAGCATAAGGTTATCAGAAAGGGATTGTGGGTGTAGCAAATCTAGTTCTGGATCATCAGCACATACTTTTATCTGTTGCTCTTTCAGGGATTCTGGAAAGCCCCCTGTAAACATTAGCCAGCTACTTGGTACTTCCCTGATTTATTTGATTAAGGAACTATATTTTCTCAGAGAATGCTGACATAATTTAGTAATGGGAAAAAAAGCCCAGAAAAAAGTTTAAAATTGTGAATGGCCACAGATAAAAATACTTAAATGTTTACTATCTACGCAATCAGTGAAAAATATTCTGCAAATTCACATTTTATTCTCCTAACCCAAAAATTGGTAGGAATGAAAACAAACAGAAACCAATAAAAATAACTTTGCATTGATTCCCTTTTCTAACATCTCAATTCCATGGAGTACTAGTGCTTATCCATCCAACAAGCAAATATAAATTGTTGACTGTGTGGTAGCCATTGTTATAAATACTGTAAATACAATTGAGTCAGGATAGAAAAAAATAAAGATGGGAGGGAAAGAGACAGGAAAATTACAACTAAAATCTGTACTTCTAAGAAAACTATGACTTCCGGGACACAGTCAAAGTTACCTAAGACTATCAATATTGATATCCCCTTTTTACTTCAGGTTTCTTTCCTTCTAGGCCTACCACATCCAAATTCCCTAAGGATACTAGGAAGTCCATAAGTTAGCTTCTTTGACCAAAAAAAAACACAAAAAATGAAGAGCAGGAACTTGATCTTAAGGTAAAAGAACAGAATGAGAGGATTCAAAAACTGCTTAAATTATCCATCTTAAAAAAAAAAAACCGGACTCATACCTGTAAAATGGGCCAATACCCTTCTGGGAAGTGTGCCACCTTTTCTTGTAGGTTTCCATCCCTTCAAGAGAAACATAAATGTTTCCACTTCCAGGAAATTGCACACCTCTCTCTTGAGGGTCTGCACTCTATTTTTTGTTGCCTCTCTTTGACTAGTCCTAAAAATTCTTTTCCTACTGTGGGAGCCAGCAAACCTACAACTTAATTTATAAGTAGGGTTGACTTAGATCCCTTATCTTTGCTTTAAAAATTTCCTCAGAAGGTGTCTGGTGACACAATGAACAAAACTGAGAAAATCTCTAAAAAAGATGTTTCTACAAGACTGAAGATGCTTTCAACTCTCATTCTCCTCCCCTTTTCCCAGTTCTCCCCTTTTATAGGTTCATGAGATGGAGGGTGAGAGGAATGCACACAAGCACTCATTTAATCAATGGAAAATTATTTATAATATTCCTAACACTAACAAACCTGCAAGTGTCAAAGAGATGTAGATTAATTTTTTAATTGACACAAAAATCATACATATCTATGGGGTAGCATGTGATATACATATATATTTTTATGTGTTATACATGTTCATATCTGTCTCATTTATCATTTTTCTGTGGTGAAAACTTTCAAAATTTTCTTCTAGATTTTCTGAATAATGCAATACATTAATGTTACCTATAATCACCTTATTTTGTAATAGAACAACAGAACTTAACTTCTCTATTTGTAAGTTAATATCTTTTGGATAACCTTTCTTCATTCCTCTATCGCCCTTCTCTCAACAACCTCTGATAACTGTTATTCTACTCTCAACTTCTATGAGACCTACCTTTAAAAATTTATTTTCAACTTTGATGTAAAAGTCTAAAAATTATACATAGTAATGGGGTATTATGTTATGTTTAGATACATGTACACATTATGTAATGTTTAAATCACCTTGAACATATTTATCTTCTCAAACATTTCCCATTTCTCTCTTTTTTTTTTTTTTTTGGTACTGGGGATTGAACTCGGTTCCTTGCACTTGTACAGCAGGCGATGAAACCACAGAGCTAAATCCCCGGCCCGACATTTACCATTTCTTTATGATGAAAACTTTCATAATCCTTTATTCTACCTTTTTGAAATGTACAGTGCATTACTGTTTTCTATAATCACCCTACACAATGGCACATCTGACCTTCTCACTCCTACTTAACTATTACTCAGTACTCATTAATGAACATTTCCCCTTCCTTCCCCCAGCTCTGCTCTTCTTGGCTTCTGGTAATCACCATTCTATTCTCTACTTCAGTGAAATCAGCTGCTTTAGCTTCTATGTATGAGTGAGATCCTGAGGTATTTCTTTTTCTCTGCCTTGCTCATTTCATTTAATATAATGACTTTTTTCATTCTGTCCATGTTGCCACAAATAACAGGATTTCATTTTTTTTATGGCTCAATAGTATTCCATTGTGTATATGTACATTTTCCTTATCTACTCATCAGTTTATGAAAAGAGGTTAATACCTTTTTTTTATTATTGTGAACACTGTTGGAATAAACAGTGTAGATGTTTCTTTGACGTACTGATTTAATTTCATTTGGCTATATACCAGTAATGGGATTGCTGAATCATATGGTAGTTCTAATTTTAAATTTTTTTCAGGAACCTCAAGACTTTCTCCACACAGGCTGTAACAATTTACATGAAGGTATGGATAACTGGGTGTGTTGGCTCCCACCTGTAATCCTAGCACTTGGAACACTGAGGCAGGAGGGTTGCCAGGAGTTGGAGGCCAATCTTGGATGTAGAATTCAAGGACAGCCAAACTACATCATGAGACTCTGCTTCAAAAAAGGGGGGAAAAAAAAGATATGGATGAACCTTAAGTGTACACTGTTAAATGAAAGAAGACAGTAACAAAAGAGACCATATTGTGTAATTCCAATTATATGACACTCTGGAAAAGACAAAATTATCCCAATGGTTAAAAGATTAGTGGTTTCCAGGAACGGAGGAGAGGAGGAAGGATTGATAGGTGAAACACAGGGGATTTTTATAGTAAAGAAACTATTCTGTATGATACTGTAATGTTGTTTACATGACATATACATTTGTCAAAACCCATAGCAATTGATAGCACAAAGACTGAAACTTCACACGCAATACAATAATCATTTAGAAGGTTGGGGGAAATCCCAGGATAGAACATAGAACATGACCAAACAATCTAACTGTTTTACAATGTATAAAATAACTTCACTAAAGGAGGTGGAGGGGGAAGGTGCTGGCTTATGCAACATTAGAGATTAAAGGAATGTGTAACACCAAAGCAAAAAGAAGTGCACATAGCTGATAGAGTTCTCTACCAGACAAAATGGCCCCAAGGGTCCTACATTCTAAAATGGCTCCCACTCCTAAAATGGTTCCCGATTAGGGAAATGAGCCACTTGGGGGGGGGGGGGAGTGAAACCTACCCCCTCTGGAGAAGGAAAACCTAATTTGTTGCTCCACCCTGCTACCCACGTGATCCTCCCCTTCCAATCACCTGGCATCCTGTTGCTCAACTCTCAGGATACTCTCCCCACAGCACCGCCCTATATAAACCTCACCCCAGTTAGTCTTCCTCTCTCTCACCATTGTTGGAGGTAGCAGGGCAGCTCCTTCCCCAATAAAGCCTTGCTTGGGGTGCTCCTGTTTCGACCTGTTTTCTTTCAAGAGCATATCAACTTTAGTTGATAAAATTTCTCCACATGGTGGTACAGGTTAGTAATTCTGATACTGCTTATACATGTATTCTGAGATTGAAAACTTAAATAATTGTATGGTGGGAGCTAGATCTCTCACTGTTGGAGTGAGAATTTATAGAAAAGCCGGTAGGAGACTTTAGAATGATCTTTGGAGTTAGAGATATCTGTAAAAAAATCATGTTTAGTATAATATAACTATAATGTTTACATGTAAAAACATAGTGATGCCTCAGTTTTTGAATTTAATTTGTTTTGATTTGGGGGAAGATGGTTGTGTTTGTGATTGTGTGGGGTAAATGGCCACGGTCCTGTTTGTCACCCAGTTGGAGTTTGCCACCCAATTGGAGTTTGCCAATGGAAGCAAAATTTTGCTGAACACTTGTTTGCAAACCGAATCATTTGCAAA
The DNA here is from genome assembly GCF_053883595.1 of Heterocephalus glaber. Classification (NCBI taxonomy): domain Eukaryota; kingdom Metazoa; phylum Chordata; class Mammalia; order Rodentia; family Bathyergidae; genus Heterocephalus; species Heterocephalus glaber. Next base: position 8,829,145 of record NW_028258354.1, on the reverse strand, counting down.
CAGAAGCGTTTGTAAACTGAAGTATTACTGTATGTATACATATATAGGTACACATGGGTTATTGTATACATCTATGTTTCCTTGCTCTGCCTGTTGAGGGGGCCTAGAAGCAATGACGCTCAGAAGCAACAAGCATACTTGGCTTCCTCATCTTGATTTCTAGTACTATTTCCCCTCAAAAAGGAAAGTAACTCAGGCTCTTTGGAGAGACATCTAATTTTCAGGATTGAAGTTAAATATATCTATATTTACATATATAAATATATTTAATATATATGTACAAATTGAGCCTGGAATATTTTATAGTGCCAAAAAATAAAGTGTTTAAAAATAAAAAGGAAAACCTTCAACCTGTATTGATGAAGGTATGTCAAAGAGACACAGGAATGCAACAAAATAAATAAAGTAGTACTATATTATAATCTAAAGTATAAAATAACATCTATGAGTCCATAATAAAATAAATGATTCAATAAGTAAAAGAGAAGGAACTAAACTCCCATGAAGAATTTCAAATAATTTATGTACACTAATAAAATGACCACTTTCAAGGAGAGAAGTATAAATACCCTATCCTTAATTGTGGGCTGTGTTTAGTGATTTCTTCCCACAGAATATGGGATGGAAAGGGAAGGAATAAAGTTGCATACAGCTGAGAATCCTGGCAAACATTACTTAAGCAAGGTGATCAAGATCAGCATCAGCTGTAAGTCAGGTTGATTCCCTTGACACAAAGTGATGGAAATAGCAGTTTACTCCATGTTCTTCCTCTTTCCTTGGGTAAATCCAGTACCCTAGTCCAATCACAAGAAAACATCTCCCAACACCAAATTGATAGGCATTCTACAAAATACCTGACCAATACTCCTCAAAATTGCCAAGGCCATTAAAAAAAAATAGTCATAGCGGGGGGATTTAGCTCAGTGGTTCTGCCACCTGCCCTGCAAGTGCAAGGACCAGAGCTCAATCCCCAGTACCAAAAAACAAAAGGCACTCAAGAGACTAAGGAGAAACAGCTAATGAGACATGATGACTAAATATAATGTGGTATTCAGAATGGGACTCTGGAAACAGAAAAAGACCTAAAGGAAACCTGAATAAAGTATGGGCTTCAGTTAATAGTCATATAACAATAGTTCTTCATTAACTCTTACAAATGTACCATACTAAGGCTGGGGATTTAGCTCAGTGGTTTCACTGCCTGCTGCGCAAGCGCAAGGACCTGAGTTCGATCCTCGGTACCAAAAAAAACCAAAAACAAATGTACCATACTATTAAAGATGTTAATAATAGGAAAAACTGGGTGTTGGTCATATAGGAACTCTGCTTGTCCTCACAATTTAAAACTTAAGCTGTTCTAAAGTTAAAAGTTTAACATTTTTAAAGTATCACTACAAGACAATTTAAGATAATTGAACTTGTTAGTAAGGAATCCAAAAACTACCACCTGCAGAAGAATTACCAAATGTTCATCAGTGCCCTTGGAGACCTAACTTGGGTCCCAGCACCTATTTCTGGGCCAGGCGTTTCAAGTTAGTAAAATGTTTACTGTGGTGTAGTCACAGGTTCTCAGCTGCTTGTGCTTAGGTAGAGTCAGGGGAGAATTGGATTTAGCCCAGGTTTGGATTTTTCCAAAGTCTATAGCCTGGCAATAGTGAAGTCAAAGAATTGAGAATGTGTGCCACAGATTATAGTGAATCCAATTACTGTAATCACTACTCACAAGTAATGCTGCCATTTTCTTTGCTTTTGTACATGACCCAGAATCAACAGCAGTTTCAAAGGATGTATGCCTATGCCTCCAAACATACTCCTCTTTCTACTTGCAAAATTAAATATTCCATTTTGTAGGAAATGAGGAGGGAAGTAATAAATACTAGCTTTAACACTAAGCTCTGAATTTCTGTTCTATACAACTAAAATTTACTGATAACATCTCATATTTTCACATAAAAAATAAGAATTTTACTGTGAAGGGTTGTAAAATAAGGATTGGGCCCCATAAAGCAATAGCCCCTTTAGTCAAGGTGACTTTATGCTCTAGCAAGCTTCTTGCCAGGGAGTGACAAAGCATAAGTACTTTAAGTCAATGGAGAACTCAGTCCTGTTGTTTATTTCACAAAATATAGATTTGTCTTCATCTCAAGGCAAATAAACAGATCAAGATAATGGTACTCATTGTGCATAAGCACAGCATTGCTCTGAATGACTCTGTTTAAGATCATGCTAATGGTGAGATCTTTGGCAAGTTTCTGTTTGAAGTCCCGATTACCTGAAAAAGCCATAGCATTTACTCTCTTATCCAGACACATGTTGGCATTAGCATCTCAAAAGTGGCACCAGCCAGTTCATTAGCAAACAGATAAGAGCTTTTCCACAGAGGTTAAGCAAAAAATGAAAAACACTTTTATGGGGGGAGTGATTATATTATTGGAAAATAATGTCGGTTTTCAGAGTTAAATCTACTGATGCAAGAAGGAGCAGGAAAATGACTTTTATGTATGTATTCTATGCAACCAAATTTTTACTGATAACGTCTCATATTTTCATATCATAAGATAAGAATTTTACTGTGAAGGGCTGTAAGATAAGGACTGGGTTACACAAAGCAGTAGCCGCTTTAGTCCCTGTAAAACTTAAAGAACTATCCATAATCTGTTAACAACTGAGAGATAGATGACTTGAGGGTAGGAAATAAATAAGAACAGGGTAAAAGATTTTTTCTTTACAGCTTAACTCAGAGAATTTTAACATAGAGGTAGAACATTTGCCAAAAACAAAAATTTATACTAGAAAAGAAATGAAGTTATTTTGCAAAAGTATTCAGGGAGTACCTAGAAATGGTTATTATTTTCTAACAAGCTTAAGATTAAATGTATTGGTCAAACAATTTTGACATAGTCAAATAATTTTGCTTTTTTCCCATTTGATTATGAATAGTGTGGCATGATTATTTGAGAGAAAAAAATTACAACCAATCTTTAAATATCATCTCTCAGATGAATAGCTCTTTTGTATGGGAGATTCAGGTCCCCTTATAATTATTTAAATATGCTCCAAAGGATAAAAAAAGAATTGCTGAAACAAAGAAGTGTTAAATGTCACTGTATATTAACATGTTATGATCTGGTAACTTACTTGGAAACATGTTCACATAGACAGTGTGATATTTTGTAACAGGCTAAAATATAGGCCTGGTACAGCCAGATATTCTAATCAGGACTTCTCACTGGAGAGTAGAAGGAGTTGGGGAGGCAGCTGGAATTGCATCAGGAAGGCTCCACGATCCAGAGGCAACTGCTGGATGCAGTTCGGCCTTCTGATCAACAGTAGATGTTTAATTAATTAGCATAATGGTGAAATTGGTGACTTATTTCTCAGCATAGTAGAAGTTAAAAATAGGCTCTCACTAATGAATGTAGGAAAATTAAAAATATGACAATTGGCTAAAATACTTCAGAACAGGGACTAGCAAACTAGTATGAGGGCTACATCCAGCTCACCTATCTTTTAGTGTGACCCATGAATTGAGAATAGTTTTTAAATTTGTAAATGATTGAAAAAAATCTCAAAGGAATAATATTTTTGACCCATGAAAATTATATAAAATTCAGATTTTAGTGCCCATAAAGCTTATTAGACCACAGCCATAATCATTTGTGTGTTATTTGTGGCACATATCAGCAATCTTTTTTGGTAAAGAGTAAAATAGTTTAAGTTTATGAGGCATACTGTCTGCCAGAACTACTGAATTTTGCCATTGAAACATAAAGTTAGGTATAGGCAATATAGAAGAAATTGATTGATTTAAAACAATGCCTGACACATGGTAGGCACATGTATTTTTTTGTGAAGTGAATGAACAAATGATAAACAAGCACATGTAAACTTACTGTGCTTGAAAACTTGCTATTAAATCATGGAGCCCATTCAATTATGGAACAGTCTAGCAAAAATGCTGAGTGAAGTTGAAACCTGTCTGCCTGTAACTTCCAGCCAAGATCTCAATTATGCACTTCTTTGCTGTTTATAAAAACCTGCAACTTTATTAAGTATTTGAAGATAGTTTTCATATTTCTGATTCATCTCTTAACACTGAATTATTTGAAGAGTATCTTGTAACTTTCTCCTTTGATGTGGATTTTCAGTCTCTTAAAAAAAACAGTGGCCCCTAGTGAAGATTAAAAATCCACGAATCCTTTCTTTGTATTTAAAACCTAGCATGAGATGAGGAACAAAAGATCACTGCACCCAGAATCTGCTAAAGTACTACTTCGCCACTGAGACACAGGAGTTAATGATATAGGGGGAATAGATGCAACTCCCAAACCTGCTAGATATCCAAAATTCGAGTTCATGTTCTCTAAAAACAAAGAATGAATTCTAGAAACAACAGAGGTTAAGAGTAGGAAAAATTTATTGAAAGATAGCTTCTGTCTAAGAGAGACAGATAAGAGGAACAGAAAGTGGGTTGCCTGGTGACCCTGTTCCCCAGGGGGTTTTTATGGAGCAAAGCCATGAAGTGAGGTGGGTTCAAAGTGGAACAAAACTATGATCAACCAAATATAGTCACTTAGGTAATATTGATTAAGTGAGGATCAAATGGAGAAGCAAGTCATGTAGCAAGCGTACAAGGAATGAGCAAGTATTTTCAGTAAGGGGAAGGTTAAGAGCCTGGCACCCCCACCCAGGTGACTGATACCTATTTAGAATATCAATCACTGCTATTCATCCCTAGGAGAAGCATGCAGGTGTTGTAGTTTCTCTTCTTTTATAGTGCTGGCCTTAAGTGAATGTGTCTTGATTGTCCTCCATGTTGGCTACTCAAGGGCCAGCCCTGTCTAACTGCCTATAAGATATCTAAGTAACTTACCTACCTGCAATATTAATACACATCAATATTCTTCTTTATATGTCCAATAAATGAAATTTTTTACCAAGTGCTGAGAGGTAGTTATTCTTCTTACATGAAGAGCATACCATACATTATACAGGCCTAGTTATCTCAGTTTTATTCTTTTTATCCTGTATATATCTCTGAACTTTGAAGCGATATATAGTTACTCTTAAATAACTACTTTTATTAAGAAAATGTGTTTCTTTGAGAAGCTATGCTCAGTTAATAAATAATAGCTAGTAAATTTGGTTAACTTTGATTTTCTCATTGGCATATTTGTACAAATGCCATTTCTAAGTGTTACATGATTCTCTGGCTGTCTTGATTTTTATATCCAATCTTTAGAAATATTCAACTTATTTTTAGTTCCATTTCAGATCCTTTAGCTACACCCACTGACTTATTCACCTATTTGTCATGCTCTGAATCCCCTTTTCCCTGTGGTCTCTCATGACAGAACAATTTTAAGTTACTATGCCCTGTCCTACTACAATGAACTAAAAGAGATACTAGCATTTCTAACCTGATGAGACATCTCTAGTACAATTTTGCTGTTAATTAAAGTATCTTTTAAAGCAGATGCGTCATTGTGCAGTGTAATTAACCAAGACATTAGAAAATACAAATACTACTCTCATGTGGAGAGCTAGGTAGACTTCCAGGAGCTATTGAATCCAGTGAAACTCCAACCATAGTCTCTGGGACCCTACTGAGATGAATTCTTATGATAGCCTTGAGTTTGGTTCTACTTACAGCATAAGGTACTCTAATGTTTGATAAATTCTCATGTACTGGAAGAGGATGTAGGGAGTTTACTCCAGATAACCTGGAAATCATTAGCTAGGTCCTGGAAGCTCACTAGTTACATCTCAACTGTAGAAGACTTTTGGACTAGTAATTCTTTTCCCACTTCCTCATTTTTAGAACAGTCAAAGACCTCAGAAACTCAAATTGCAACTTAAGTCATCAGAAATTATACAGTCCATTAATGAGGAGTGGTGTGGTGAAAAGGGGTGAGCTCTTGCTCTGCCCTTTGCCAGCAGTGTGGTCTGGGAAAGTTTCTGCCCTGCAGAATTTTAGCTGCTTCATCTCTGATATGGGGCAATGAGGGTGAAGTGCTGTAGACCTATGAGATATCTGATTGACATGTAACAAATACCTTTTCCTTTCATTGCCAACAAATACTTGCATTTATTCAAAAATACACAAAGATATTTCATAAAAGTAAATTCATACTTTTATATTAATATCAAGACTTTAATGTAGTTCAATTATTATAACAATATTTCTGTAGTGCTTTAAAATTTACAAGGTATTTTATATATCTCACTCAACCCTGACAAAGACATTGTAAGGAATATATTATTAATAGGACCCCATTTTACAGATATAGATATTACATTTTACCAAAGATCATTGTTTAGGAGGAGAAGACCCAAATCAAAAACCTTTGACACTAAATCTCATGCTTTCCATTGCACCCTGCTTCACTTGGCCTCATTCTGCCTCATTCTATGATAGCAGAAAGGGCCTGGTCACCTAAGTTCCTCTAGCACAATGAATCTCAAATGAGGGTATGCATGCATGAGAACCACCCACAGAGATTACCAAATGTAGATTAAGGGCCCCTGGAGCCTATTGTGTCTGAGTCTGGACAGGACCATGACTCTGGCAAAGAAAATCTATTAAAGGCCCTGGTTGTTTGGAAATGGCAGAGTCACTATCATACAGCTTCTGTATCTATACTGTAGTTTATCTCAGTACCTCTTGTCATTTTTCAAGCTTGTCCTCATTGCCAACTCACCAGAGGTTTTCTGTGTGGTCTTCCTTTTACCATAATCCTCTGATGGCCTATTTTAGGCTTGCAATGATCAGTACAGATTACTTGTGCAAGTGCATTGCTATTCAGTATTCTCTTAATGGGTCACAATGCTGTCTCTGTGGACCACATGGACATCACTTGGGCATTCGTTATATGAGCAGAATCTGCATTTTATCAAGATCTCCAGATCACACACATTCAAGGTGGAGGTATGTTGTTCTATCTAATAGGACAAATACTACATGACACCACTTACATGAGGAACTTGTACTTGAAGTAGATGCTTCTTCTTGAATCCTGGGTACCAGGCAGGGAGAAGCCCAATCTGCCACAGGGAGGCTAAGTATAAGTAGACCAGTGCCCCAGGGTGAATGATCCACCTAAAACCTCAATCTGAGGAGAGTCTTCAGATGACTGGATATCTGGCTGACATCTGAATACCACCACATGAAGGACTCCAAGCAAAACTATCCAGCTTAACTCTATCAAAAAATCAAGAAAGAGAGTTTCTAGCAGCTTGAAGCAGTTTTTTTAAGCAACAATAAATACTTAAAACAATGGAATACAAGAAATTACCTGCAAGTGGAAATAGTATGGTATTGACAAGTTAGTAGTATATAAGAATTAATTGAAAAGCATAGGGTTGGGAGAGGGTGGAGATGAACAATAGCACAAAATATATAAATAAATATAGAAATATTTAAGGAATGTCAGAACTGGATATGTTACCTATGTAGACAAGAATAGATATACAATCATCAGCCATTTTAAAAATGCAAAAACTAACATAAATTGGTCTATAAAATGCTTTTGCTACTATTCAGCAAACTCTGAAAGTATCATAAAAGCAGAAATTTAAAGAAATTCTAAGAATGAGGTTCAAAAAGAAAATATTTTCTAGAAAAATTAATGTTGCCTTTTCCTACAGAGCCACACTCCCCTTGAAATTTTGGGTAGGAAATTTACTGTGTTCATAACTATTACATCAGAAAATGACCACAGGACTGTGTGGCCCTTTGGCAATAGATTTATTTCTAAAGTAGTGTTTTCTAAGGGAATAGGCAAACAAGAACATCTCCAAATTTCATTTCTTGTACCCACCAGATAAATCTAGCCCTACATTAGAAACTCAAGCTGTGACCCATTCTTTTATATTTAGTATTCTTCCAACAAAAATAATGATTCTGAGATTGGATTTAGATAACAATTGCTTTTGAGTCAAAACACACAAAAAAAGAATACTGCATCAACTATTCTTGCTCCACTTTTTACCATAATATGCTGATTCTGCAGTGATTTTTGCCATCAAAATGTATTTTTAGTGACATTAGAGCTGACTTGCAAGGCATCAAGTGCCGGTAAATACTGTTCCGATATGTCATGTGGTCCAACCCCCCTCTTTGCTTCACGCATTAATAACCTTAACTCTTGTCTTGCTGTTTAGTTTACAGATTGAAGTTCAATCCCAATGAAACTAAGATGAGAAATTTGGTGTTGCATTTACTCTCTTTGATAACAATACTTGAACCATCTTGTAGCCATATTCCATTTATCAAGAGGAAAAGCAGGAAAGAGTAGGAATCATGGAAAAGCTGTTCCAACTAATAAGAAATAACTCAAAATACAGGTACAAGTATGTATAGTTTGAATGTCCCTTCCAAAATCTATATAAAAATGTAGTTGCCATTATAACAGTGTAAGAGATGAGATTTTTAAGAAGTGATTTGGACAGATCTCATGAATGAATCTCATGAATGAATTAATGCCATTATCACAAAAATGAGTTAGTTATTGTAGGAGTGGGTTTCTGATACAATGGATGAATTTGGCCTGAATTCCTCTCTCTTGCTTTTCTACCATGTTATAGTGTAGCACGAAGGCCCTCACCAGATACTGGTGCCATTCTCTTGGATTCCCAACCTCCAGAACCATGAGTCAAATAACCTTCTATTGTGTATAAGTTACCCAATCCATGTTATTTATTAGAGCAGCAGAAAATGGGTTAAGACAAGATACAATTATTTAGCATACATGCTACCACTCTCCCTCCTGCAGCTATATTAGGAATCACCAGTCAATTAGGGCTTTTGTTTTTCTGAGTATAGACACACTCAGAATTCTTCCCAACTACTACCACTCAATCATTTTTATCATCCCTGTACTTTTTGTCTTGATGGTATATCAAGAAAAAGACCTCTACATACAACAAGCTTTATCTGTATCATTGACTTTCTAAATTGACTGGGCAGAAGTTGAAGAAAATCACCCGAGGTTACCGTGAGCTTAGTTATTTTATTGAAAATATTTTTATTCAGAATAGAAACTAATTTTTCCTTAAAAATTATACCCATGGTATCATAAATTGTGTGATCTGGTTCCTATGGTGGTAGCTAATATTAAAATGTAATTTCTTATAGCAAATATCAGAAATGATAATAGTTCTTGGGATTTTTAAAAGTCATGCAAAAAGCTATTAATAGATAGTTTCTTAGTCCACTAAACATAATGACAAATGTCCTGTAGATATATCTTTCAATCATCACTGCACCACTTAGGACTTCCAGAGACTTAACCAACCTGGTGCAACCCACAACCCCAGTTGGGTAAACAGGTATCTTCAAACAGATCTGAACAAATAAATCAACACAGGGCAAAAAGCAGCAAATAATTTTTCAGTTATTATTTTCAAGGTACTTTGCCAGTTACTATGGAGAGTATTAGATATTAAAGTGGACCTTTCCCTACAGAAGTTTGTAATAAACTAAAGGAGATATCACCTTTAATTTTTTTTAATTAAATTCTTTTGTTGGTACATTGTAGGTATACAACACAATTGCATTTCTCATTGGGAATTGTACCTTTACATAATGCATCTTGCTTCTTATTTTTTCCCCATTTCTAGCCCTCCATTCACCCCCTCCATCCTTCCCTAGTTACAAAGACTTTATTTCCATTTTTCCATTTCTCAGCATTTTTCCTTTCCCTTCTTTCCTTTCCCCTGCCCCTCCCACTGCCCCTACCCCTTTGGACCTTTTCTTCCTATTTTGCATTATCGATTATATATTCTAATCATTGGCACATTTTAGGTATACAATATAATGAAATTCACCACTGGAAATTTGCACCTTTACATAGTCTCTCTTGGTTCTTATTTTTCACCCTTGCCCAGCCCTCCCTTCAACCCCTCCATTCCTCCCTATTTACAAAGATTTTGTTCCTATTTTTCCATTTTCTCATAATAATCCCATTCCCTTCTATCCTTTCCCCTAGCCCTCCCACTTCCTTCCCCTTTTCCCCATTTCTTCCTATTTCACATTACCTATTATACATTTAGTCCTTATTTACACTTTCAGTTTCTCACACCAGAGAAACTATTCAGTATTTATACATGTGTGTCCTATTTATTTCACTTAAGAGTATCGCCTCAATGTGCATCCATTTAGCTATAAATGTCTCTAACTTCTCATTTTTTGTGGCTGAGTAGTACTCCATTTTATTAAAAAAAAAAAAACGCACATTTTCTTTATCCAGTCTCCAGTTGATGGGCATTTGGGCTGTTTCCAAGTTTTAGCTATTACAAACTGTGCTGTTATGAACATGGACGCACATAAATCACTATGGTATGATTCTTTTAATTCTTTGGGGAACATCCCCAGCAGTGGAATAGCGAGATCAAATGGGACTTCCAGTCCTAGTTCTTTGAGGTATCTCCATACTGATTTCCACAGTGGTTGCAACAGTCTACACTCCCACCAGCAGTGGAGCAGGGTTCCCCTTACCCCACAGCACTGCCAGCATGTGTTATTGGTTGATTTCACGATAGCACCAATTCTTTCTGGAGTGAGGTGGAATCTCAGCGTTGTTTTCATTTGCATCTCTTGAATGACCAGTGATGTTGAACATTTTGTCCTGTATTTATTTGCTATTTCTACTTCTTTGTCTAAGAAATGTCTGTTCATTTCAGATGCCCATTTTCGGATAGGGTCTTTAAATTTGGGAGGTCTGATCTTTTTTAAGTTCTTTATAGATTCGAGATAGTAGACCTTTGTGTGAGGACGAGCAGGTGAAGATTTTTTCCCACATTGTGGGTTGTCTCTTCACACTGCTCATGGTTTCTCTTGCTGTGCAGAAGCCTTTTAATAAGAAGAGATCCCACTTGTTGATTGTTGGTGGTAGTTCACGGGCAACTGAGGTTTTGTTCATAAAAATCTTTTCCTACACCGATGTCTTCAGGAGTTCTACCTAACCTCTGTTCCAACTGGTTCAGAGTTTCTATTTTAATATTTAGATCTTTAATCCATTTTGATTTTAGTTTAGTGCATGGTGAGAGATATAGGTCTAGTTTTAATCTTTAGCAAGTTGAAGCCCAATTTTTCCAGCACCATTTATTAAAGAGGCTATCTTTCCTCCAGTGAGGGTGTTTGGCTCCTTTATCAAAGATGAGATGGCTGAGTGTTTCTGGCATTGTTTCTGCATCTTCTAATCTGTTCCACTGGTCCTCAGGTCTGTTTCTTTGCCAGTACCATGCTGTTTTTATCACAGTAGCTTTGTAGTACAGTTGCAGGTTGGGGATTGGGATACTCCCTGCCATGTCTCTGTTACCTAGAATTGCTTTTGCTTATTCTGGGTCTCTTCTTCTTTCAAATGAATTTTTGGATTGTTTTCTCAAGGTCCATGAAGTATGCTGCTGGGATCTCCATTGGAATTGCATTAAATCTATATGGCAGTTTTGGACGTATGGCCATTTTCACTATATTAATCCTTCGTACCCAGGAGCAGGGGATGTCTGTCCATTTTCTGATAGCATCTTCAATCTCTCTTTTCAGAGTGCCATAGTTTTCAGAGAAGAGGTCCTTGGTTTCTTTTGTTAGGATGATTCCTAGGTATTTCAGTTTTTTGGATGCTATTGTGAAAGGAATTATTTGCCCTATTTCTCTCTCAGTGAGTCTGTCATTGGTGTAGAGGAAAGCTATTGATTTTTGTGTGTTGACCTTGTAACCAGCTACTTGACTGAATTTGGTTATTAAGTCTAGAAGACTTTTGGTGGAGTTCTTGGGGTCTTCTGTATAGAGTATCATGTCATCTGCAAATAATGACAATTTGACTTCATTTCCTATCTTTATTCCTTTTATTTCTTTCTCTTGTCTAATTGCCATGGCTAATGTTTCCAAAACTATATTGAACAAGAGTGGTGATAGTGGACATCCTTGTCTTGTTCCTGATTTGAGTGTGAAGGATTTCAGTTTTTGACCATTTAGTATGATATTGGCTGTTGGTTTTTCATAGATGGCTTCTATCAGTTTGAGGTAGAGACCATCTATTCCAATTTTCTGTAGATTTTTTATCATTAATGCATGTTGGATTTTGTTGAATGCTTTTTCTGTATCTATTGAGATGATCATATTGATTCTGTCTTTGGCTCTATTAGTGTACTGTATTGCATTTATTGATTTGCCATGTTGAACCATCCCTGCGTTGCTGGGATGAATCCCTCTTGGTCAGGGTGTATGATCTTCCTGATGATCTTCTGCATTCTGTTTGCCAGTATCTTATTAAGGATTTTTGCATCTATGTTCATTAGTGAGATTGGCCTGTAGTTCTCCTTTTTGGTTGGGTATTTCTCTGCTTTGGAGATCAAGGTGATGCTTGCTTCCAGGAATGAATTTGGGAGTATTGCTTCCCTTTCAATTTCATTGAAGAGTTTAAACAGTAGTGGCAGCAGTTCCTCTCTAAATGTCTTGTAGAATTCAGCAGTGAAGCCATCAGGGCCTGGGCTTTTCTTAGGTGATAAGTTTTTAATTACATTTTCAATTTCCTTGGTTGATATTGGGTTGTTCAGAATTTTTAGGTCTTCTTCGTTCAACTTTGGTAATTCATATGTACCTAGGAATCTGTCCATTTCTTCTGTGTTTTCCATCTTATTAGCGTATAGGTTCTGGAAGTAGGTATTGATGATCCTCTGGATTTCTGCTGGGTCTGTTGTAATTTCACTCTTTTCATTCCTAATTGCATGGATTTGGGCCTTTTCTTTCCTTTTTCTGACAAGGTTGGCTAAAGGTTTGTCAATTTTGTTGATTCTTTCGAAGAACCAACTCTTGGTTTCATTGATTTTTTGTATCGTTCTCTTAGTCTCCATTGCACTGATTTCTCCTCTGATCTTTATAATTTCCTCCCTTGTATGGGCTTTGGGGTTGTCCTGCTCTTCTTTTTCTAGAAGCTTGAGGTGCAGCATCAGGTTGTTTAATTGGGCTCATTCTATTTTCCTAATATGCCTCTTCATTGCTATGAATTTCCCTCATAAGACTGCTTTCATTGTGTCCTATATATTCCAATATGTTGTATTGTCATTGTCATTTAATTGAAGGAACTGTCTGATTTCTTCTTTAATTTCCTCTGTGACCCATTGGTTATTCAGAAGTGTGTTGTTCAATTTCCACATGTTTATGAAATTTTTCCAGTTTCTTTTGCTATGGATCTCCAATTTCATCGCACTATGGTCTGATAATATACAAGGGATAACTTCAATTCCTTTGCACTTAATAAACATGTTCTGTGTGTGAGTATGTGGTCTATTTTGGAGAATGACCCATATGCAGCTGAGAAGAATGTGTATTCTGATTTTGTGGGGTGGAAGACTCTGTAAACATCTGTTCATTTGTTCAAGAGTTCAATTGAGTTCTAGTATTTCATTACTTATTTTTAGTCTAGTTGATCTATCTATTTGTGACAGTGGGGTGTTGAGGTCCCCCACTACAATTGTATTAGTGCATATATGACTTTTCATGTCTGTTAATATTTGTTTTATATAGTTGGGCACACTAGTGTTTGGTGCATAGATATTTATGATTGTCATCTCTTCCTCTTACATTGTTCCCTTTACAAGGATGTAGTGTCCTTCTTTGTCTCTCTTAATCAGTGCTGCTTTGAAATCTACTTGATCTGCCAAGAGGATAGCTACTCCTGCTTTTTTTCGGGTTCCTGTCACATGCAGTATTGTTTTCCACCCTTTAACTTTCAGTCTATGAGTTTCCTTTTGAATTAAATGTGTTTCTTGTATGCAGCATATTGTTGGATTTTGCTTCTTGAGCCATTCTGCCAGTCTATTTCTTTTGATTGGTGAATTGAGACCATTAACATTGTTGGTTATAACTGAAATGTATTGACTTGTCATTGCCATGACTTTTTCTTTTTGTTGGGTTCTCCCCCTTTCCATTTAATTTCTTGTCATGCCAGATAGGTTCATTCTGCTTTGCTTCCTGGGGTTGTGATCCTCAACGTCTGTTCCTAGGATATTGTGTAAAATTCTTTGGAGTGCTGGTTTGGTGTTCATGAAGTTCCTAAGGTGCTCTTTGTCATGAAAGTATCTTATTTCTCCATCCATTTTGAAAGATAGTTTTGCAGGGTACATCAATCTGGATTGGAGTCTGTTTTCTTTTAGGGCTTGGAATATGTCACTCCAAGCTCTTCTTGCCTTGATGGTTTGTATTGAGAAGTCTGCTGTGATTCTGATGGGCTTTCCTTTGTATGTGATTTGTTTCTTTTCTCTAACTGCTTGTAGAACTTTGTTCTTCTGTTGAGTTTCTGGAATCTTAACAATTATATGCCTATGTGTAGATTTTTTTTGATCAAGGCTATTTGGAGTCCTATATGCCTCACTTATCTGTATGTCAAGCTCTTTTCCCCTGCTAGGGAAGTTTTCAGCCATTATTTCTGTGAAGAGATCTTTCATGTCATCTCCACTCTCTCCTGTTTCTTCATTGACTCCAATCAGCCTTATGTTATTCTTCTTTGCATCATCTAGCAGCTGCTGGATTGATTTCTCATGTCCCCTTCTAATTTTAAAGCAATTTTTCTTTTCCTGGTCACTAATTGCAATCTTATCTTCTATATCTGAAATTCTGTCCTCACATTGGCTCATTCTGCTGTGTAGACTTTCAATGGAGTGTTTCATGTCCTGGAAATCTGTTTGCATCTGTTTTATGGATTCCGTTTGTTTCCTATGTTGGGATTCCATCATGTTCCTGAGCTCCTCTCTAGATTTATTAATCATGTCTTGCACTAGGGACACAATTTCTCCTGTTATCTGAGAAATTATTTCTGATTTCATTTTTTCCGGATCCCCTTTTGTTGCCAGTTCAGTGGGTCCAGGTGGTTGAGTATCAGAGTGTTCCATCTCATTTCCCTTTATGGCTGCAGTAGGTGATCTGGGAGTCTGGTTTTGAGACTTATTTACGTGTTTTTTCATTTTGACTGGGCGAGGGGGGCTGTTGGCGCCTGCACGGATTACCTCCTCTGAGCTGGGAGAGGTGGGACAGGTGCCGGAAGCAGCGGTAGGCATGGTGGCCCAAAAGCCCTTTCCTGTGGGCTGGGAGCAGCGGGAGGGATGGTGGCCAGGAAGCCCCTTCCTCTGGTCCAGGAGCAGTGGGATGGTGGCTCAGAAGCCCCTACCTCTGGGCCGGGAGCAGAATCACCATTAATTTTTTTTTAAATCACCTAAGGTTCATAACAGTAAGTCAATTATTAGTACAAGCCAGGAAGCTCTGATTATTTTTCACAAAGGAGGAAAGTTTTACTTTCCCCAAATCTCAGGATAAATCCAAGTTACTGTTACTGGTGATGTACAAAGCTGATTTGTTTTCAAATCCAAAATCTATCATTTACTAGTTAGTTCTGTGGACTTGAGAAGAGTGAGATCATTGAGGGTCTCTAACAAGTAATTTTCTCATCTGAAAAAAGGGATAATAATACTAATAGCCACCTTGTAAGACTGGCATGAAAATTAAAAGATAATGTAGAGGGGGAGCCTAGCACAGTCCCTGTGGTGGTTCTCAATAAATATTGTGTACCCATCATATCATCCTGTGGTTACATACTGTGATGGTCAACTATTGTGTCAACTTGAATAAGAAACACCAAACCAAATTGGATCAGCGTTATCCTGAGTGGCTGAGGGTATTTACTGAAGTCAGAAGACCCATCCTAGGTTGGCTTGGCACCTGAATAGTATAAAGGGGAAGGAATAATGGTATAAATGAAGAAGGAAGGCTCACTTCTATTTCTTCAGAGGAGCTCCAGTCATCGGTTTGACCTTGGACATTGTCTCCTGGCTTCCAGCACAGACCCTTCTGACTGACACTAGCATTTTATCTCATAAAGCCCAGAAGCAGTAAATAGACAACCTCAAGCTGATGTAGGGAAAATAAGTCAATAAAGGGCAAAGTATGCCAAAGACATTTTTTCCTTAGTGAAATTCAAATGTGAGTGCCATTTATTGTTTTTCTGTGCCAAGTATTAATGTTGTATGTGGATTATTTTATTTAATTCTAGCAATCCTATGTAGTAGCTATTTATACCCTCATTTTACACAGGCAACAAGTGAGACTCAGAGAGCACAGGCAACCTGCTTGAGGTCACACAGCTCTGATGCCAAGGAGCCAGTATTTGAACCTGCTCTATCTGATACCAGTGTCACTGTGGGATCCTGCTTCCCAGAGGTCATCCATAGGCCCTAGCAGCCAAGCTGTGATGAAAACATTCTATACAAAACAGAGTTCTTTTTTTAAGTATACTTTTGGCATACATAATATTTACATTCGCCTTGGGGAGTAGATACATGTACTTAACATATTAATCCTTTTAATCCCCTTTCCTTCTCCTCCTTCTTCCCTTTCTCTGTCTCTAGATTGCCTTCCCACATTTTCATTTCCCTTTTTTTTAGCTCATGTTTGTGACACATAATGATTGCATTCATTATAGGGAGGTGGTACATATACACAACACATCTTAATTTTTTGTACATTCCCCTCCCCTTGCCCACCCTCCATCTCTCACTCAGCTTCCCAATTGAAAAAGATCTATACTCCTCTTTCCTTTTATCTATCTTTTATTTTGCTCTATACTTTATTTATACTTAGGATTATTCATATGAGAGAAGTCATATAGTACTAAAACTTATGCATCTGATTTATTTCACTTAACATGTTTTCAGATTGCATTCATTTTCCTACAAATGACTCCAGTTTATCCTGAGTAATATTCCATTGTGTATAGATGTCACATTTTCTTTATCAATTCACCTGTTGATGGACATACAGGCTCCTAAGATTTAGATATTATGACTTGTGCTGCTATAAACATGGGTATGCATGTATCACTATAAAAATAATGTCTTTATCTCTTAAAAAATGCCTACAAGGGGGATAGCTGAGTTAAATGGAATTTCTATTTTTTAATTATTTGAGGAGTCTTCATACTGATTTTCATAATGGTTATAGTAGTTTACACTCCCCTCAGATGTAGGAGGATCCCTTTTTCTCTGAAGCCTATTCATCATTTTTTATTTGATTTTTTTGATGATTGCCATTCTTTTTGGTGTAAGATGAAATAAATCGCAGGGTTGTTTTAGTTTCCTTTTCTCTAATGGCCAATGATGTTGAACATGTTTTAATGTATTTATTGGCTGTCTGTATTTCTTTTTCTGAGAAGTGTCTATTCATTTCAGTTGTTCATTGATTGATTAGGTCTTTTATTTTGGGGGATCTTTTTTTTCAGTTCTTTATATATTCTAGATATTAATCCTCTGTCAGAGGTGTACCTGACAAAAAAATTGTTTCCCATTTGGTAGATTGTCTTTTCACTCTGTTCAGTGTTTCCTTTGCTGTGTAGAAACTTTTTAATTTGATAGAGTCTCATTTATTGATACTTGCTGTTATTTCTTGTGCAACTGGAGTTCTGTTCAGAAAGTCCTTGCCTACACGTATGTATTTAGGAGTGTTACCTGTTTTATTTTCCAGCAGGTTAAGTGTTTCTATTTAAAAATTTTGATCTTTGATCCATTTTGATTTTAGTTTAGGACACAGTGAGAGATATATTTCAAAATTCAATCTTCTGCATGTAGATAGCCAGTTTTACCAATACCATTTGCTAAAGAGGCTATGTTTCCTCCAGCACGTTTTCTGCCCTTTGTCAAAGATCAGTTGTCTGAGCATTTCGGAATTGTTTCTGCATCCTCTCGTCTATTGATCTACATTCTCTATTCATTGATCTACAAGTCTGTTTTTGTTCCAACACTATGCTGTTTTCGTCATTGTAACTTTTTTTGTGATGTAACTTGAAGTCCAGGATTGTGATGTCTCCTGCTTTGCTCTTATTACCCAGAACTGTGTTTGTTATTCTAGGTCTCTTTATGTTCCATATGAATTTTAAGATTGTTTTCTCACTTCTGTGAAGAATGTTATCATTATTTTGCTTGGCATTGCATTAAATCTGTATATCAGTTTTGAAAGTATGACCATTTTGATATTTTTAGCTCTGCCTATCCCGGAACAGGGGATATCTTTCTATATCTGATAGTCTCTTTGATCTCTCTTTTCAGTTCTATAGTTTTCATTATAGAGATCTGAGACTTTCTTAGGCTAATTTCTAAGTAATTTTTCTTGATGCTGTTGAGAACAGTATTTTTTCCTAATTTATTTCCCTGTGATTTCATTATTGGTATAAGGAATGCTATTAATTTTTGCATGTTGCTTTGTAGCCCACTACATTGCTGAATTTGGTTATTAATTCTAGAAGTCTTTTGGTGGAATTTTTTGGGTTTTCTATGTAAAGGCTCATGTCATCTGCAAATAATAATGACAATTTGATTTCTTCCTTTCCTATAATTATCCCATGTATCTCTCTCTCTTGCCTGTTTTCTCTTGCTAATGATTTAAGTACTACATTATACAAAAGCAGTGATAGTAGACATCCTTGTTCCTGATTTCAGGAGAAAGCGTTCAGCTTTTTCCCATTTAATATGATGTTGGCTGTTGTTTGTCATAAGTAGCAGATTGAGATATGGTCCTTTTATACCTATTTTTATCATGAATTGTTGTTGGATTTTGTTAAAATCTTTTTCTGCATCTATTTATATTATCATCTGGGTTTTGTCCTTCTGTTTATGCGGTATATTACATTTATCAATTTGCATATATTGAACCATCCTTGCATCTCTGGGATAAAACCTACTTGATCATGATGTATGATCCTTTTGATGATTCACTGCGTTCTATTTGCCAATATCTTTTTGAGGATTTTTGCTTCTATGTTCATTAAGGAGGTTGGCCTGTAGTTTTCTTTTATTTAGTTGGCTCTTTAGTTTCAGAATCAGAGTGATGCTGGCTTCTAGGAATGAGTTTGGAAGCTCCTTCCCTTTCAATTTCATTAAAGAGTTTGAGGAGTATTGGTCTTATAAATTTTGTGAAGTTTTTGCAGAATTCAGCAGTGACTCCATCAAGTCCTGGGCTTTTCTTAGTTGGTAGAGTTTTGTGTTACTTCCTCAATTTCATTGCTTGTTATTAGATTGTTCACAATTTTTGTCTTCTTGGTTCAGTTTTGGTAATTAATATATGTCTATAAATCTGTCCATTTCTTCAAGGTTTTCCAATTTGTTGGTGTACAATTCTTCACAGTAGTTACTGACAATCTTCTGAACTTCAGCAGTGTCTGCTGGGATCTTATCTTTTTCATTCCTAATTGCATTAACATGAGTCTTTCTTTTTGGTAAGATACCTGAGGGTTTATCTACTTTGTTTAAACAGAATTCTTAAGAAGAAAGGCTTCAAGCAGAAAGTAGGCAATTGTTCGTATTAAAGGAGATAAACAATAGTTGATGATCTCAACCTAATTAAGGCTAATTTAAAACAAACATTTGTGTTCCACAGGTGATAAAACTTATATTGTAAATAATTAATACTTGCAGAACTTAAAAAAAACTTCAGAAATATGCCAAAGCTATTTTTATTGACCCCCTTAGTAAATAGATATGGCTTCTCAGACACTACACTTGACCACATTAATATTATAATATATTGTCCTCATAGCTCAGCTTGAGCCCCAGTGAAATATCTGCTCTAAAAAATGAAACACTCTTGCTCTAAGAAAACTAGGTTTATTTTTCCTATTAAAAACATTTTTATTCTAACTTTTTTTTTCTTTATCTTTGTTTTTTTTTTCCTTTATGGTACTAGGGATGGAACCCAAGGCTTCACATATATCATACAAGTGCTCTACCAACTGAGCTACATACATTCCCAGCCCATATCTGAATAATTTCCATGTCTATATTTTCTTAAAGAAGTTTCTGAAGGTTATCTCTAAAGATAAAAAATTCAGACCAAGGATTTAGCTCAGTGGTTCTGCCACCGGGCTTGAAAGCCAGAAGGACCTGAGTTTGATCCCCAGTACAAAAAAAAAATCCAACTGTCTCCCTGAAACTAACATTTCATTTTTTTATAGACAAAATCCTATGGTTAAGAAGAAAAATAATTTACAGGTCCTACATGTACTTAATTTATAAACTTAATTTAACTGTAGTTTGGTGGCTTACAGAAAATATTGTGTAGGAGATATTTTTAATTCTGCCTTCAAAAAAGTAGCTAACCACCATCATATTCAGCTCTGTCCTTGGCATCATTGTGCAATGGTGAGGGATTGATCTTTAGAGGGTCTCTCGGGCATGATCCTGGCTGAATCATTTGACAACTGTGTGACTTTCAGCAAAATTTTTAACTTCTTTAAATCTCATGTTTGTGTGTGTGTGTATATGTACCTGGGTGTGTGTCTGAAAAGTGGAATGCATAATATAAAACCTGGCTTGTCATAAACATGTAATAAATGGAACCTATTAATATTACCATTAGCTATGCAGGATTTGTTCCTGAAAGGGTACTTAAATTTGTGGATTCTTTGATGATTTTCATTAAATGCCTTTGATAGCAAAGCTGATATAATAGTCTGCCCCTGTCTGGGTCTTGTTTTCTGGGGTTTCATTGCCCACGGTCAGAAAATATGAAATTTAAACAAAATTCCTAAGTTTTAAATAACTTTTATTATAATATATTGTTGTAATTGTTAGCTTTTATTAATGTTGTTACTAATTTCTTGCTGCATTAGTCTCTTTTCTGTTGACAATAAAATAATGCAGACTGGGTAGTTTTAAACGAAAGAGTTTTATTCTTGTTTACAGTACTGGAAGTACAAAATCAAAGGGTCATATCTGATAGTACCCTTCTAGGGGGCTTTGTCTCAAGGTACCACAGGGACAGAATACATGTGTTTTTTTGTCCCCTGCTCTCTCTCTGTCTTATAAAGCCACCAATACCTGAAGGCTCTGCCCTAAGGACCTTATCTATTGTTAATTACCTGCCAAAGGCCTCACCTCTGAACACCATTCTTGGCTTAAGTTTCCACCTAAATACATCACAATGGGGATTATATTCCAACACGAGTTTCAGAGGGGAAGAATCATATTCAAACTATAATACTTTATGCATCTAATATATAAATTAAACTTTATCATAGGTATGTATAGTTAGGAAAAATGTAGTATACATAGAGTCCAACAGTATTATTCATGGTTTCAGATATCAATTTGAGTTTTTAAATGTATTCTTTGCACATAATGAGGAATAACTGTAATATCCAATATCTACCTTCCACTCTTGTGAACAGGATAACAAAAGGAATCCTTCCTTTTGCCTAAAATTATAGCTAAAGCCCAAAGTAGAACCTCATAATCTAGGTTCAGATAGGTGTTAATAGGTCACCAAATCTTCGAGATGGCCAACCATCTTTCCTTAAAGATCACTACCACTAACCACCCTTCCTCACCACTACCTTCAACACCACATTCTCTATACAAGAGGACTCAGACATGGAGATATGATGGCCTTCTGTAAAGTTCAAGATTAGTGAATGTAAACACAGGGAAAGAGAACGAATGGAGAGATGGTGGTCTTGAGGCAGTGAACAGGGGAGCAACCTGTACTATGTCAGCTGGTATAACAAACATATTTGACTTTCCCTGGGATTAAGTAGATACCCTCAAAGAAATTAGGTAAAATGGATTGGATTTGTAAGAGAGTCTCCCAGGCAAAAGGGAATCAATCTCCTTTAGTATATATTGAAATAAGGCTACAAAGGTGAGGAGGAGCCAGAGCTTTTGAAGGACCAGTTGAAGAACTTGCAGCCTGCCAAGTGAAAATGCAAGGGTGGAAAGTGTTAAACTTCAAGTACTGTACTTCCTTACATCCAATCCACACCTAAGGCTCAGTCCCAAGCAACCACAACCTCTACACAGGGAAGTTCTGGGTGCCTTAATGGAGGGGAGCATTGTTAGGAGAATAAAGGTCCCCACTGAGTTGCCCACCAAAGACATGAAGCACATTTTCTCCCCACCTGACCCTAATCTTCCCCATGCCTATGCCCAGTAGAAGATGGAACTTGATTCTTGGCTACTAATACAACCACCAGTGTAATTCCCTAACTGTACTGGGCAGAAGGTAGGAGCAGTAGCCCAGTAGATGTCAGGAGAGGGAAGTGCCAGGGCTATCGAGGGACCTTCCAAAGCGCTCATATCTGCCTATCAAGAAAGAGTCAACATTTGGACAGATGAGAGGTTTAGTTATGGGGAACAGCAAGAGCTGAAACATTTTTCTGGCATGTGCAAGGTTTAGATAGTGCATACTCATTGAGTTAATCCTTTACTGAACAAATAGACATTACTTTATAGTTGAATAAGCTTAGAGTGAAAGTTAGGTTCCTTTTTCACATGTAGTAGGTGTTTTAGCCAAGATTTGACTTTGCTTTTGTTTGAATCCAAAATCTCTGCTATTTCCACAACAACAAACTGCCTCCTCTGTACAAAACTGAAAGTCAAACAGGTAACTGGACATGATTCTGAATCTTCTGAAATTCTGCAGTTGTTATCAATGCACATCTTCATGGAAAATTGTGTTATTTAGCATTTCTTAAAAACAAGCTGAAAAAACACATTGGTCTTTGATATTTAGGCTTGTTACAAGAAATGTTAAAATTTGAGGCTAGATTATTTGGTTAGAGTGCCTGTGCATAGGTCTCTCTTCTTACAAAGTCACCAGAATTCAGTCATGTAGGCTCCACCATGATGACCTTTTCTAATACTGATGGCCTCCAAAAGGTTTCACTTCCAAAGACCACAGTCAGATAAACTTCCACCTATCTCACAGTGGGGATGAAATTTCAATAAATGTGAAGCTCTGGGGGACATACTCAAACCATATCCAAACCATAGTAATGAAAACAAGCCCCTCTTCTAAATAAATAGTCAATAATCGTGACAGAAAATAATAGTTGTTACATTAACACTGTCCCCCCTCTCTCTTTCCAGTGTCTCTTAAGGTAGTGGTAGCCTTATTAATCTGTGCTTCCTCACCACCAGATGTAAACCTGGTCCTCAAATGTTTATTGATATAGACTGCCTTGATCTGTCTTTCCACTCCGGGGTCAAATTGATGACTTTCTTTAAACTGCAGAAGTAAGCTTTCTCTAGTGAGATGCCCCAGCCCCAGGGTAATGACACAAATGTTAGAGAACTTGATCAGGGGATACTGAGGAGGTGGCCACAGGTAGTTATTGTGCCATGCAAGAATACAGGTACAGAGCATGAAATTTGGGGATTCCTCCTGCAGTGTTTAAAAGATGGTAGTAGGTACATAGGTACATGAATTGCTACCCTTATCCCAAAAGAGGCAGTCTCAAGATCAACTCCTGGCACAAGGAGCCATCTTTTCTTGAAATTCCCAGTTTTGTTTTGTTTTTTAACTCACACCTCTGATAATTTCAGAACTCCAAGAGGAGACTGTCTCACAGGTAAGCCAACAGCCCTGTGGCTCAGATGCATAGTGTATCATAGATAGAACACTGCGTTGAATTGGAGCACCTGAGTCAGACCCAACAGATGATCATAAGTTTGGTTATAAGTTTTTGGATACAACATCAAAAGCACAATGTAGGAAATAAAATTTGATAGGGATAAATTGATAGTATAGAAGTGTAAAAGCCACATTTAAGAAAATTGAAGTGAAAACAACCCCCAGACTAGGAGAAAATATTTGCAAAATACCTATTCATCAATCAACTTGTATCCAAAATCTACAGAGAACCCTTAAAAGTCAACAATTTAAGGGGCTGGGGGAGGGGTTCCTGAACAGACGCCTCATCAAAGATATTTGAATGGAAAAAATGCTTATGAAAAGACACGCCACATCATTTGTCTTCAGAAAATTTCAAATTAAAGCAACAATGAGGTATAACTATAAAAATAAAGGGATATTAAATGCCAGCAAGACTGAGCAGAAACAAGAACTTTCTCATTGCTGCTGGGACTATGAAATAATATAGCCACTTTGAAATAAAATTTTGTAGTTTCTTGCAAAGATCACCACAGTCTTACCATACTACCAGACAATTGCCTATATATATATATATATATATATATATTATATATATATTATATATATCCAAATGATTCAAAAGCTTAGATATACATACATACATGCACATACACACACAAACATATGTACTATGAATGAGTATAGCCACATTATTAAAAACTACTAAAAAGGCTGGGGATTTAGCTCAGTGGTTCTGCTGCCTGCCTTGCAGGCACAAGGTCCTGAGTTCGATCCCCAGTACCAAAAAAATAAATAAATAAATAAAACTACTAAAAATTGGAAGGAACCAAGATGCTCTACAAAAGGAAAATGGAGAATCAAATTGGCACATCCATACAATGGCATATTAGTCACCAATAAAAAGAAATGAGGTGTGCAACCCACTTTCTGGTCCCCCTTCTGTCTCTCTTAGGAAGAAGCTTTCTTTCAATTAACTCTTCCTACTCTAAAAAGAAAAGAAAAGAAATGAGGCAACAATAAATAAAAGATCAGTGGATCCTAGGGATTTTTCAGGCAAGGGGAAGGTGTAAATAAGAATGAAATTGTTTTGGATAGTGAAACTACAGTAGTTCTATGGCATTATATCCTTTTCAAAACCCATATAACTTTACTGTGCAATGATTAAACTTTAATGCATGCAAATTAAGTGTAGTAATTTAGCAAGCTGGAAGACCCCAGGAAATAACATAGACTATGACAAGGGCCGGGGATTTAGCTCAGTGGTTTCACCGCCTGCTGTGCAAGCGCAAGGACCTGAGTTTAATCCCCGGTACCAAAAAAAAAAAAAAAAAATTCCATAGACTGTGACAAGAAAATCTAACTATATTAGAAATGCATAAAACAGCCTCATTAAAGAGAGCAGGGGGGAAAGTTGCTGACCTCAGTATTTTTGGAAGTCAGTGGAGACAAAAAGCAGAAGAAACTGTATATAGTCACTACACATTAGGTAATAAATTTTTCCCACAGGACATAGGTTAGCAATTCTGATACCCCTACACATTTATACTAGAATGGAGCAATTATGGCTGTGGGACCCAGATTTTTCACTAGTGGAATAAGAATTTATAGATAGCTAGGTTAGAAGGCTAAAATGATCTACATGATAATGGATTAGAATTGGAGACATCAATATGAACTTATATTTACCTTAAAAGCTACCAAAAGCATGATCTAGGAAGTATGCACATATGGAAATATTTATAGATATGTTTTGTTTTAGTTACTTTTCTCATTGCTGAGACAAAATACCCAATATCCACAAGGTAAAGGAAGAATGGTTTATTTTAGCTTACAGTTTGTGAAGGTTTCAATCAGCAGGCTTCATGGCAGAGGGACATGGAAGAGGAGAAACAGTCCATGGCATGGTAGACAGGAAGCAGCAGCAGCAGCAAGCATCTCTTTATATTCCATCCAGGCTACAAGCTTATTGTTTGGTGCTACCCACACCCAGAATGGGCCTTCATATTATCCATACCCAGAACTGTGTGAAACCAATCAGTGGACTAATTTAGTTATCACACATCCTTAATCTATATCTACACACACTCTATCCAGCCACCTCCAAAAAAGCCCACCTATGAGCACATGAGGCTTTGGGGGACATCTAAATATCAGTCACAGTCATAACAGGTATATACATGATTTCACATATGGACATATATTTCCTTGCTGTATCAGTTAAAAGAACCTAGAAGCAATGACAACTGGGTAACAGTGAGTGTCAGTCTTGATTTCTAATGTCATTCTCCAATAAAAAGACCCAGAGTGAAAAAATGTCTGACTTTACAACAGGCACAGGTAATGCACAAAATAATCCTGGAGTAATTCAGAGGGCCAAAAGCTAAGGAATTTCTCAAAAGGAAAAAAACACACACTTTTGATATAAATATGGCAAAAGAACGTGGAACCACACTGAAAGAGTTTCCAATCATCAAAGCTGGAACAATTGGAGCAATAAAATAGACAAAGTATAAAATACATATCCATAACTCAATACTCATATAAACAAGTTACATAATAAATGAATAAGAGGAGGAGAAAAATTCCTTTGCAGTAGAATTCCAATGATTTATGAAGATATCCTCAAGGAGAAGGAATATGAATTTCCACTCAAGTGTGGACTGCACATAGTGACTCATTCTCCACAGTACAGTGTGCAAAGGAGAGAAAAGAGTAAGTTGACAGTAAAGAAATCTAGGAAACCTACTTGAGTCAGATGTTTAGGGGAATAGCACAGTGATGAGTTGTGTTGATAGTTTGTCCCCTCCTTGAGTATGATGTGATGAAAAGAGCACTTTTCTTCTCTGGTCTTCCTTCCATAACCCATGACTCCAGTTTAATGAGGAGAATATAATGAGACAATTCTCAATAGATAAATATTTTACAGAATGCTTGACCAGAGTATCTTAAAACAGTCAAGGTCATCCTAAAGAACATAAGATTAAAAAATAGTTTCAACCAAGAAGAGCCTCAGGAAACATGACAATTATGTATCTGGGATGGGATTCTGGAATATACATTGGACATCAGGTAAAATATGAATAAAATATGACTTTTGTTAATAATAATGCATCAAAAAATAAATAAATAAAAATAATAATAATGCATCATTGTTGATTCATTAATTATAACAAAGGTACCATACTGATAATAAGATGTTAATTAAAAAGATGAAGGAAGAGGAATGTTAAACTCTATTATTAACTCAAGTTTTTCTGTATATCTAAAACTTCCCCAAGAGGTAAAAATTATTTTTTAAATTTTTTGAAATTATATATTTTTATTTATTGATATTTTCTACTGGCCAAAATGATAAGGATTATGTTTAAGTTTTTTTATATATAGTGTGTATTTACTGAATTTTTTTTCCAGGGACGAAAGTACAGTGAACATACTAAGGAAAATGTAACAACACAGGAATAGTAATATATTTAATATTTTAATAAAAAAGAACTGTCTTCCTGTAAGCCACATCATATTGTACATCTTGGGCTGCTTGTAACTACAAGTGCATAAATCAATAACACTCAATAAAGACAAACAAATACCAGGTTTTTTTAAAAAGTCATCTAGGTAGAAAAGAAACTAAAATCAACTGAAAGGCTCTACATATACAAAGTGTTATCTGATGGAAAAGCAAAGTTTTTGGCTTCTCTCTTAGTCCTGAAAGGTTAAGTGGAGGTGACATCCACTCCTGACTGGGAAACAGGCAATATTCTTTCCATTTGGAAAATGCATGTTCTAATTCATAGCAATCTTGAAACAGTAGAAAAAATAAAATCCTACTCGGGATTTTGCCCATCTATTACATTCTAAAAGTATATTCTTTCTTAATCCTTCTCTGACAGGGCCAGAGTGCTCTCAGCCCCATGGCAGACATATCTAAGCAGTAGTTACATCCTGATAGATTTTTTTAGGTGACTATTTTGTCTTGAGGCACATTATACAATTTGCTGAGGAACCCAGATTATTCTGAAATTAAAAAATAAAGCTTTGACCAAATCTGTTCATTTGGGAGATGTTATAGCAGCCAGGAAAAGCCACTGTGAGAGACCCCCTCAATTTCTGTGCCATACTAGCCATTGTCGTGCTTGAGGGGCAAGTTGAAGAAAATCACTAAAGAAAATCTTTAACATAAGTCTGTAAAACTGGAACAAGAAAGTTTATCATATCCAAGAAATATCATGAGAGTAGTTATTACAGGAACTATTGGTCCTCTGGGAAATTGTAGGACTTCTTGCTTTCAATTTTTGAGTGTGAGCCAGAAACAGATTCAAACCAAGAAAAGTGGACTGGTGACTAGGAAAAGGACTCACTAACTTTTTTTCTGTAAGAATATTTGCACCAAAAATCTCTGATGCTTCCATCATTATTTTGCCTTACTGTTCATCTTTCTGTTTCTTGACCATGAAGCCTATCTATTGCTCACTTCTATCTAATCTAGTAATGAAAGTGGATCAGAATTCTACTTTCTTCTATGACACTGCCATCAAGGTACAATTTACACTGTACTACGGAGTGCCTCTGTATCCCTTCTACCTCAACTCTAGTTCTACCCTGAGTTGTCCCATGAATTCTAGGCAATAGAAACCCAGTTTTCTCATTTGGGCCTTTTCTCAAGTTGTCCCCTCCGCCTGGAGGAGCCTGGCCATACTCCAGCCTAAGCAAAAGGCCAATTCTTGTTTATCCTTCAAAATCCAGCTGAGAACCACTGCTACAAATTTCTTTCCCTGGTTCCCTGAGTGCCATCTAAGAGGTCTGCCCCTTTCTATGCTCCATAAATAGCCTGTTCTTCCCCCTTTCATGGCACTGACACTGGATCACTGTGTCCAGTACAACCACCAGACTGTGGGTTCTTTGAGGCCACGGTCAGTGTCTATTACTCTCCCACCCCCCAACAACATATATATCATATGTGGCACTTAATCATCCCTAATAAGGATTATGGAATAAATACAATTCAGTGAATACTTTAAAACAACAATCTACTTTTGGAAACTCAATACAACCCAAGTAGACACACCATAATGAAATGTGATCTAAGTAACAAATTTGCTTTTATGAAAGCATTCTATGCTTCAATCTTGCTGCCATCATCCTTGTTTATTCTGCCACTGAATGTTCTTTCAAAACAAAGCCATTGAGCACATGGCCCTTCTTCACACAGCCTGGATTACCTCTCCAGTTTGTCCTCCACCCTACATGAAGGCCACATTCATCCATTTGCACAATGCATGCATTCTTACTCAAGCACTGCTGAACACAAGACCATGAAGATGACTATGGGAGAGAGTGGCTGAGGTCAGGTAGAGTGCATGATCCAGAAAGGAAAGGATGTTAAGCAACTACAGTCTATGGTGTTGAAAGGATCATCTATCTGGATACTGAAATAACCAAAAAATGTCACGGGAGTTTCAGGGGAAAATTGGCTGTAAGCCAGGAGCTAAAAATATTGAAGAAATGAGGAGTAGAGAGCAGAGGGAGATGTCTTCAGCAAGGAGGGATTGTATAAGAGTCTGGTGGCACAGACTTCAAAGCTGGGGTTTGGGGGAGGTGGGAGGGCCAGTGGTGGGGTACAGCAATGGAGCTAGCTGGCACCTCCTGCACCTCTAGCCCAGGGTTAGGAGGGAAAAGGAGCAAAAGCAGACTGGAAAATGCAGCAGTGGGGCAGGGTTCTCACATTGAGAAAATAGTACAAATAGTGCTCAGAGAACAGTGAAGGGTCTAGGAATTTTGCAGGTGATAGATCCTATAAGAGAGAGGGGGCAGAAGAGGCTATGTACTAAACCATACATGATTGAGCTTCTAGTTAACTGAGAATCTCTACAAATAAGAAAGAAGGCTAAATCAAGTACTTTAAGACAAGTTCCCCTGTACTTATAGAAATGTCAGGTCTTTGTGACTAAAAATAGAAGTTTGTTTTGGTATCTTTTTCTTTACATGGTATCATGCATCTTTTGTCACATTCTTTATCACTCTTTTACATTTCATTTTATTTTAGACTTTTTTTAGCCCTCAATGTTTTCAGCTTTTTTACCCAGAAACAAATGCAGCAAGTTATCAAACTAGTTGAATTGCATAAAAATAACAACCTGTTGTGTCAAAGGATCTTAATTGTCAACTTGACTGAGATTAAGACACCTGGAGAGGTGATTGGATCGTGGGGTTGCTATAGTCCTCAGTGGATTAATTCATGAGGTTCAGAGCCAGCTGTGCTGTTAGGAGAAGGAGTCCAGCTGGAGATGGGTCATGGGGCTGTGCCTTGGGAGGATCTATTCCTCACTGGTAGTCTTCTCTTGTGCTTTGCTTCCCAGCCATGAAGTGAGAGGTTTTTTCCCTCCACATTCTTCCACCATGATTTTCCTACCTTGGAGCAAGACAGCTATGGACTAAAACCTTTGAAGCCATGAGCCAAATAAATCTTTAAATTATGCATGTCATGCATTTTGTCCCAGAAAGGGTAAAGCTGACCAATACATTTGTTTTTTGACATTAACTCTAGGAAAAAATGATTTAAATTTTCTATTAGAAAACTGTTAATCAAACACAAATAAATACCACCCTAAAAGGCTGAAGTTATGTTCCAATTAATGCGCTTTAAAAGATATCCAAACTCATGACAGAAGTCCTACAGAACTATCCAAAACCTGCCCAATGATACAGAAACATTCAAACCTCCTTTCTTGCTTTTTTGCCATTAACAAAAATGCAACTTGGGCTCCCCTAACTGGACATTTAGTGTTACTGCAAAGTTACTCTTTAAAGTTGGCAAATACTATACAAAGTATTCATTCATTCATTCATATAATTTATTAGTAAATATCATTTATTGAGCCTCTTCTATGCACCAGGTACTCTTATGAAGTTGAATTTTAAATCTTTGAAAACTCGCTGAATAAAAGCAGAAGAAAAAGCTTGTTAATCAAAGGTAATTAAAATTTTCAGTTTCTAGATTTAAAAATATCTATTCATCTTTAAATTAGGGTGTTCTCTGTGGCAATAAAAACACCCATTCCATGTATCTATTATCATCTTGCATTTTTATATAGTCTCATGCATGTACTATATATTTATAGTGGTTTTTAGTTGTTTTCACTTTGTAATACAGTATCCTGTATGCGATTAGGAAATGGTTTCCTTTTACATTTCTTACTATGTTGCTAAATTCTTCTATACCACAGTTCTTTTATCCTAGCTACTCTATGGTGTTCCACAGCAGAAATGCACACAGTTCATTTACTCATTCTTCCATTAATTGGGCATTTAGGTTCTTCCCATGTTCTTCCTGTTGTAAGTTTTACTGTTATGGACATGCTGTACATAACCCCAGGTGTGTGTGTGTGTGTGTGTATGTGTGTGTGTGTGTGTGTGTTATGGAAGGAATTCCTGGATCACAGGATATTCCAAAGTTCAACTTTTTAAGATAATAACAAGATGTCAATTAAAGTAACAGTAACAAATTATACTTCCTCCAAAAGAAAAATTACGAGAAATGGAAAAAATGGGAACAAAGTCTTTGTAAATAAGGAAGGGTGGAGGGGATGAAGGGAGGGCAGGGGAATGGGGAAAAAGTAAGAACCAAGATGCATCATGTAAAGGTACAATTCCCAATGAGAAATGTAAATGTATTGTATACCTAAAATGTACCAATAAAAAAATTTAAGGAAAAAAAATTATACTTCCTCCAGAAATTTATAATGGATCATTTGAAACCAAATCCTCTCTAACACTTAATATTTTCAAATTTTTTTTAAAAAAAATCAGCTGTTGTGCCTGTTAGATACAAAACGGCACCACATTGTGGTCTTGAGCAATTGTGAGGTAGTATCAGTAATGTCAAATAATCATGGCTTTATTGGCCACTTGTACATTCTCATATATGAAATATTTGTTCATGCTTTCCTTCCATTCTTATGTTGTGTCCTTTATGCTTTTCTTATTTGTGGTATTTCCTGATGTATTATTTTAAAATAATTTAAATTTACAGAAAAGTTGAAATTAAATAATATAAAACATCTCCATATACATCATTCACTCAGATTCCCCAGCTGTTAATATTTTATCATATCTACTTTATAATTCTCATTATTCTCCCTCCCTCTTCTTGTCTTCCTCTCTCCCTTCCTGATGTAAATAATTCTTTCTCTGAATCTGAGAGTAATTTTCAAATATAATGCTACACTGTTCATCAATACTTCAGGATGTATTTCCTCAAAACAAAAATACTCTCTTATATAGGCAAATACAACATCAAAATCAAGATCATAGAATTGACATAGCACTAACCAAATCTGCACATTCCATTCAAATTTTGTCAGTTGTTTCTTTCATGGTTTAAGAGGTAATCTAGGGTTACATCCTGCAAGTAGTTGTTAAGTCTTTACTAGTCTTCATTCTGGAATAGTTCCTCAGAATTAATCTTTCATGACCTCAACGATTTTTAAAAGCACAGGCAATTACCTGTAGAATGTCCCTTGTTTTGAGTTTGTCAGATGTTTCCTCATAGATAGCTTGAGGACGCGCATTTTTTACTCTAGAACACCACAGATGTGATGTGGTATCCTTTTCAGTGTGTCATATGGAGAGGCACATGATGTTGATTTGTCCCATTATAGGTCTAGTTAACTTTTATTACATAGCTTATTTGTGTGTGCTAAATTTCTCTACTGTAAAGTTATACAACAAGAATCTATCCCATATCTCTTAGCATGATGTTATCCCACTGTCTTAAATACTACAGCTTCCTATCAAGGTCTAATATCTGCCACTTCACAAGTATCCCTGTCATTCTTTACCTTTGCCCTTCTATATATGTTGTAAAATCAGCTCAGAAAGCTCCATGAGTTTTATACCAATTGCATGGATCTATAATTCAAGTCGAAGGGACTTGGTATCCTTCTGATATTGTTTTATTTTCCATGAAGATGATAAATCTTCCCATTAACTCAGGTTCTATTTTCATATTTCATGATAATAAATTATAATTTCCCCAAGGGGAATTTTCTTGAAAAAGTATTCTAAGACACATGAGCAACTGCTTTCAAGTGATGTTGATCTGAGATTTGTGACAAGAGGGATAAGAAAATAGTCTTTACTGAAAGTAAAAGGATGGAAAAAGGCTCTCCATGCAACAGGAACCCAGAAAAAAGCAGGGGTAGCAATCTTATTTGCAGACAAAGTAGATTTCAAACCAAAACTAATTAAAAGAGACAAAGATGGTCAATACATCCTTGTGAAGGGAACAATCCAAGGGGAAGAGATGACAATCCTAAATATATATGCACCAAATACGAATGCCCCAACTATACAAAACAAATATTAATGGACATGAAAAACCAAATAAGCACTAACACAATTGTAGTGGGGGACCTCAATACCCTACTATCACAAATAGACAGATCATCTAGACAAAATATTAACAACAAAATTCTAGAACTGAACCAAGCTATTGAACAAATGGACTTAATAGATGTTTACAGAGTGTTCCAGCCCACAAAATCAGAATACACATTCTTTTCAGCTGCACATAGGTCATTCTGCACATAGGACATGTGTAAGTAAATATAAAAGAAATGAAATTACCCCCTGTATGTTATCAGACCTTAGTGCAATAAAATTGGAGATCAATAACATAAGAAACCTCAGAACCCCCACAAACATATGGACATTGAATAACACCCTCCTGAACAAACAATGGGTCACAGAGGAAATTAAAGAAGAAATTAGACAGTTTCTACAAGTAAATGATAATGCCAGTGCAACATACAGGAATCTACGGGACACAGTGAAAGCAGTTCTATGTGGGAAATTCATAGCAGTGAATGCCCATACTAGGAAAACAGAGAGAACTCAGTTAAATAACCTAATGCAGAGCCTCAAGTTCCTAGAAAAAGAAGAGCATAACAAACCCAAAGCTCATACAAGAGAGGAAATTATAAAGATCAGAGCAGAAATCAATGCAATGGAGACTAAGTGAATCAAAGAGTTGGGGTTTTTTTTTAAAAAAAAAAAAAAAGAGTTTTTTTTTGAAAGAATAAATAAAATTGATAAACCTTTAGCCAACCTTATCAAAAAAGGAAAGAAAAGGCTCAAATCCATGCAATTAAGAATGAAAAAGCTGAAGTCACAGCAGACCCAGCAGAAATCCAGAGGATCATCAATAGCTACTTTGAGAACCTGTACTCTAATAAAATGGAAAACACAGAAGAAATGGACAGACTCCTAGACACATACAAATTGCTAAAGTTAAATGAAGAAGATATAGAAACTCTAAACACCCCAATTACAATGAGTGAGATTGAACATGTAATAAAATATTTACCAACAAAGAAAAGCCCAGGTCCTGATGGCTTCACTGCTGAATTCTACAAGACATTTAAAGAAGAACTACCACCATTACTCTTTAAACTCATCAAGGAAATTGAAAGGAAAGCAAGGCTTCCAAATTCATTCCTGGAAGCAAGTGTTACTTTGATTCCAAAACCAGGGAAAGAACCAACCCAAAAAGAGAACTACAGGCCAATCTCCCTAATGAACATAGATGCAAAAATCCTCAATAAGATACTGGCAAACAGAATGCAGAGGGTCATGAAGAAGATCATACACCCTGAATGGGCTTTATCCCAGGGATGCAAGGATGGTTCAACATAAGTAAATCAATAAATGTGATACACTATATTGACAGAGCCAAGGACAAAAACCATTTGA
Organism: Heterocephalus glaber; assembly: GCF_053883595.1. NCBI lineage: Eukaryota > Metazoa > Chordata > Mammalia > Rodentia > Bathyergidae > Heterocephalus > Heterocephalus glaber. The sequence continues at coordinate 8,794,968 of NW_028258354.1, read as the reverse complement.
TCATCTCAATAGATGCAGAAAAAGTATTTGACAAAATCCAACATGCATTTATGATAAAAACCTACAAAAAAATTGGAATAGATGGTCTCTACCTCAATCTGATAAAAGCTGTCTATGAAAAACCAACAACTAACATCATAGTAAATGGTCAAAAACTGAAAACTTTCATTCTAAAATCAGGAACAAGACAAGGATGCCCACTATCACCACTCTTGTTCAATATAGTTCTGGAAACATTAGCCATGGCAATTAGACAAGAGAAAGAAATAAAAGGAATAAAGATAGGAAAGGAAGAAGTTAAACTGTCATTATTTGCTAATGATATGATACTTTACATAGAAGACCCAAAAAACTCTGTCAAAAGACTTCTAGACTTAATTGACAGATTCAGTAGAGTAGCCAGATATAAGATCAACACTCAAAAAACAATAGCCTTCTTATTCACAAATAAGAGACTCACTGAGCAAGAAATTAGGGAAACAATTCCTTTTACAATAGCATCAAAAAAAATGAAATATCTAGGAATCAGTCTAACAAAGGAAGCAAAAGACCTCTACACTGAAAACTACAGCACTCTGAAAGAAGAGATCGAAGAGGAGATAAGAAAATGGAAAGACATCCCTTGTTCCTGGGTAGGAAGAACCAATATAGTGAAAATGGCCATACTTCCAAAACTACTATATAGATTTCAGGCAATGCCAATTGAAATTCAAACAATATATTTCACGGAACTAGAGAAAAAAATCCAAAAATTCATTTGGAACCAGAAGAGACCTAGAATAGCAAAAGCAATTCTAGGGAACAGAAACATAGCAGGGGGTATCACAATCCCCAACTTGAAGCTATACTACAAAGCTACAATGATAAAAACAGCATGGTACTGGCAAAGAAACAGACTCAAGGATCAGTGAACTAGATTAAAAGATGCAGAAACAACTCCAGACACATTCAGCCAGCTCATCTTTGACAAAGGAGCCAACCACCTTCATTAGAGGAAAGATAGCCTATTTAATAAATGGTGTTGGAAAAACTGGATTTCAATCTGCCAAAGATTAAAACTAGACCCATATCTATCACCATGCACTAAACTAAGATCAAAGTGGATTAAAGATCTAAATATCAAGACAGAAACACTAAACTTGCTGGAAGATAAGTTAGGTAGAACTCTTGAAGACATTAGCATAGGAAAAGACTTTGTGAACAAAACCTCAGTAGCATGGGAACTAGCAGAAAGAATCAACAACTGGGATCTCATCTTAGTAAAAACTTCTTCACTGCAAGAGAAATCACCAACAGAGCTAAGAGACAACCTACAATGTGGGAAAAACATTTTAGCAGCTGTACCTCAAAGGACTACTATCTAGAATATATAAAGAACTGAAAAAAATCAGACCCCCCAAATTTAAAGACCCAATTCAAAAATGGGCATCTGAAATGAACAGACATTTCTTGGACAAAGAAGTAAAAGCAGCAAATAAACATATGAAAAGATGTTCAACATCACTGGTCATTCAAGAGATGCAGATGAAAACAACACTGAGATTCCACCTCACCCCAGAAAGAATGGTTGCTATCAAGAAATCAACCAATAACAAATGCTGGCGGGGGTGTGGAAAGAAAGGAACCCTTCTCCATTGTTGGTGAGAGTGCAGACTGGTGCGACCACTGTGGAAATCAGTATGGAGATACCTCAAAGAACTAGGACTGGAAGTCCCATTTGACCCAGCTATTCCCCTGCTGGGGATCTTCCCAAAAGAATTTAAAAAGTCATACTATAGCAACATATATGCACCCATATTTGTAGTGGCATAGTTTGTAATAGCTAAACTTTGGAAACAGCCCAAGTTGCCATCAACTGGAAACTAGATAAGGAAGATATGGTTTTTTTATAAAGCGGAGTACTACTCAGCCATAAAGAACAACAAACTAGAGACATGTATAGTTAAATGGACGCGTATTGAGGCCATACTCTTAAGTGAAATAAATAAGACATACATGTGTAAATACCGAATAGTTTCTCTAGTGTAAGAAACTGAAAGTGTAAATAAGGATTAAAATGATTGAAATGAATAATTGATAATTTGAAATAGGAAAAAATGGTCCTAAGGGGTAGGGGAAGTGGGAGGGGAAGGAGAAAGGAAAGAAGGGAAAGGAAAAATTATGAGAAAAGTAAAAAATGGAAACAAAGTCTATGTAACTAGGGAAGGGTAGAAGTGAAGGGTGCACAGGTAATGGGGAAAAAATAAGAACCAAGATACATCATGTACAGGTACAAGCTCCAAATGATAAATGTAAATGTGTTGTATACCTAAAGTGTACCAATAAAAAATTTAAGCAAAAAATAAAAAAATAAAGTGTAAATCTGACACATCACATGACTGGATCCCTTCAATAGCTCCCTTGTCAGCTGCAATAGCTCTCAGTTTCTGGTTTATAGACCAGAATCATTTTTTTAAACTAGAAACTTATGGAAAGATCCCAAATTTACATGTTGCTAAAGAAGGACAAATTTTTAAAATTACCATCCTCTATGCGGTTTTATTTATTGAATGGAGTACTACTCAGCCATAAAAAGGGGTAAACTTCAGACATTTATAGCTAAATGAATGCACCTAGAGACTGTATTCTTAAATGAAACAAACCAGACACACGTGTAACTATCACACTATTTCCCTGGTGTGCAGAACTGAAAGTGTAAATAAGGATCAAAATGTATAATAGATAAGGCAAAATAGGAAGAAAACGTTCAAATGTGAAGGGTCACAAAGGAGGGGAGAGAGAAAAAGGAAAGAAAGGAAAAGAAAAAATAAAAAAAGACAAAATGGAAACAAAGCTCTTGTAAATAAGAAGGAAGAGGGGCTGAAGGAAGAGGAGGGGAATGGAAAAAAATAAGAATCAAGATAAATTATGTACAGGTATAAATTCCAAACAATTAATGTGATTATTATGTATATCTAAATTATACCAATAAAGAAATGCAAATTAAAACAAAAAATTACCACCTTCTCTTATAATCCTGTTTTTATTAGTGCATATTAATTACACATCATAACAGGTTCATTGTGGGATTTTCATACATGCATATGAAATACTCTGATTATTTCCGCTTCCCCTTTAACCCCCTCTTAAGCTCCCCACCCCCTTCCCTGATCCTCTCCTTCTCTAATAGTCTCCCTTCTACTTTCATTTCATCTTTTTTTTTCTAGACTCCACTTACAAGGGAAAATACACAATGCTGTCTTTGTCAGTATGGCTTATTTCCATTATCATAAAGATCCCCAGTTCTATTTATTTTCTTACAAATGACATGATTTTCTCCTCCTCCTTCCTCTTTTACTCTTTTGTAGTACTGGAGATTGAATCCAGGCCCTTCACACTGAGCTATATCCCTACTCCTTCTTTTATTAAGAGACAGGGTTTCACTAAGTCACTGAGTTTTCTACAGATGTATGCCACTATGTACCACTTCATACTATTCCATTGCATATATGTACAAGATTTTCTTTATCCATTCATTTATTGACAGGCATGTAAGTTATTTGTATAACATAGCTATTGTGAACTGTGCTGCAATAAACATGGGTATGCAGAGAGGTCTATAGTAAGCTGACTTTAACTCTTTTGTGTATATTTCCAAGAATACTATGTGGGTCATATGTGGTTCTGTTTTTCTGAGGAAAATATATACTGATTTCCATAGTGGCTGTACTAATCTACATTCCCACAAATAGTGCATAAGGATTCCTTTTTCCTATATCCTCACCAGAGTTTATTGGTATTTTATATTCTTGATGATAGCCATTCTGATTAAAGTGAGGTGGAATCTCAACGGAGTTTTGATTTGCAGTTCCCTGGTGGCTAAAGATGTTGAACATTTTTTCATACAGTTATTGGTCATTTGTACATCTAACCAAGGAGGTGAAAGATTTCTACAGTGAAAATTAGAGAACAGTGAAGAATTTGAAGAAGGCAGAAGAACTCCCATGTTTGTGACTGGCAGAATTAACATTGTTAAAATGGCCATATTGCCAAAAACAATCTACAAATTGAATGCAACTCCCACAAAATACCAATGAGTTTCTTCATACAACTAGAAAAACAATCCTAAAATTCATATGAAAACAAAAGATCCATCATATCCAAAACAATCTTAGATGTACTGCCGTCTCCCACCTCGTGACATGCCTTTGCTCAGCTTTGTGTATCCTGCAGCACTCAGAAAGAGCTTCCATCCTCAATCACTTTTATCACTTCTTAGGTTCTCTTGTCTGTCTCCACCTATAAAAATTAATTTAAATAATTCTATAATACCCTGTGCAAATCAGTAAATTTGTTCCAAGCATATTTATCTGCCCTTTCACCTCTCTCTATTACTAGAAGAGAATTTAAACCACCTTTTCATTTTTACGTTGGTAGCACATAACATCCTGATTCTTTTTTTTTTTTTTGTACCGGGGATCGAACTCAGGACCTTGTGCTTGTGAGGCAGGCAGCGGAACCACTGAGCTAAATCCCCAGCCCAACCCTGATTCTTAAAATAGAGAACATGGGCACTAAAAATATTTAGTGACTGAAAAAGTAAATAGAGAGGTTCATATCAAAAGAGTATGTGATGAATAACCGAAGTATGATGACATTTCAAATTTTTCAGGACAAGATAAGCTTTAATGTGCATATTATTGCTTTGTCCTTTTTAGATACAAAAGTAGGACAAGCCAAGCATGGTGGCACACACCTGTTATCCCAGCACTCAGGAAACTGAGGCTGGAGGATCGCCTTCAGGTCAAGGCCAGCCTGGGCTGCACAGTGAGTTCAAGCCAGCCTGAGCTACATAGCAAGAACCTGTCTCAAAGAAAATAGGACAACTGCTTTATTTAATTCTTTCTCCCAAATCTTGTATTAATTTACAAAATCACTTTCTACTCACTAACTCACAGATATATTGCCACCTGGAAAAATTAGGGGTGGGGAAAGTTGTGCTTATTCTTCAAAGACTTTCATGGTTTAAAAAACTTCAAATGTGAAATGTTTTTGTTGTTTTAATGCACACCTCAGTGTAGCACTTATTCCCTGAAGAACATGCCTTTAAAAACAATTAAGTAGCCACAGAACATGCTAATACCCTGGGTGGTGGTTACTATTAGTACACGTGTACACTTTTCTGGAATATTATCACTTCTGCTTCAGTGCACCATTAAATTGGAGATTACCAACTCTGTGAACTGAGCTTAACAATTACACAGCCTCTATGTCTCCATTTCTCACAAGTATTAGAACATACATGAAAGAATGACTGAAAGTGAGGACTCTAGAATAAAATTGCTAGAGTTTTAAAGCTGGATCTTCAATTTCTATCAAATGATCTTGGAATAGTTACTTGAATTGGGTCTTCCTCAAAAATCTTATCTATAAAATGGGAACAATATTAGTATGCAATGCACAAGGTTATTATAACTATTGAATGATAAGATCTATCTAAAGTGCATGACTCTCAAAAATATGACTTTTTTACTTGATGTTTTTCTTGCCTTCCTACATGGGACTCCAGCCTCCTGAAGAATTCCACCTGCCACAAAATGAATTGGCTATATAGCCACCTTGAAGAAGCTCTGATTTCTTCTCTCTGTCCCAGATCCCTGATGACTTAAGCTCCTCACTGTCCTGCATGCACTATGATCTCCCACCAGATATTTCTGTTGCTATTGTAGCTTTCAAGTTCTATCACCCATTATGGTTACAGTAGAGTTTATGCCAAAGCTGGTAGGGGAGAGTGGTATGACATAAAGCACATAGATTCTGTTGCATAAGTTCTCACAGGACTTCTAGTTAAATAGTTCTTTCAGATTTCATGGAAAATGAACTACCACCACCACAATCCCACTGTCACTGAGTTCTACTTAGTCCAGAAGCAGTAGGCTGTCAGAGCTGAGGAACCAACAATCAAGGTGCTCAGAATTACACCTCATTTCTACTTTTCTAGGTCAAAATAGAGGTCCCAGGAAGTGAACTCATTCCAAAAAATTCTTTACTCTTTCAAAAATAGATGTCTGGGACCTAACAATCTTCTGGACATACCTAATAGATCTGAACCCAACTACTGCTGACTGTAGCTTCACTGAAGAGGAGGACATTTCTCCTTGACGTTAGGTCAGTTAGGTGTTTTTTTTTCCTGGTAATTCCAAGCCAAATTCCCTCTCAAGTATTTTGTGAGTCCTGATTTTTGGACCATCACAGTAAAAATAGTTTTAAACAGCTTCTAAGTTAGCGCTGGGAAAATCAAATTCATTTTCTCAGCAGTGTTGGAAGAGATTACCATCATGCAGATTTCAAGTTCTTGGTGAATGCTTTTATAGTCTGGGTCAGGCTCTTCAGTGGGAAGGGAGGTAGAAGAGTAAGAGAACAGAAGTCATGCTTCCTCTTCCAAGAATATTTATTTATTCTAGGAACATCCCTAGTCTTGAGCACCATGCTTCCCTTCCACTGCCACCTCCCATTGTTCCTGATCCAACATTTCCCTGACACACTGCAAAACCCACAATTCCTCCTCTGTGTCTAAAGCAAGAAATAGAAGCTCCATTTTCACGTTTCCCAGGGATTTTCACTGTTAGTAATATTGGGGAGCCAAGAAAAGAGGTAAACTTTCAGTATATTTTTTGAGATTCACAGTACAACTTTTTACTGAAATTCCTCCAGAGAGTTGTGAACTCAAGTCTAGATTTTTGCCTCATTATACAAATCTGACTTTATTAATTTGTTCTCATATTTTGTCTGCCTCCCTCCAGACCTTAATTTGCTTGGATTTTTGGTCCTGGATCTCTCTTCATTAAATAAAAAAGATCCACTTCAATGCTTTTTCTATCTTCCTTTTTTACCTAGATCCAGTGTAAACAGAAATACAAAACATGATAGGGATAAGGAAAAACTAATCTTGCATTCAAAATAAATTTTTGAAAAATTATGCAACATATATCTGCTTTTATCACACTATTTCTTCAAAGATGTCATAAAAACCCCATGAGAAAATGCTGTTTAGCTTTCTGGCAGGGGTGAAAGGCAGGATTCTGTAAAAGGTATTTTCAAGGCTAGTATTACTTTGGCTGCTGATACAACTTCTAGGGATGGTAGTGATGATGTAAATAATAGTAAACAATAGTAACAGTACATTTCTAATTTATTTAACCTAGATGCTTAATATTATTTGTATGTTCACATGAGTCCTGATAAGTACTCACTACTCTCTCAACTTTTCAGATTCAAAAATTCTAGTCTAAAATCAAAAGAGTAGTGGCACAATAAGTCAAGTGCTTTGTCATCAGCACCAGTGGGCTGCTGCTTGACTTGACAATAAAACCAACATGGCAATGAATAGGAGGAATAATATTGTAGATAGTTTGTTCTTTCTTGTCTTTCTTGCCCTTTCTCCACTTTCTGATATTGCCTAAAACAGCAGTTAACAATTGCTACAATGTTATGTAAAACACATCCACAAATAGAAAAACAAAGATTAATAGCTTAAAACAGTAATCCTGGATTTTCATGCACATGCATGCAGGTCAGCTGGAGTCTGCTGACTTGAAATGGTTTGGTCTGGGCTTGACTCCAAGTGTGGGCTGCATCCAAACCTCCCCAAACCAGAGGGCCAGGGATGTGTGTACTTTTCATGAAATTGGCTGGAGTAGTTTAAAAAAAAGCCTACCATAAACATATTTCAAGGCTCTGCTTGTCTCACATCTTCTGGCATCCCATTGACCAAAACAAGTTCCACGGCCAAGACCAACTTCAATCCACCTTGAGGCAAGAGAAAGTGATGAATAATACTAATAGAAGTAGAGAATTCTAACAAGTGATCTCATACAACCTTGGTACCATAGACAAACAAAAACTCAAAGGAAGAATTGACCAGAAATATGGAAAATGGTCCCAAGATCATGGCAATATGTGGCAGCACAGGTTAGAATGAAATGGCTAAGAAAGATGGAATAAGAAATCCCAGGGGAAAACAGTTAAAAAGAAGGGGAAATGATTGTTACTACTCAGCTTGCTCAGCATTTTATTTTGGGAGCCAAAATAAAGATTTACTTCTTATACATGAACCTTGAAAGCTTTACCCTAGCAGGAGCTCCAGGTACATCAAGCAGGGATCAGAATTTCCCAGTGCCACAAAAAAGAAAGTTAAAAAAAGAAAACCCTTTCCAAACATTTCCCTCTCTTTATTTTCTGTGTTCTTTGGCTTGAATTATCCCTCCAGAAGTGGGACTAAATTGAGACATCAACACTTGCAAAATTCAGGCTTTGTCGGCTTCCCAAAACTAAGAAAGTCTTACATTTCCTTGTTACTATATAAAAGTTTCAGTTGGATGAGACCATAAGAATTTATTAATTCAGAGGAATACCAATAAGCTCAAAAAACTTTAGTTGCTTATTACAAAACATCAAAAGAAGTCAAGTATAACTCACCATTTTGTTTTCTCTTCCAAAGTTTGTAATGATTTTTGGTTTCTCCTTTTTTTCTCATAAATCTTCTCTGAAACTAAACTATAAACTACTTTCTGTTTGGTAAATAAATATTTCATTAACTATTTCAAATACAGTATTGCCCCAGATGTACAGTGGACAGCTTCTGAGAATCGCAGATGTTGACAAAAGAACTGTGTATTTTGTTTAACATCTCAAAGTACCATTTAGTATTGAAAGTGATTGGAATTTAAAACTTTGGCTTGTAGAGAGGCCCTGTGGTTTTCTAGAAAGACCATTAACTAGCTCTAAAACTAGCTCTAAAACTCATGTATGTGTATTTAAAGGCTTATAACAACCTGGCCCCAGCCAACATCTGTAAAAATACTCGCAATTCCTTTTTTTTACCCTTTACTCCAGTCTCTTCCTCTTCTAACCTCCCATCTTGTCACCTTTGGATCCAATTATTTTGAAAAGCAATCTGTCCCTCTCTTTGCAGACTAAGCCATGGAACACCTCTCTGCTTTCAGAGGGGCCTTCAAGGCATTTTCCAAAACAAAATGTCATCTCTTTTGAAACAAGTTTTTCCACAGGGCTCGTATATCAAAGTCCTTATTTTCAATAGAGTAAAATTTTTTTCTTCTACATACATAAGTCTTATACACTCTCAATTAATTTGAATTAATAAGTGAAAAATTATTTTTACACCTATCATGTTTTCATCAGTAATGTGTCTTAAGCATTTTTATCAATTCTTACTTCATTCTGAATAGGATCTGTGAGAAGGGAAAGAATAAAGAAAGAGAAGAAAGAAAGAGAAAGAAAGAAAGAAAGAAAAGAAAGAGAAAAGAGCTATGCAGGACCATACTCCGTGTAAGTAATGATATTGAGTTCCTTCTCCAATTTATCTGATTCCAAAAGCTTTATTTTCTTATCTACAAAAAAGGAAGTTAACCAAATAATCTCTGAAGTTCCTTGTGATCCAGTTCATACAGTGGAAAATCAGAAGTACAGGTAGAGTATGTAGAAGAGACAAAACACAAGGGCTGGCTTTGCTTTATAACAACCTGTGCTGTATTAATCCCCCTAAATGACCTAATCACTTTTTAAATATCCCAGAACCTCTCAACACCATTGCATTACAAATTAAATTTTCAACACATGAATTTTTGAGAGAGACATTTAAATTATAATAAGGTATAAATCCATTCTTACCTTGCGTACTGTTCAAAATCAGGTGCGTATTAGATTTGGCCTATGGGTCATAGATCCCTCACATGGAAGTTAGCAGATACAAGATTCCAGTAGTTTCTGAATGGGCCCTGGGATCCACTTCAGTGTTTTGGATTGAGACCCTCAGAAGTGGTTTTTCTGACCCCTCGCCTTTCCAGTGGTGTGTGGATTGTTAGTTCCCTGTAGTAGAACCCTTCACGCTTGGAAGATAGAAAGACTTCCTGCCTTTCTGGCTCTTAGAACATTTAGTTCTGACAGTAGTTTCAGGAAAGCTGAACCTGAAAGAAGAAAATTTGTGATTGGTTCTCTGATCTTTTCAGTAAAAAGTGTGACTTTATTGGTATACAATATGGAGAGGTGAAATCATTGGTTAAATTTTACTTTGAATTGCTTGGGATTAAGAATTTATAGAAAAGTATAAGTTGAAAGACCATATATCTCTTGTAAGAAAATATTCTAGTAGCAAGTCTGACAAGAGTTTTGGAGCTAACTGGATACACAAGACTGATGTTGACAGATGGGAAGTATGTAGATTGTCAAACATAGAGAACACAAAACCATCCATGGCTGAAAATATTTTCTTATAGCTACAAGGATTTCTGAAACTCAAAAACAAAATTGAACATAAAAAACGATGTTAATTGAACTCACAATTAATTTTGTCAAGCCTTTTTTTGTTGTTTAAAAAAAGGGGTGCTGGCTGGGAAAGATTGGGGTCATGAGAAGGAGAATGCAGCACTTGGGAAGATTCCAACAAAAAGGACAGACTGCTACTCTCCACCTAGTGGCAGATGCAGGCAGATGCCGAGCGGACAGTGTGTGAGAGGCACACAGAAATATCTGGAAAGCTCTTGAGGACAACCCACTGAAGTGGCTGGGATTGGAGCAGGGGACTTCTCGACTTCTCTATCCAAAAGTATGAAATTTCTAATTCTCTCCAGTAAGGCACAAAATGCACCTTTTGATGCCTGGATGAACACTAACTGATACAATAATTAAACACTGGTTGCCTAAAAATGTAAGGAAATTCATTAATTAATAAGACACTTTACTTCTCAGTTATATTTTTTTTTAAAAAAAGATGGTGTAAACATGGAAAGTAAGCAATGTTACTAAGCCGTGGAGAAATAAGTGGATATCGTTGAGGGTTCCCAGCTATATTCACCCTAAAACACATTTTAGGACTACTGTGTGTTTACTAAAGCAACACTGAGGATACTCTGGATTATGAAGTTTGAGGTCTTCACTGTAGCTCAAGTCTTTATCCCACTGCCTCACACCCCTGAACACTGAATAAATGTTTATTTAGTGTTCATCTGGACAGGATGGATCGCTCCCTGCTTAATTGTTATTTTCAATGTAAATTGATGAAAATTAATATTTTCACAATGATTAATGATTTAACATAATTACACTGAAAGTTTTCTGTTTCACAGCAGATGGGATTATGAATTCATTTATTTTGTTTAGTCTGAAGGAATTCAACTTTTTCTTCCTGTTTTCAAATGTGCATGTTTCTAAATGAGAGAATATTGAAATTTAGGTATGTCAAATTAGATTGTAACTTGTGTCCCAAAATTTATGTTAATATATTTTGGAACAAGAAGAACACTGTATTTCTGCTGTCAAGATTATTTTCTTCACTTTAAACATAATATGTCCTGATTTCAGACTAAATGAGTTTTTAAGAAAGGCATATTTTCCTAGAAATTAGCTTTATGTGCTCCAATCTTTGGAGAAGGCTCTTTTGAATGTTTGTAAATTGCATTCATGAAACTACTACATGAAGAATACTTCAGTGGCATACTTGGGATTGTGTAGTTGCTATTTCACACATACACAAAGCTTCTCCTGTGACAAATTTATTCAACTAGTAATATTTAAGGGGCTTTTTGCTTCTAATAAAGTTCACAAAAGAATATGTAAAAGAGAAATATGATACCAATCAACACTTCTTGATACACAAATATAAATATCTTACAGAAACTAACTGGCAAACTTGTGAACTACAATTAGCCAATAGAATACTTAGAAAAAGTCTTACAAAATAATAGAAAAAGCAAAATAAACATGAGATGTCCAAAAAAGTAAAATAAAACTAAATGTGATCTTTGTGTTTCCTCCTAGAAGTGGTAATGTTAAGATTCTGAATTATTTCCAGTGAGAGTAGGAACTTACCTTAATTTATCATTTTATTCAAATCACAGAATATCTGGCCTAAGAATGGCTCTCAAAAACTGAATAAATTTACTTGAACAATGCAGGCATAGATAAATGATATTTTTATATTTTACTTTACCTTTTTTTGCACTTCACCCTTCCTCATTAAAGATTACAAAAATGTAACTTTTTGACGTCTCTTTTAGTTATCATTAGCGCTTCTCCTAGAAAATATGTAATGCTTTCTCTACATTGCCACTTGGATGTCTTTCTTACCCTCCACACTGAATTTGAGGTCTTTCCCTGCTTCCTATTTGCTCCTGCTCCTGCTTTAGGACCCTACCACCAATGTGTCCCTCACTTAGTAAACATCACCACAATCAACCAGCTATAAAACAATCTTTCTTTGTATCTATCCTTTACTCTCTAGATCCAGTCACCCAAAGTTGCATGAATTTTATTTCTAAAATCCTTCTCAAATCCATCCATTCATCTTTATTTCCACTGTCACTAATCTAAGCCACTTTATTTCTATCTGGACTTGGAAAGAGGCTTTTAATCCCTTCTTTTCCATCTGTATTTGTCCACGCCACCTCCAATTCAGTCTTCCTACCTGAACTAGAGAGATGTGTCTAGAACTCATACTAGATCAAGTCAGCCTACTATTTACAGCCTTTAAGATTCGCCCACATTTTCTCAACTGGCCTCTGCCCACCCTTCAGTCTCTTTTTATGCTGCTCTTCCTTCATTTATGACAACTTTTGTATTGTATTCACAGAGACAAGCACAGACGAGATCCAGGATTCAACCCAAGGACTTTTACTTGTAAGGCCTGTACCCCAGACAATGGGAAGAACAGAGAAGAGGCAGATAATAAATGGATTCATTTAAACCAATCAAGCAGTAAAGTAAACTGGGCTGAGATTTTCAGACTCAAGTCAAACAAAAAAATTAGACAATGTTCAACTTAAATCCAGGACATGTATATTGTGCAATCACATCATCTCAAGAGCATAGAATTTTTTAAAATGTTAATGTTCATATTGGCTGGTGACAAGGGCAGAAACATTTAGGACCAACCTAAAACTCTTTGACCTATAGCCCTAGTGCACAGAATTTTTTAACCTCAATTTGCTTGAGGTGATAACCATGACATTCTTGAAATAGTAAAACATTTCCTTGTGGGCACAACTAGCAGCTGTGGAAGATGTGTACCACCCAACTCCAGGATGTTATTTTGGGGACTGTTGTCTGCAGACTTGTTTAGGAATCATCTGTACAACCATATGTTGCAGATTTCATAAATATGTGCCCTTAATCTCCAGGAAGAGTACTAATAATTTTGTCTATTTGTGATTGAGAGTTTAGTCTTGATATAGATACTATTTAAAGCATTTGTAATATTGAAGAAAATTTGACACATTAGGATACCTAAATATTAATCTTATAAATCAGAAAGTAGCTAGCCAACTCAGATTGGGAAAATCTGAAGAAAGTGTAAGGAAGGGACCATTGAAAAGGAGTAAACAGTACTACAGTACTCTGGAGCTAGTGACAGAGGCAGTTGCCTGGATAGTATGATAAAGGAATCATTACTGAACACCAGAGGCAGAAAGGGTTGCATGGAGCCAAACAGAATTGTAACTTCTAACTGGAGGTTAAGGTCAGCCAAGGTTGACCCCAAAAGAAGAAATCCAGGAAAATAGTCAGACTTCACTGTCTAATGTCTTGCCCCTTCTCCTCATTGTCCAAGCCTGAAAGACACCAAAGGGCAAACTTCTCTGTAAATCATTTACAAGGACAAGGTGAGAGGTAGAAAGGATAAGATATCTGAACAGGCAAACAGAACACATCCAACACAGCCTACCTATATTGTTCCTCAGGACTTGCTCTTGTCCTCTGTCTTAGAAAATGGTTTTGTCACCAAACAAGACATATGAAGTAACAGCACAGGAGCAGTTCACTCAACTATGTTCCCACCTAGAAATTAAGAACTTCACCACTATGGACATGCTTCAAGTAAGTTACCAGAGGAAAAAAAGGGAGGGTGAGAATAAATTAATAAGAAAAGTAGCTGGTTCAGTCTGTTTATGCAGCCTCTCAGAAGGCCCATGTTGATGGTCATGGTTGCCTTTTTCTGTGGCTAGAAGTCTCTCTGTTGGGAGGGATCTGGGAAAATAAGTACTCCACCCTCATTCTTCTCTTTCTTCCCTTTTCTACAGGGGCTCCTCCCTGGTCCAACCCAACCAGTAACCACAGAGCTTAGATGCCTAAAGATAGGGAGCACAGTCGTTCACCTCTTCACAAGGAACAGAAAAGAAAATGGGTAAACACCACTGATCCTAGCAGAGCTTAAAATTTCTATATGAAGTCCATGGTTGAATAATTCACCTTAAAATTACTACTTTAGTTAAACCTTTTTTGGGGGGGAGGGTACCAGGGTTCGAACTCAGGACCTTGCCACGAGGCAGGCGGCAGAATCACTGAGCTAAATCCCCAGCTCTAGTTAAACCATTTTTTAATAATTAGGCTAATTTGTAGACAGTTTGAGAAGGTGAAGTTGAATTTGAAAATCACTTTATTTGTAAGTTTAATTTACAAGAAACAATTCTTTAATTTACAGGGAACAAACTCTTAAAGCAGGCCTTTATTATTGAGTTATGAGTAAGTTATGTTGCTTATATGACAACATGGAATGGATAAAATTCTTAAGTGCAACTCAACAGTTTTAAATTATGTGAAAGTCTCTCTGAAGCGATACTTCAAATTAATTAAATTTATATAGAGAGCAATAAAGCTTTTAAATTGAGCTTAAGAACCACAGAAAAACTCAACTTTGAACATGAAATTTTGTAAATTCTGGGGCTAAGAGTGTAGCTTGGTGATAAAGTATTTGCCTAACATGTTGAGGTGCTGGATTCAGTTTTGAGCACCACAAAAATAATTGCAAATTCAATACCAATTTTGAGTCAGTGTTTGTTTGTAAAAGACATTGAAAAACTCACACTGCCTCACATCACCACATTGTCTTCTCTCAGTTCTTTGGAAGTGCCATGCTTTCGCTGCCTCCAAGTTCTCATCCATCACTTGCTGTCTGCTTGGACCACCCACCCTGCACACTCTCACACACAGCCAATGAGTCTCATTCAAGTCTCAGAGTTAGCATCTCTTCCTCAGAGAAGTCTGTGGACCAGTTAAGGAATCTAATAGTGGTGTTCTGTCATTTTCTACCAAAGGACTAATCAACAATCACAATTAATCGAATATTTGGGTAACGTATAAGGTCTAGTCTTTCCTTCAGACTGTAAACTTCATGAGGGATCTTGCCTTTTTTAAGTAAAATTCATGGAATATAGTAAGTAGCAGTCAAAAATATTTGTTAAGTATATAAATTACATTGTGATGAGGCATCAAAAGCCAAAAATATTCATACTGAGGCAGTGAGTTAAATCAGTTGAAATAGTCAAAATTGTATGTACAATTGTGTAACTGGAAGGGAAGGCAATTGAGAAACTATTTCCCAAATATAATCAGTAAACTATATAATGTTTATTAATGATGAATTATGAAAAACTCATATTTTAATGGTTTATCATAAAGTCACCTTGATCCTTTCTTAGCTTTCTCTAGATTTTAATAACAGATACTGACTAGAAATCCCAAATCTTTGCAGTTACACGGAAATTTTTGTTAAGCATTGTCAGAGAGATAAGACAATTTGCTACCACCATATTCAGTCCTAAATTCAAATACCATGTATCAGCAAAAGAGAGTGCTTTTTGCCAAGAACCATTTCAAAACATTTGTATACAGCATACAGTGGGTAAAACAACAAAATTTTGGAAATTCTATAAGTAACACTAACCAAAACTACAGTACACATAAGTGTAAAAACACGTAGCATATCAGAGTTGTTCTTACAAAAGAAAAATAATATATCAACATATCACTGATTATTTAAGCTATAATGACTAAGGTAATTTTTTTCTTTGAGCAATATGTAAAAATACATGTTTTCTAAAAATAACTTGAGTCCAGTGGAGCCACGATGATCTTTATAGAAGGTTAATCAGATCATACCATTCCCTGCATTGAACCTGCCCAGTGGCTTTCCACTAAGGCGGAGAGCCACAGACTTTATAACCCTTTCACAGTCTAAAATGTCACAGTCTTTGCCAAACATTTGCTTTTCCCTTCTGTCATTTCCCCAGCCCCCTACTTACAAACATACATTCCATCTCCTTTCTGCTCTGGAACATGACAAGCTCATTTTAACTTTATGCTTTTTGCAGTAAGTTCTCTGTTTGCTGAAATACTCTTCTAATAAATCTTCACGTGGCTGGCTATTTCTTATGGATAAGGATCAAATCAAAAGCTACTTTCTCATAAGAAACCTTCCTGACTCTCAATGTCAATCTCTGCTCTTCATTTTGAAATCAGCCTATACAGCAGTAATAGCCCCACTATGATATAGCCTCCATGAGATTAAAGAACTTTTTAGATATATCTATCAATATTTCCCTAAGGTTCAGAATAGTACTTGGCTCCTAACAGGTACTCAGTACATCTGTAAATAAATAATCTAAACAATAAGCAGCTCAAACTGATCTTAATCTCAGTCATTCCTCCAATGACCCTGGCTTCCATTCCCTTAGCCCTTCAAGGATTTTTAAATGCCTGTTTCTCTGTGTTAATTATCTTTCTGCTGAAAATACCGAGAGTGGTTACTGTTTCCTACACTAAACACTGAGAGGCACAGAAGCAGTTGCATAAAATAGGGGACAGAGATGAGAAATTAGTTGTCTGATCTGAATGGATTTGAAAACAGGAATTATGTGGATACTATGGAAAGTGGGATAGTTGTTGTTCATACAGCAGCACCATCGTTGATTAAATTGTCATCTATGCTGTCTTAGAATGAAATGCCTGTTGTGGATATGGCTTTTCCCGATTGCCTGAAAATCAAAGTGGTAGTGTGGAATAAAATGACTTACCTAAAGAGCTTAGAAAGAAAATGACAAGCTTACACGTTTTGATTTTCATTTTAAACCTTGGTCAGAAAATCAAGGATCTCCCTTGACTTATCTAAAGAAATTACTTTTATCCTTAAACCACAGGGCTTACACACCTGAAAAGCAATTAGAACATGATCCTGAAGCAGATAGAATTACAATTTAAGATTAATACAGAGACTCTTGAGGCTCTTCACGTAAACTAGAGGAGATTGATTGGAAAGACTAAAGCTTAAGTGCTGGAACAGGATCATTGGATGGATTTGGCTGACTTTCGAGTACTCTGAACTCTCAAGCCTACCAAGTCTCCTTCCATAGCCCATTAATTATCTACTGCTATACAATAAATCACCCCAAAACTTAGTGGCTGAAAGCAAGTGACATTTATTATCTCGTAATTTGTGAGGGTCAGGAATCCGGTCCCAGAAAAGCTGGATGCTTCTGACTCAGGGTCTCCCACCAGGCAGCAATTAAACAGTAGCTAGGGCTGCAGATGCTCGAGTTTTGACTCAGAAAATAGCCACTTCGGAACTCACTTACATGGCTCTTTTTTATTCATACATGATTGGGGTACACAATGTTTACATTCATCTTGAGGAATGTATACATGTACTGAATGTATCTTGATTCTTTTTAATTCCCTGTCCCCTCTCACTTTCCTTCCTCCAGCTCTAGATCCCTTGCCCCCATTTTCATAATCATTATTACTATTATTTCAGCTCATGTTTATGACATATGGAGATTACATTAATTGTGGGTGGCGCGTGCCTGGCATATCTTAAATCTCTTTACATACCACCCCACCCTCAGGCTCTTGGTCCCCTTCCTATTTTCAAAAGATCTATCTGTTTCCCTTTATCAATCTTTTATTTTGCTCTTTATTTATACTTTGGATTACTCAAATGAGAGAAGCCACATGCTCTTTAAGCTTGTATGTCTGAATTATTTCACTTAACATTATATTTTCAAGATGTATCCATTTTCTTACAGATGTCTCAAATTTATCCTTCTTTCTACCTGAGTAGTATTTTACTACATATAGATACTACATGGCTTTTACAGTGAGGCCTCAGTTTCCTCCCTGACTGTGGAACAAGAGTCCTCTTCAAAAGGAAGCTACAACATGGTACCTGGCTTCCCTCAGAGCTAGCAAACAGGAGAGCAACAGATTGCTCAGAATAAAAGTCTTAATCTCTTTGTAATCTCATCTCAGAGCTGACATTCAATTAGTGCTTTTTTATTTTATTTAATCCAAGTAAGGTGGTAGATCCAGTCCATACCCAAGGAGGGGAGATTACCCAGGAAGTGAAAATCAAGTGGAATAATTGCTTCCTGGATAATATTAGAAACCATGTCTCTTTTCCTGGTGTAGGAACTCCTGCCTTACTTGAAGACTTTACAAGTACATCCCATGACTTAGTAGCCAGTTAATTTTCAAGCCGATGACAATTCTTATGCATCACTCTCTCTGCCCTCATATTTCCTCAGACAATGCTGTGCTTCTGAGAACCAGCTGTTCACGTGTTTTCCCAGTGGCATGTTCAGAAACTTCATGTTGGCGGTTTGAACATGGCCATGGAGAGAATATTTACACCATAGAACTGGAAAATGCCTTCAAATGAGGTTTTCCACAGACACTATTGCCCCTTGACCTATAAATAAAGACAGATTCCAGCATATCTTAAAGAAAGAAGTATACTCTGACCCTGGAAGAGAAGACCAAACTAATGTCTTACATAAAATTGGGCTAATATGTAAAATTGCATAAGCCATAAGTGAGGGTGAATTCTAAGCCGGCAAAAAGACAGGGGACTTAGGTCAGGCTAAATGCTCCTATGTGGTTGCACTTAACACAGGATTCTCGTGTATTGGATGTGCCTGGTTGAACAGTTAAAAGTATTTGGAAGACAGTGCATGGTTGGTTGATTGGAAATTGCACTCAGTGGAGCTCTAAACTAAATTCAGTGTACAATCGGCAAAATTTAGAATGTAAGAAACTGTATAGGTAAAATGGCCTGGATTCTTTAGCACATAACTAGAGGAAAAAGAAAGAAATTGAAGGGGAATATATGGATTTGAAAAAATTAAAAGACAATAAAATAAAAAAATGGACAAGATGCACACTTGAGG
The DNA here is from genome assembly GCF_053883595.1 of Heterocephalus glaber. Taxonomy (NCBI): domain Eukaryota; kingdom Metazoa; phylum Chordata; class Mammalia; order Rodentia; family Bathyergidae; genus Heterocephalus; species Heterocephalus glaber. The sequence goes on along the minus strand of NW_028258354.1, from coordinate 8,775,979 downwards.
ATGCTAAAACTGAAGAAACACAAGAAGTGATTGCTATAAAAATCAGGGTAGTAGTTGGCTTTCATGAGGAGAAAGAAGATTGTGATTGGAGGGAAGTACATGAAGAGCCAACTTGCCTCCTTTTCTTGTGAGTCAGTGATTCTTGACTGACTTATAAACTTAGGCAATTTCCAGAGAGAGCTTTCCATTAACCTAATACCTTATGAAGCATGAAGCAATTTTAAGTCTGGCCATAAGAGGTCAGTATAACCTTGCTTATTTAAACTATATGTAAGATGGTGGTGGCAATGAGAGAAATCTGCCCTCGAGGCAGAGCACTTTTTAGTTTTTTGGGTGGAATTATTTCTTTTATATCTTTGAAGATTGAGAAAGCCAACTTTCCTTTTCCAAGAAGAATTTTGCCTAGATCAGCCTAAACAGGCTCTGTTCAATCTGCGGCTATTCATTTTAAAATGACTGTGTGTAAATCAGAGAAATCTAAAATTGAGTGTCAGTTTGATCTACACACTAGGAAAGATTAGTTAACATTTGAAGGGTCACTATCAGAAATATACACTCCATAAGTGGTTAATCACTATTTGAAAGACTCTTCAGCAATACACATTAGAGAAATGGCTGATGGCAATATTTCAAGTATTGTTATTTAAACTGCAATTGAGTTTGTTAATTAGCATAAATGATATTTAAAACAATATTTCCTTGGAGAATTGATTGTATCATAAGTGAACAACACCCAAGAGATCTTGCTGCTCGGTTATAGACACCACTAGTTATTTTCACTCCCTAGAGAAGCTTTACAAAGAAATTTATTTTCCACCCAAACAGCAGAATTATGTAAGTGTGCATCCTTAATATACTAATACTTATTTATACCTTTTAAGTATATGTATGTTTCAATATTTACTTAAATTTTAAATACTTAAAATAGAAAAATAAATATCATGAAATTAAATTATGTTTAAGTAATTATATGTTTTATTTTATTTATTTGGCACAAAACAGTTCTGATTGCCCTAGATTATTTCAATAATAGTTTGTGATATTGGTATAATTGAACGTTTACTTTCATGTTCATGATATATTAAAAATTTCAAATATTTAGGAGCATTTTGAAACATACAAATAATTTTAATGAGCTAAAGATATAAAATGTTCTAAATAAGTATATATCTTCTTAATGATACAAAACACTTTTTTATCATCAAATCATTTTTGTCTTTGTTCTTTGAGTTTAAATGTCTTAACATTTGTTGACTGCACAAAGACATGTGCATCCATTCATATTTCAAATGCTGTTTAATAATCTGTATTTTATTTCATAAGATTAGATTGGTATTATTTTGAATCTTACAGTGTGAAAGAAAAAGTTCACACTAGTAGTTAAAAAAAAATCAGTGGTATCATTTCTTGTAAATCCCTTATGCTGCACCCTTAGAATTATGCCATCATTTCTTTATATAAATCTCTTTAAGGCATTCCTGGCCCACTGGGGAAGGTTATTTCTGTTAAACTAGATAAAGTTATACATATATCCATGCACTAGGAACATGTAATCTGTGGCATGCCACAACATACTACAAGTGAAGGAAGGTAGGAGCGAGACAGCTACTGCATCCCCTCCTTGTGTGGGAGGGACACGTCAATTGAATGACCAAAACAACAGAACATCCCCAAAGTTGACATTTATTCTTTTATTTTCCATTAAGAGTAAAATAGGAAGAAAAGGTCCAAAAGGGAAAGGGAAGCGGGGGGGAGGAGGAAAAAATATGAGAGAAGTTTACATTTATTCTTATAGCTTCAGAAAAATAAAGAAATAGGAATGCAGATGTTTTCATACACTAGTGCATTATCTTGTCCATAGTCTGGCAACCACTGCACCAGAAGGGTTCAGTTAAATGCAGACACTCCACACCACACCTGCTGGGTCCATAGCACAGACATAACCAGGAGTAGACAAAGTGACTGTACTAGTTTCCTATTGCTGCATAACAATAGTACCCTAAATTTAGTGTCTTGAAATCACTCCTTTGTTGTCTCATCCCACTTGGGATAGGAATCTAGGCATAGCTTAGAGTCCTGCAATCAAAGTGCTGACCAGGGCTGGGTGTCCATCTGGAGGTACCCTGGGAAAGGGTCTGCCTTGCCCCTGGCATGGCATAACAGTATTCAAGTCCTTGCAACTTTAGAACCAAGAACTAGGTTTCGCTGGCTGGTGGCCAGAAGCTGCTTTCAGCTCCTTGGGGGCTGTCCAGTTTTTTGCCACACAGAGATCCTCATCATGGCTGCTTTCTTCTTCACAGCCAGTGAGAGAAAGAAAATCCAGCAAGGTGGAAGCTACAGGATGACTGACAAATGATCACTGATCTCCTTCCCTTTTGCTCTACCAGGTAGAAGCAAGTCATGTGCCCCACTCACGTAGAGGAGAAGGGAATAACACAAGAACTTGACACCAGGAGGTGGGGATCGTGGACCTCCTTAGAGACTGACTGCCACATCGCTGTTGGCTGTCCAAGGGGGAAACTAGAGAATGACAACTAAAAATCACTAGAATTTTGGGCTGGGGATTTAGCTCAGTGGTTCCAGCGCCTGCCGCGCAAGGTCTTGAGTTCAATCCCTGGTACCAAAATCAAAACAAACAAACAAAAACTCACTAGATTTTCTTGTGAATTTAAGCTTAAGCCTACATATCTGTAAAAGAGATATTAGCTCAAGTAATTTTCAGCTACATACATTCAGAAAACTACTGTTTGCTAGGTTTTTTTCCAAGCAAGTTCTTCTGTGGTATCTGAGGACAGCCCACTGTGTTCTTGCACTATATCCCCACAGCCAGCAGGACCCTGGGCTAAATTTCACCATCTGGAAGTACTCAGTTTGGGCTTAGGAAGCCGAGAGGGAAGGAACTCATGCCCTTGCTCTCAGGAAGATGGGGGAATTTCTGTGGCTGAGACAGTGCTGCACCCTCCAGACATTTCACTACGTTCCCTAAGCAGAAGTACAACCCCACATTCTCTTCTGAGAATAGCTGCAGCCTCCCAGCTCTTTGAAAGTTAGTGGTACACCTGAGCACTAGTCTCATTTTCCCTTACCTTCTCTATTCTTACCCATTTTGTGAAAACTTAATTACCTGAATTTAAATCCCTCCTATTTGAATCAGCATAGTAGTTTGTTTTCCTAATGCACCCATGACACTTCCTAAGATGAAAGGCCTTTTTAGGGACTATGTCCAGTCCTGCCGGACTTCCTCTCTGTCCCAGATGTAAATAAAAGTGCAAGAACACACACACAGAATCTGCTATTGTGGTGTGTTTTTCTTACATGCAATGATATCATTGTGTTTTATTTATCCATCAGTACATAACAAACTACACAAAATTTACTAGTGTGACAGAACCAACACTTATTATGCTCCCAATTCTGTGGGTCAATAACTAGGGCAGGGAACAGAAGGGATAGTTCATTTGTGCTCCACCATGTTTGGAACCCTGGCTGGGCTGCTCCAAAGCCCAGGGATGGCTAAGGTGGTATGGCCAGGGCCATATACCCAGGACTTTGCTTCTTCTCTATATGGAATCTGCTGGGGCTGTAATTCCAATGTGGCCTCTTCACCTGCATGCCTGTTGCCTAGGATGGGAGGGCTGAAATGGCTGGAATGGCTAAAGCTGGCTGGCATCATCCTCTCTCCTTGGGACATTCTCAAGACAACTGAACTTCTTAGGTATCAGATGATATCCCACCAGAGCAAGTGTCACAATAGCGTGCTCCCAGAGCCTGAGGTAGAAGCTGAAAAGCTTTCGTACACTTAGACTCAGCAGTCCTAAAATCACTCTGCCACATTCTATTGGTCCAGGAAGTCGTTAAGACCAGCTCACATTCAAGAGATGTGTAGGAAAAAACTCAGCCTTTTGATAGGGAAATGGTAAATGAGAACAAAGAAAGGACTTGGAGACAAGTGGCCATACTAAATAGTATCCTGTAACTAGATTTTGCACTAAGCACTAAGTCTTGGAGATATTCTCATGTCAGTCATATAAATCTACCTTGTTTTTTTTTCTCTAATTATTGCACAACATAAGCTTATATCACAGTGTGGATACTTCTTTCTCTAGAGACATGTAAATTGTTTTCATTTTTCAATTTTAAAATCTTCTTGAGCACAATTCTTATGTTTCAGGGTTTTTTGTTTTGTTTTGTTTTGTTTTGTTTGCGGTACTGGGGATCAAACTCAGGACCTTGTGTTTGCAAGGTAGGTGCGGCACCACTAAGCTAAATCCCCAGCCCTCTGTTCCAGTATTTTTAAAGTTAATATTGGGAAGAAAAATTGTATGCTTGGCATTACAGAATAAGAGCATATTTTAAGATGCTATCAAATTGCTTTCTGAACTGGCTAATCCAATTTATATCACTCCTTGAATGTATCACAGTATCAATTTCTTTAGTAAATAGTTGCTACTATCAAGCTTTTTAAAAGTGCACCAATTTTATTGTTGAAAAATGGTATCTCACTCTTTTATTAGTTTTTATTTTCCTATACGTGAAAGGTTATACAGCATTGAGTTTGTTCTGTGAGTTGGCCATTCATACTTTTTGCCTACTTTTCTATTGTAATTTTTTGTTTCCTCTATTTGTAGAAATGATTTACCCTAATCCTCTTATTTTTACCTAGTCAGAAAAGGTTTTGATGAAAGCCAGCATCCTTGCCACATTATTGGAGGTCAAATGAAGCGGAAAACTCAGAACTATGAGGTCCATGACTTGGTATCATTACCCTCAATAATCACTTTAGCCAAAAATTTTATTCCAGAGGGAACAAGAATCCCCAAATTTCTCCAGGCAAAACCCCATCCTTGAAGTTACAAATAATATCTTTGACAAAAACATCAAAATTGTGTTTCCACAAAAGTGTGATTCTCAACCAATGGCCTCAGAATCACATGGGTAATTTGGCAAAAATATAGATTTCTGGGCAAAACCCCAGATCTACTGTACCAGAAATTCAAGGGAGCTGAATTTTAACTAGCTATTTTTAACTAGCTATTTTCCACTCCCCAGTAAAATTTAAAAATCACTATCCTGGGCACAGATCAGCAAGTTAGAAAGAAAGTAAAAAACAGGATAATATGCCACCTCCCTAGTTTGCTCTGGAAAGGAAAAGTAGAACTATATCAAAGAATCTGAGAACTAGAGGCATCTTAGAGATTGTCTAACTCCACAGGACTTAAACCTGCTCAGCAACAGCATTAGACAGAGATTCTCCCTGAACAATTAAGTCAGAATCTCTGCAGGTTGAGTCAGACACCAGCACTTGTAAAAAGCAATGATATATTCCATGCACCCCAAATCAGAAGCTGCTTGCCTAATCCTAAACACTTACTTTACAGAAAAGAAAACTCAGGCCAAGTGAATTTGCAGCATATGTGTTTTTATTTGTCTCACCGAGTCTAGTGGCCAAGAGCTTTAGTTGTTCTGATGAGCTCTCCAGTGCTCACTCTATGACTTAACAGTTCCTCCAGGTGGGCTGATTTTACTTTGAAAAGGTTAATGCAGAGACACTTACTCTGAGGGTAAAGTGTCTTCACAATGTTGGTAAATGTTCTTTTTTAAGAATCAATTCTGTACTTACTATCTTACTTTCTGCAGAACTACAAGGGAAAAGCTTCCAGATCTGTGTGCATAGCTGTGGTTAATCAAAATGCATAGCCACAATTACACATACAGCTTTTGCTGTATCTATTTTTTTCCTCAAGTGGCTTTACAAACCAAACATTACACATCTATACATGAGACCTTTATCAGACCTTAAGTATTTGTATTTTTTTACAATATCAAAATATGTTCTCAGATACCTCAAAGAACTAGGACTAGAGAGGTCCCATTTGACCCAGCTATTCCCCTGCTGGGGATCTTCCCAAAAGAATTAAAAGAATCATACCGCAGTGATATATGTGCACCCACGTTGATAGCAGCACAGTTTGTAATAGCTAAAGCTTCGAAACAGCCCAAATGCCCATCAACTGGAGACTGGATAAAGAAGATGTGGGATTTTTACGAAATGGAGTACTACTCAGCCATAAAGAATGAGAAACAAGAGACATTTATAGCTAAATGGATACCTATTGAGGCCATACTCTTAAGTGAAATAAATAGGACACACATGTGTAAATAGCGAAGAGTTTCTCTAGTGTGAGAAATTGAAAGTGTAAATAAGGATTAAAATGATTAAAATGAATAATTGATAATTTGAAATAGGAAGAAAAGGTCCAAAGAGGTAGGGGAAGTGGGAAGGGAAGGGGAAAGAAAAGAAGGAAAAGGAAAAAAATATGAGTAAAGGAAAAAATGGAAACAAAATCTTTATAAATAGGGAAGGGTGGAGGGGGGAAGGGTGCACAGGGAATGGAGAAAAAATAAGAACCTAGATACATCATGTACAGGTACAAGCACCCAATGATAAATGTAAACGTATTGTACACCTAAAATGTACCAATAAAAAAAGTAAGCAAAAAAAAATGTTCTCAGAGACAAGACACAACATAAAAAGCAACCAAACCTAATCAAACATTACAATTTCCATTTGGTTTTTGCTCTTTTTTTCCTTCTCTTTTCTCTATGTTCTTGTTCATTTTTATGAGATCTATAGCAATGATGGCAACCCTTTCAGAGTTTTCAATGATAATGAACAGCCTGCTATGCCATGCATGCCATAGGTTCACCACCACTGACCTATAGCATACTCTAAAAAAGCCCTGCACAGCTGGGGTGAATAAGCCTGGATCTGAGAAGAAGTAGCCTACAGTCTGATCCTTACTGTACTCTAATGGAGGATACAAAAGAATTCATTTAATCACCCATCTTTATTTTCTCTTTTGCAATATAAATAAGACAATCCATGCCCTCATAGGATCAAGTAAGGTAAGATTTGTGAAAGTATTTCATTATAGAAATGTAATTTATCATTTTCCATGATATTCTTGTGAGAATATCACAAGCTTTTGGTATAAAGCACATCCATTGGAAACCACAACCAAAGAAGTTTTCTAAAATTGTATCCTTCAGAAGAATGTACTTGGTCCTATTTATAAGGTATCCCTAAAGAAATAATTGCAAAAAGACTGCATAAAACTAGGAAAGGAAAAAAATCAAAGAATATTGAATTGTCAAAAATCCTTCTTTGTTGCTTACTAATGCCATGCTTAAATAATATTCACTCTGCAATGCACTGAAGTTTTATGTGCCCCATGGAATTCATATTTCAACATCCCAACCCTCAAGGTGATGGTGTCAGGAAGTGGGGCCTTTGGAAGGTGATGAGGTCAGATAGGAAGATTCCTCAAGAAATGAGATAAGAGCTCTTATAAAAAGATCCTCCAAAAACAGAAATGCAGAAGGATCCCTGTCCCTTCTGCCATGATACAACAGAGCAAGAAGTTGGCCTTCTATAAACCGTGAGCCAACACTCACCAGGCACTGAATCTGCCAGGCCCTTGATGTTGGACTTCCCAGGCCCCAGAACCATGAAAAATAAGCCTCTGTTATTTAAAGGCCATCTAGTCTATCACGGTATATTAGACCAGTCTGAAAGGACTAAGCCACATTTCTCCCTTAAGTTCTATACCTTTGTTCCAGGTCTTTTCAGCCCAATTTTTTCTCTCTCTAATTTGGCCATGGTGACCCATTTTTCAGTTTTTCTTTGATCCTACTCTTCCTAACACACACAAAAACATTAACCAAGGGGAAATCAGAACTAAAAGGCAATTAATAGCTAGAACACTTATTTTTAAATTTTTCAACTGGATAACAAAATAGTATTTATCAAATAAGGTGTAGTTTCTCTATATAGCAATGGCTATTGCTGAAATTTTTCATCTTTTGGGGAGGTAGAGGAGAAAGAGTAGATATTTTTATTAATTATTAAATCTGAGCTTATAGAAAATGTAAGAAGCCATATAAAGAATATAGTATTTATTAATTATTAATATGTAATTAACATTAATATAATTTATCCAGAAGTCATCTAGCGTTTTCATATATTTTTCTTCAGGCTTTTCCTATGCAATAGACAAAATATTTGTGTGTATATGATTCAAAATCAGGCTGAAATTATATATGTAGCATTATATCTTAATCTTTAAATTATTATTGTACCATGAATATAGTTTCGTGTTTTTAATTATTTTTATAATTACAATGATTTTATTTTATCCTTTTGTATGAAAAAAACATGTTGTAAATTTTATTTTGTTTTGTTTTGCTTTGCTTTGTCTGTACTGGGTATTGAACCCAGGACTTTTTTTTTTTGGTACCAGAGATCAAACTCAGGACCTTACACTTGCGAGGCAGGCAGTGCCACCACTGAGTTAAATCCCCAGCCCAACCAAGACTTTTATACTGAGCTATATCCACAGCTCTTTTTATTTTTAATTTTAAGAGAGGGTCTTGCTAAGCAATTAAGCTGCTCAGAGTAGGCTCGAACTAGACTAGGCTAGAACTTGTATGCCAAAGACACTCGGATCATGTTATAACTTTTAAATTTTTCTATTGTTTAATGTAATAATAAGAACTACCAGCTACTGAGCTGTTAGTACTTTTGATTCTAATAATAATTTTACTTACATTTTATTCCTACAGCTATGTTAAATCATATGAAACTTCCAGTATCTGATTGTTTTTGAGTTATAGAAAAGGCCATTTCTTATGATTCCAACCTCACACATATTGCTGTTATCATAGAGATACTAAGTTTTACAGGTTAAGTGGCTCAGATTACACAGCATGTAGGGGGAAGTGAGGCCTGGTTCAAATCTTTGATGTTAACCACCACTGTGTTATAATTAGTTACTGAATTGAGGTTGTTATATTTGTATTTTTAAGTAAGTCATCTCCTTTCTGCTTTTATCAACATTCCACCTTTTAATCAAAATAATGCTGCTTTAATTTCTTTGTTTTTGTTTTTGTTTTTGTTTTTTGGTACCGGGGATCGAACTCGGGTCCTTGAGCTTACTGGACAGGCGGTGGAATCACTAAGCTAAATCCCCGGCCCTGCTTTTATTTCTTTATACTGTATAATACCATGATGATTAGGAAGATTCGTTCTTTTCCTATTCACTTGGCTAAGCTCTTCTGTAATTAAATAATTTGAACTACTTCAAAGACTAGCTATGGAAACATCACAGGATACTTCACTTTTTCTAGCTTCAAGATGTTTTCTCTTTATTCTTTTATTCTCCGACTCTAACTCTTCCCACTACCCTCTTCAGTCAGTTATATCTTTATGCTAATAGGATAGGTATGGATGTATTTCCACACAGTATAATGTACAGCCAAGATCACCGGAGGAAGGAGAAAGAAAAGTGACTCATTAAGCATGTAAAATGGGGGCACTTGTACTGCAAAACACTTCGCACAATATAGTTCATTTTCTCTGTAGTTCTGTGAAGCAAAAATTTTCCTTATTTTATTGATAAGAAAGTGAAAACTTATATATATATATTAATTAACTTGCTTGTGAGTAGACAAAACAGAGTAGAGCTAGAATTTTAATACAGATTAGACTCCTGGGCAGGTATTGATTATGTATAAGAATGTTGGACTGCAGTATCTACCTCCCTCAGTAAACACAAACTAAACCTTGCAGGTTGCATTTCAATCATTTTCTAAACACATTTTAAATGTCCTGAATTCTTGCCTGGAAGTTTCTTTCTCAACATAGTGAAACATCATCTTCCAAATGATCTCACGTGTTTCTAGCTCACTTTTCCCGTCTACCAGTATTTTTCTAAGCTGATGTTTTAATGTCAGGCAAGCAAGTTCATTCACTGAACCTGGAGTTATCTATAAAATTAGGTCCATTTAAGTTTTAAACTCAACTATTCTACACATAAGAATCAAAAAGACTCACCATCCATCTAACAAAAGGAAGGATGAATAACAGAAACCCTAAACTAAGAAAAATCAGCACCTCACTGAATATAATCTATTGCAGGGTCATCCGTAAATATATAAAGCGAAGGTCAAATAAAAGAATTTAGAATATGGAACTAAAAAATAAAATATGTCGCATATCATAAGGGAACTACTGCACTATATCAGTTGTTTTTGTTTTGGTGTGATGGATGTGGAGGGTTGTTTTTATTGTTTTATATCAAAGAAAACATTGACTCTGGAAGTGGATAAATTTGAGTTCAGGAATCACATTCAGCCTACTTTTAAATCTCACATTATCCAGGTAAGACAAATCCCATTTTGTTAAGTGTGTTTTTAAAAGCAATATAAAACAAAAGGCTCTTCATCCAACATTTAATCCAACCATTTGTGCTTTCCATAGATATGGAAAAATAGTAGATATATTTACAAAGGAATTTATAATTATTGTGTCTTGCTATATTTTGAGAATCAAAACATAAAGCTTTATGAGAGAAAATGTATTTGTATTTTTATAAGATTTCTATTTATAATGTAACAAAATTTTGTGAATGTACAGGAAAACTACCTTCCCAACATTTAGAAAAGGAAGAGAGGGAAGTTAATGTCTCCCACTGTACGTAAATCTTTTCTCAGAAGAGCTTCTAGCTGACCACAATCAGGGTTGCTACTTAATCCTTGATAGAAGTGAGACCACTCTAACTGAAAAATAAAGGAACAGAGGCTTTCAGAAGATTGAAAATACAGTGTGCTTTCATTTGAGGATGGCTAGAATATTGCCTCTTAAATGAAAGAATACACGTTATCAAAGGGATGTAGGTACTGATTGCTTGATCTCTTAACCTGCTGACATTTCATATTGGAAAAATAAAATTGTCATGAGTGTGAGGCTCAGCTAACACAGGTAGTAATGACACAGAGCAATATGAAACTGTAGAGTATTCATTGGGCAGAAAGTAACTGAATAAAGGAGAAAGCAGATATGGCATTATTTTAAAGGGACACTTCTAAAAGGAATCAGATTTAAAGAGCCCCATGCCATAGAAGGACTATGTCATATCTCCTTTCACAGTCATTCCATCAAGCTGTAAGCAAAAATCTAACTTGCTTTCTGTTGAATGAGACTATTCATGTTCAGTCTGTGCTTAATCATAAAACCATCCGTACAGCCAAGAAATACACAAGTGATTTTATAAGAAAGAAATAGGGAAAAGGATCCTTGGGAAAAACATGACAGGGAGGAATATATTAGCATATTTCCATATAGCATGTGGTGGCTTAAAAGGAAATAAATATGGCTTATGGAGTATAATGGCTACCATCTATGAGAAGGTCATAGGGAAGACTACCCTTTGTGTTTGGTAGGTAATGCTGCTTATTTCTATGAAATAATGATTATGATGGAGTGTAAGGGCCAATATTTATAAACTTAAGTGTATCTCATAAAAGGTAAGTGATAGTAAAGCATGCTAAGTTAAGACATTGGCATTTGAATGTATTTTTTAATATTTTAACTTTATTTGTACATGTTTGTAGTTCATGTAGTTTATAGTCATCTTGGGGAATGATTATACGTGCATATTACAGCATGTTTTTTTCTTTCTTTTTTAAATCTCCTTTCCCTTTCCTCTCCCTCCTTCCCTCCTCTTCCAGTTCCCCTATCCTATTTTTTTTATTCTTGTTGATATTATGTATCTTACCTCATGGGTATGGCATCTAATGTTTACACTAACTGGAATTGTTAGGTTCCAGTACTTGGCATATCTTTATTCTTCTTACTTCACTTTCCTCTCTTCCTCACCCCTCACCCTTGTTTCCTTAGACCACTTCCCTATTGCAAGAGATCCATCCCTTTGTCCCTTTCTATCCATCCTATATCATTTTTTGCTTTTTTGTTTGTACTTTGCCTCACTCAAATGAGAGATACCATACAGTATTTAAGCTTGTGTGTCTAGTTTATTTCATTCAACATTATATTATCCAGGTGCATCCATTTTCCTACAATGCCTCAAATTTGTCATTCTTTATACCCAAGTAGTATTTCATTATATATAGATACCACATTGTCTTTATCCAATCATCTGTTGAGGGGTGTACAGCCTCTTTCCAGGATTTAGCTCTTGTAAGCTGTGCTGATATGAACGTTACTATGCATATATTGCTGTAGTATGATGACTTAAGCTTTGGGGGAAGATTTCTAGAGGGGAAATAGCTGGGTCACAGTTGAGAAATTGTCATTTTGATTTCCATAATGGTTGTACTAGTTTATATTCCCATTTCCTTTTTCACCACAGCCACGCCAGCATTTGTTATTGATTTCTTAATGATTGCCATTCTTTCCAGAGTAGGATGGAATCTTAGCATTGTTTTAGTGTGCATTTCTCTAATGGCCAGAGATGTTGAGCACTTTTTCATATATTTGTTGATTATTTATATTTCTTCTTCTGTGAAGTATCTGCTCATTTCTCTTGCCCATTTCTTGACTGGGTCTTTAATTTTAGGTTGTTTAATTTTTTTGAGCTTTTTGTATATCCTAGATTTATTCCTCTGAGGAGTAGCTGGCAAATATTTTTCCCATTCTGTAGGTTGTCTCTTCACTCTACTGATTAATTTTTTCACTGTACAAAAGCTTTTTAGGATGATATAATTCCATTTATTGATTCTTGATGGTATTTCTTGTGCAATTGAAATTCTGTTTAGAAAATCCTTTCCTACATCTATGTCTTCAAGTGTTTTATCTATTTTATCTTCCAGTAGGTTTAATGTTTCTGTTTTGATATTTAGATCTTTGATCCATTTTTATTCTAATTTAGTATATGGTAAAAGATAAAGGTCCAGTTTCAATCTCTGCAAACAGTTAACCAGTTTTCACAGTACCACTTGTTGAATAGGCTATTTTTCCTCCAACGTATGCTTTGGGCCCTTTTGTCAAAGATCAAATAATTGAATATGTCCAGCGAGGTTCCTGTTTCCTCATTTCTGTTCTATTGACTATGTATCTGTTTTTATTCCAGTACCATGCTATTTCTATCACTATTGCTTTTTGGTTGGTTTGAAGTCAGGTATTGTTATGCATCCTGCTTTGCTTTTCTTGCCCAGAATTTCTTATGCTGTTCTGGATTTCTTCTGGCTTACATGAATTTTATGATTATTTTCTCTAGATCTGTAAAGAATACTTTCAGTATTTTTATTTGGACTGCATTGAATCTATATTGTAGTTTTGGAAGCATAGCATTTTGACAATATTGATTCTGCCTATCCAGAAGCAAGGGGCATCTTTCCATTTTCTGATGTCCTCTTCAATCTCCTTCTTCAGACTACTGTAGTTTTCTTCATAGAGGTCTTTCACTTCCTTAGTCAGCTTAACTCCTAGGTATTTCATTTTTCTTGAAGCTATTGTGAATGGTATTTTTTTTTTGATAATTTCCTTTTCATCCCATTCATTGTTGGTGTACACAAATACCACTAGTTTTTGTATGCTGATCTTGTATCCTGCTACTTTGCTAAAGTTGGTTATTAATTCTAAGAGTTTTTGGTGGTGTTCTTTGGGACTTTTATGTAGTATATCATGTCATCTGCAAATGATGATAATTTGAGTTCTTTCTTTCCGATGTGTAACCCTTTTATTTCTTTCTCTTGTCTAATTGCTCTGCCTAATGTTTCAATACTATGTTGAATAGAAGAAGTGATAGTGGACATCTTGTCTTGTTCCTAATTTTAGAGAGAATTCTTTTAGTTTTTCCCATTACATATGATGCTGGCTACTGTTTTGTCTTAAATAGCCTTTATCATATTCAGGTATGGTCCTTCCTACATGTTTTCTTCAGTTTGCTTCATGAAGGAGTGTTGGATTTTGTCAAAAGCCTTCTCTACATCTATTGATATGATCATATGGTTTTTGACCTTTCTCCTGTTTATGTGATATATTACATTTATTGGCTTATGTTTGTTGAACCATCCTTGATCTCTAGGATGAAACCTACTTGATCATGATGTATCATCTTTTTGATAATGTACTGCAGTCTATTTGCTAATATCTTATTGAAGATTTTTGCATCTATGCTCATTAATGATTTTTGCTTCTATGTTTTGCATCTATAGTTCTCTTTTTTAGTTAGATTGTTATCCAATTTTAGGATCCGGGTGATACTGGCTTTCATAAATGAGTTTGGAAGGACTCCATCCTTTCAATTTCTTTGGAGAGCTTGAAGAGTATTGCTGATAAAATATCCTTAAAAGGTTTTCTAGAATTCAGCAAGTCCTGGGCTTTTTGTAGTTGGTAGATTCTTTATAACTGTGTCAATTTCATTGGGATGTTAAGCAAATTTATTTCTTTATGGGTTAGTTTTGGTAGTTTGTATATGTCTAGGAATCTGTCCATTTCTTCAAAATTTGCTAATTTTTTGGAATATGATTTTTGAGTAGTTACTATTTTCTTAATTTTGACAATGTCTGTTGTGATTTCACCTTTTTCATTTCTACCTGCATTGATGTGAGTCTTTTCTCTCTCTCAGTGAATTTGGTTAAGGGTTTATCCATTGTATTTATTCTTTCAAAGAACCAGCTCTTTGGATTTGTTGAGGGTTTTTTTACAGATTTTTTTAGTTTCAATTTTATTGATTTCCACTCTCATCTTTATAATTTCCCTCCTTAATTTTGGTTTGTGGTTGATTTGTTGTTGTTTCTTAAGTATTTTAATATTTCTCATAAGGTTATTTGGGCTTTCCCTGTTTTCCTAATGTGAGCATTGTTTGTGATGAATTTTCCTCTTAGAACTGCTTTCATAGTGTCCAAGAAGTTTTCTTGAGTTGTATAGTTATTGTCATTAACTTCCAGAAATTATTTAATTCCTTTTTAAATTTCTTCTGTGACCCATTGTTCATTTAGGAGTTATTGGTAATCTTACAGGAGCTTTTCCCTTTTCCAAAATTTCTTCTGTTGTTGCTTTTCATTTTCATTGCACAGTGGTCTGATACTGTGCATGGGGTAATTTCAATTCTTTTATATTTACTTAAACTGGTTTTGTGGACTATTTTGGATAGCTATTTATGTGATCTATTCTGTAGAAAGTACCATGTGCTGCTGAAAAGACTGTATACTCTTTTGCAGAGGGGTGGAATCCTCTGTATATATTATTAAGTCCATATGTTCAAGGGTATGGTTGAGCTCTAAATTTACTTTATTGGGTTTTTTGTTTGTTTGTTTGTTTGTTTAGTTGAGGTATCTCTTTGCAAAAGTGGGGTGTTAAAATTCTCTACTATGATTGTATTAGTGTTTATTTGATCTTTTAATTTCAGCAGTTTTTGTTTTATGAAGATAGGTACTCCAGTATTCAGTACATGTATGTTTGTCAATACTATCTCTTCTTGTTGGATTGAGACCTTCTTGGTCTCTTCTGATCAGTTTTAGCTTTAAGCTTACCATGTCTGATATTAAAATTGCTACTCCTGCTACACCAGGACCTTCAGGGTCCTAGTGCATGAAACGCTGTTTTCCATCCTTTAATTTTTAATCTATGAATATCTTTTTGGATTAGATGAGTTTCTTGTATGCAACAGACTGTTGGATTTTGTTTCTTGATTCAGTCTGCCAATCTATGTCTTTTTTTTTGGTACCGGGGATTGAACTCGGGTCCTTGCGCTTGCGCAGCAGGTAGCGAAACCACTGAGCTAAATCCCCGGCCCAGTTTATATCTTTTAATTGGAGAGTTGAGGCCATTGATGTTAAGAGATAATACTGAAATGTGGTGGTTATTTACTAACATTCCCTTCTTTATCCATTGGTGAATCCTTTGTTTTTCTTTCCCTGATAGTTTTTGTTGATGTTTATCCACTGATCTCACTAATTTGGAGTACTTTTAGTTAAGGTGAAAGTATTGAGAGTTTTCAGAAGATACTTGAGGGGCAATTGCAAAATATGGGAGGAAGGAGGTTTAGTTTGTGATCGAAGGAAGTGATGTGGTTGCCAGAACCTGCTGATAGAGAGAACAATAGAACAGGTAAGATATGGGAAGGCCAAAGGCTTTGGATAGGAAGGATCAAGGGTTAATACTAGAGAAGAAGGAGTAACTGTGGGGGAACTCAGCATGGGAAATTAAAACTTAGGAGGAGGAGTTAGTGTATTTGGAAAAAGAATAAAGAAATATGGTAATAGTATTGCTTTGGGGGTTTGAGATGAAGAAGCTAGATAGGGAATTAAGATGAAGCAGAGAACCTAGACACCTATTAAATCAGAGCCAATGGAAGAAAAAATACACAGCACAGCCACTCCACTATTCTCCCTGTTAAAACTCAAACATTTGTGCAAATGTTCATTTAAAGAAAGAGTATCATGGTCAGAAAAGAAGCTGGAAAAATCATTGCACTGAGCTGGCAGGGCAGAAATTTTCAGAACAGACCAGCTGGTGGGAAATCTTGACAAGAGCTAATGTTCTGTCCTGAGCCTGAAGCCAGACTGTGGGCAGAAATTTCTCCTCAGAAGACCTTAGCCTTTTCTCTTAAGGAACTGATTGGTTGAAAGCCATCGAGGGTAATCTACTTTGCTCAGAATCTACTGATTGAAGTGTTAATTACATTCTAAAATAAAAGGACCTGAGAATAATATCTCATCTGGTTTTTGTGCAAACAACTGAGCACCATAGTCTACTCATATTGGTGTATAGCAAGAGTTGTGGTATAGTGGTGAGCTTAGCTACCTTCCAAATTGATGTGTAAATTTTACCATGTGGAGACATTATATCTGACTGGGTTTTTTTTTTTTCATTTTAGTTTGGTTTTTTGTTTTGTTGTTCTATGGGGATTGCCTATTTGTTTTGCTGGGTTGTTTGTTTTAGCCCTTGCGTACACCTAGTAAAGAAGTACTTGAGTGGCTCTACTAGCTAGCTGTTGCTGCACAGACAAGCCACTGAAATTTAATGACTGAAAACACTAAACATTTATTTGTTTAACAGTTCTGCAGCCCAGTATTTTCAGCTGAGTTCAGTTGGACAGTTTAGTCTCAGATAGGTTTATTCATGTGTCTGTAGTGAGGTTCTGGGTCACTTGAGTGCTAGCTGATTTAACATTGCTTCACTTGGGATGGCAGGTCTCTCTTCTGCTTGCTTTCTTTTCCCATCAGGATAATCAAGCTTGAGCAGGAGATAGTGGTCCCTCAGGGGAGCAAAAGCATGTAAAGGATGTAAGGATGTATCATCCCCAAATATGCCAAGTTGGTATACTGATTATTTCAAGTTGAAATCACTTGAACCGTAACTGCAAAAGGAGTCATTTGGCCTGTCTTTTCCTATATACAATAAACCATGAAGATTCTTTTGGGAGCTGTGTTTTCAGTGTGCCAAGGTGAGAAAATAACCTTACCAGCAACTGGTAATTGGGGCTGCAATGAACGAGAATAAGTAAGCTTGCTCAAGTCACCTTTCTATTCCACAGCTTCTCATTCTCCCATGTACCTCTGAGGGACCTCCCTAGAAATTACTTCCTGTGCAAGAGAGTTCTTCATCCTATCATTTCTTCACAAATTTAGGGTTCTCTGCCTAAAAAGTAAAGTATAAAAACATCTTGATTTATCTGGATTTGGCCATGTGTATGTAAAATTAATAGAACTTTTATGCTTTCCTCTCATTAATCTGACTTGCGTTAATCAGGTCCCAAAGATCTCTCATAAGAAGTAAGGGTGGGGGAGGTGAGTGAAGAGAGGATCTCTCCTTTACACATGCAAAGGCCTTTTGAGATCACTTTCCAAGGACTGGAGAAATGAGGTTGCCTCTTGATTGGAGATGCTACGAAGTTCCATTGCAGAGGACTCGGCTGCCGGAAAAATTGCAGCCACTTTTGCAAGTAACTGTCTTTCACAATTCCTCTCAAGTCTTTCTGAGAATTCAGAGATGATCTCTCCTCAACAAGATTGTCATCCAGTCTGCCAAAGTCTAACACCAAACTTTTCATCCAGGATTAAGTTCTCCTTGCCCAATTCAGTTTGCCATCATTTTGAAGCCATTTAAATTTTCACAAAGACAAAAAGCCTGTCATTTCTGATTTAAATCTTTATCTGGTGTTGGTCATTGTACTGGGAATCCTAGAAAGATGGGCTGGGGATTTAGCTCCTTGGTTCTGCACCTGCTTTGCAAGTACAAGGTTCCAAGGTTCTGAGTTTGATCCCTAGTACCAAAAGAAAAAAAAAAGATAGAAGTAGAAAGGAAAGCAGAAGAATCTTGGTCATACCCTCCACACTAAAGCAAAAGCATTACAGGGCCAGACGTTTAGTTCAGTGTTTCCTCCGCTTGCCTTGCAAGTGCAAGGTCCCAGTTCGATCCCCGGTACCAAAAAAAAAAAAAAAATGGCAAAAGCATTACAGATCTCCTTTTAAAAAATGAATATGTCCCCTTTTAAGAAGAGAGGATTTTAAATTTGCTCATTTTAGGATGTCTTTTTCTCTAAGTCATTATCTCTCAACCTTTTTTCATTCTTGCTTTCTATACATGGAGCCTTTTAGATTTCTTAATTATCACCTTTAATGACACAATACCATAGATATAATAGTGTATCTGTGCTTTGTGCAGAAAAAAGAGTATTATATCTTTCCCTAGCCACCATTTTACTAGCCGGGTTTCACTTCATCGGAGAGAGATTGTTACTATTGAGAATACAAGCTCAAAAGTCTCACAAAAGTGTCTTCTCTAGTCCCCTCCCCAGCCCTGCTCTCACCACAATGCCAGAGTCAAGCCAGGATTTTCCTTTATTCAGCTTTAATCATTAATCAGGGGCTGCTGACACCAGGGAATCTGTCTTCACATGACAAAAAATGAAAAGAGGAAGATATAAGAAAAAGTCAAATGGAATTTCAAAAATAAGATTTTACTGACAGACAAAAGCCAAAGGGAAAGAAATCACCAGTTATGACTGAAGTCTGAATCACTGCTCAGAGTTATCAGACTCAAAAACAAAATCCATGCCTAGTCTTATAGAAACTCATGGTATAAATAAGGGAAAAATAGCTTCTAAGCCAATGCTTCTTGAGCTTTCTTCTTTTGTGTGTGTGTGTGTGTGTGTGTGTGTGTGTGTGTGTGTGCACTCATATAATGAAGCAACTAAGCATAATTTGGGAATCAGTTGGATTTTTCCCCAAGGAGTATTTAGAACTGTACCAGCATCTTTATATCACTGAGTTTGCTTAGTAGTGCTCCCTTCAATCTAATCTCCAGAAGTAATGTCTTTCTTCATATTCCTGTTTTTTTTAATTTTAATTTCTTTGCTAAATCTCTGAAACTGATTGTTTAGGAAATGGTGTAATGAGCAAACCCTCAAAGGCCATGATAAATTTGCACTTCATATTTAACCAAGACAATATAATTCCTGTATGTGTATTTGAAAATATTATACCATGATGTAATAAAAAATAACTTCTAACTGTAGAAAATTAGTACACACATACTCTGATTTTCTTAATGAAGTGATTAAAGCATGATACTAGATCAAGTTTTGAGTACTGGTTCTTTTCCAAAAGTATGATATGGGCCAGGGATTTAGCTCAGTGGTTTCACCATCTGCTGTGCAAGCGCAAGGACCCAAGTTTGATCCCTGGTACCAAAAAATAAAAATGCTAAGTTAGACATTATTTTCCTTCAGGCTGTCATTTTACCTCGAATCAAATTCTTTGCTGAGTTTTCCTGACAACAATATTGTTGGTAATTAAATGTATAGAACAAATTTGATTCAGTCAGTATAAACTATGTCCTTAAGCCATTAAATAATGATTTTCAGTATCTTCAAAGACTGAGAAAATTCTACACCAGAAGACTGAGATTTTATGATTAAACAAGAGTAAGTTGACTGTCCTAAACTTCTAGAAGCATGAAGTTCTCAGTTCCCTGGGCCTAGTGTAAGGAAGATGTTTAGTACATCCATCACGATGTCTACATTTCACTGGGGTTTAAGGTAGGACTTATGAGGAAACAAAAATAGCTCCAATTTGAGTGGGAAAGAAAAGAAGGAAGGAAGGAAGGAAGGACAGAAGGTAGGAAGGAAACCAGGAAAGAAGGAAAGAGGGAAGGAAGGGAAAAAAGGATTAGAAAACCAACAGTTATACTACTGGGAATAAAAATTCCTATGGCTATTTTAAAGGGAAAGGTGTCAGTATTTATCAAAATCCTAATGTGTACATATTTTTTAGCTTAGCAAATGGACTGCTACAAATTTTTTCTAAAGAACTAACAATGGATATATCAAAAGGCTTACTATAAATGTAATAATTGGAGATTTATTTATGATTTTTAGTGATAAGTTCCTAACTGTCCCGCTGCAGGGAAAAATGGTTAATTAAACAATAGCAGACCCAAACATTTCCACACAAGGACACATTTTTTAAAAATTTATATTGCAAAAAAATTATAAGTGAAATAATCTCATCACAGAAAGACAAATATTGCATGATTCCACTTACATATGGTACCTAGGAGAGTCAAATTCATAGACAGGTAGTAGGACAGTAATTGTCAGGAACTGGAAAGAAAAGGGAATGAGAAGTTGTTATTTAATCAGTATAAAGTTTAAATTTTGCAAGATAAAATAAGTTAAAATGGTTAAAACAGAAAATTTTGTGCTATGTACATTTTACCACAGTTAAAAATCAACAACCTAATAGAAATTATATCTCGAAGATGCCTTTACAAGTAGTTTTCATTTCTTTTTTATTTGTGTAAACATTCTACATTCTATATTTCCTACAAAATATTTTCTTTGTAATAAAGGGAGGATCTACTTATATGAAAAGGGAAACAACACCCCATCTTTTTTTCTTGTTTTTAGTATTGGGGATCAAACTCGGGACCTTGCGCTTGCGAGGCAGGTGGCGGAACCACTGAGCTAAATCCCCAGCCCCACAACACTCCACCTTTAGTTAACATTATACTTAGTAGCTGGTAACTCTATGGGATTTTTTTTTTTTAAAAAGGAATTTGATTATTGTCCCCATGGAACGTATTTTCTTACACTCCCTGCCACAAGCCCCCCATGTTTGCCTACAGAAGATGTACATACACCTCCAAAGACCCAGTTGAAGCCCAGCTTCTCTAAGGAATCTTCTCTACATCCTCATTGAGAATTCCTTCTCACCCTCTTAGCACCTGGAATGGCAATAGTAATAGTACCTAATATTATTTAGGTGCTTGATCTGTAACAAGCACTAAGATTAGCGTATTATTTCATGTGCTAAAAATGACACATTTAAGTAAGCGTCATCATCCCCACTACACAAATGAGGAATCTGAGGAAGAGACACAAAATACCCTCAATTTTAAAAGAGATTACAATCCAAGAGCCCACATTCCTACACCGGTTCTGATACCTTTCTCGACTATGAAGGTGGCTGCACTAGTTTTAGTTCTATTCTGTAACAGAATTTTGCACCAATCTTCAGTAAGTTACTATTTTTGAAATATATTTTTCCCCAAGTATTTCCCACCCTATCTGCAGAGATTCTAGGTCTTGAACTCCTTGCCACTGGGGAGAGATAGGATAGATCTAAAAGTAGCTGGGGGAGACTCTTCCAACAGCCTAGGGATTCTGTGAACTCTGAGATAGACAGGATGTTTAGGAAGGCTTTGTGAAAAAGAGTAGGACTTCCCTCCAGTTGTGCCTCTATCCTTTCAATCACCTGGCCTACAGAAAAAGAACAGATGAAGACAAAACTTCAGGAGAGAAGTGGTCCTGGTAGGCATTCTAGAGAGGGGACCTACATCCAATGTCCAGTTTCAGTTGGGGAAAGTCAATGATTTGAGTGGCTGTATAAGTAAACATGACTATGGAGAGTTTCAGAAAAATTACCATGCCCCAGAAGGCCATGAAAACTTTAATTATAGCACTGAAAGAAAGAGAATCTTTGTTCCTGGAGGGGCCAGAGAAGGAGGAGCTTCTCAGTTGTGAACAACATCAGCCTAGGCCCATCACTCAGACTGGGTGACTAAGGCAACTCTCCAGGCCTCTTACTAGGAGAGAGACATGGAATTTTGCACCTTAACCTTAAATATTATTAAAATTCAATATTATTATATATCATCTGAAATTTAGTCTAGTACAATAAAGGTATAGGTGAAACAGGAATTTATCACTACTGTAGCTGGGTAATGGATACTTTCAGGTTCATTGCAGTCTATTTTTGCATACATATAGAGTATTTCATAATTTAAAATTTTTAAATTCTTTCTTTAATAATATCTCAAGGGTCTTAGAAGATGCCAGCAAGGCAGGAAAAGTTACTCTTCCTGTTATTCCTGTGACAGAATGAGGACTGATGAGACCTTTCTAGTTTCCTTGGAGACCCACAAGGAACCCAAACAACTCTATCCTCCTTTCCACTGGGTAGGGCTACATTCTTGTTCTCATTATCTTATGCATTATTCGTCTGTAGGTAGGTGAGGTATCATAAGCTTTTACTCTACCACCACCTTTTCTCCTCTCTTCCTATGTGCAGGAAGGACAAGAGGCAGCATTAAAGCTCTCTTGTTTTGCCCACATTTTGTGAATCTGCACTCTGTCCAAGGCTAATTTTTATAGGAAGTAGAGCCTGCTTCTGGTCTCACTCTTGAACCCAGACCTACTGCAAACAGACTTTGAATGGTTTCTAGTAGTGGTCATGACCTACATTCACCCACACACATATACGTGTACTTTACACTCTCTGTGAGCCACTCTTTGTATTACCAGCTTAGATTCAGTTTTTCACCAATTAACAAAATAAAGGTAAATGTGATGTGATTATATGAGTATAAAATGTAGAATGATGTCAACCATATTTGAACTCCCACTCCACCATTTCCCAGATCTGTGACTTTTGACAGATTTTTAATCAATCTAGCCTTAGTTTTTCCAAAGGTAAAGTGGACATGATGCTACTCATATTATCATTAATGTATATAGATTACTTTACACAGTACCTAGCATATAGAAAGTGTCTAATAAATGGTAGCTGTAATAAATATATATGCCCCCAAATTTGAAGTGACAGACTATAATAAACAGTCCATATCTGGGGACATGATCAAGAAAAGAAAGACCCTTGAGTGGGAAAATACAATCTTCTTTGTGTTATTCCCAGCAAAAATAGTAGGAGGTAGCCCTGGAAGGAAGCCAGAATGGGAAGCTCTGGCTGGCTGATAGTTGAGAGTAAGTTCATTGTAAAAGGGTTATGCCTTTTTCAAAAGCAAGGACACTAAGAATTGGATTGGCCTAGAGAGAAAAACGGGGAGAGAAAATGCAGAAAGGAACTGTATACTGTTGATTGCTTTGCAAACACTAACACACCAAATCTTCATTAAAAAAAAAAAACAGAAACCTTTTCAATATCAATATCCTCAAAGAGTGGGAACTTGGATACAAACTTGTGCAGTCATGCACTTAAGCTTACACATGTATTTGAGCCCTATGAGGTGGCTTTTTGCCCTAGTGTTTGGCCTTAGCAACTTGGAAGCTTCCAAATCATATTTATCAACCTAGCCCTGATCATCCAACAAAATGAATCCCAAGCTGAGAACTTGGCTTATGCCTCAGTTATGCAGACAAATTCAAAAGACACAATGCCCCAAAGACACCATGCAACTCTGCTGAGCCCCTTGTTGCTTGGCTGTGGAGGCCAGTGACATCATCTGACAGAGCAAGACTTGGAAACAAAGCAATAGTCACAGACCTACTTTCTGCCTGGAGGGCACACAGGAATCTTACCATCTCTCACTTAAATTTTTATCAGCTGGCAAAAGCTACATTCATTCTCCCTCAAGAAGAAAAAGAGCTATTGAATTTCCACCCTGTGTCTTTTATATGGAAATCATCAGGTACTTTGCTTTCTTTGAAAAGTTTCTGGTTGCTTTTAGTTATGCACAAAACTTACAGTCCTTCAATTTTAAGTGGAAAAAAAAGGTGACGGGAATAGCTGTTCATGGTATGGATATTCCTATTTCATCTTAAGCATTTATCCTGGTGCTACAGTGTTGGTAACAGCAACAACAACAAAAATCTCGCTGTGAAAAAAAATCGTATTTGAAGGATAAATTAACATATTATCAGCTGACTCTGTTGCAGATAAATTCCTTTGGTGAAATTTTGACAGAGTGAACAGGCTCTGGAATCAAACCCTAGGCCCACTATACACCAGTTCATGACACTACGTGAGATTCAACCACAAAGTTCCAGTTTCCCCATCTGTAATAAGGGACCTGATGATGAAGAGTGTTCTTAATGCATAAGATTCAGGTGAGGAACTTAACAAGGTTCTTCATGTGCAGGGGTTAGTATGATATCAGGCACATATAGGTGTTTGATATACATCAGTATTATGATTAATCATTTCAGAGAAATTACCAAAAAATTTCTGTTTAATCTCTTTTATCCAGTTATATCTACTATACATGCTTTGAGATGCTTAATTTATGTTTCCCTATTCTGACATTTCTTTTGTCGATAAAGTGTTCTAGCTCCAAGTCTTTGTCATTATTGAAATTGTGATTTGTCTTTGGGCTCTGTGTAATAATTATTAACATAGGACCCTTGGTGACTATAATAACATGATAAGTTAAATTTGCAATTATCAGGAAAAAATATTTTTGTCTGCTTATATATTTAAAGCCTTTCTGAAATGTATCAGTCTATTGTTATTCTGCTGTAATATACATATACAAGATGGCTACATTGTAAAAAAGACCACAGGTTAGAGTCAGACCTAAATTTAAGTCCTGTGCCTACAATTTAACAGCCATGTGACTTTGAACATGCAGCCACTTGGATTTTCAGTCTTTTTACCTAACAAATAGGAAATTAAAACAATTACCTATTTTTAAAATCAGACTTTTATGAGATTTTTAGTATCCTGTATGACCTAATTTTGTGTATCAGCTCTTGCTGCAGAATATGAAGAAATAAATGTCCAAAATTTACGAATTATACCCTTGCCTGAAAACGTCACATTTAAACTCATTGCTGTTGTTGTAGGTATTTCTCGTAGTTTCCAGAAGTCAGAGATTTTTCATTGTAAAATTAAAATGATAGGAAAAGGACATGCCACATTTGGACCACAGTCAAGTCTTTCTAATAATGGACAAAAGATGACCAGGTCCCAGGGCCAGAGCCATGTCATTGACAAGTTCATCAAGATCATCATTTTGGAAAGGGAGTTGGAGTCAGCCTTTATCACTATGCAAAGTTTTAAGGAGCTTGTCTTCTCTGTGCTTTCTCTCTGATCTCCTTTGCCTGAATCATTCTCAAGCAAGCTTTCTAACAGTCTTCTCTTTTCCAAGTAGACCCCCAGCAGATTACTGCCTTTAACCATGTCTGTCTTTGTATTCCAGAAAGACAGCTTTTTCCTCCTTCATGTAATGAGTTTTATTGAGATTTGCTTTCTTAGTACAGAAAAGCCTTGTTGTTATGGAACTTTATTAGGAATCTCAACTCTCCTGTGTAAAGATTTTAATTCTTCATAAATGATGTACAGTTTCTAGGAATGTGTCTGAGTTCCACCCCCAACATAAAATGTTGAGAAGAATAAGAACGAGCCTTCCGAGATGACAGATGAATTGCCTTCCAAGACTGGAGAAAATGAATTCATTTTGGGGACAGTGTGTGGCTACTGCTATCACTGCTTCTCACTTAGCCATCCAGCCCCTCCTGTGAAACTTGGAAAAACACTGCATGAAGCAATGAAGGATCTGATCTATCAGCACTGTAACACTTTGAGTGTCAACAATTTGAGTTGGAGAATAGCCCTGAATGAGAGTTGCACTGAAACAGCAAAGTGACATTTTTTGTGTACACCCATGCTGGTGAAGGGAAACATATGGATTACATTCTTACTCCCTAGCTTTAGTTTTCTGACAATGACACTTACTCTATTTTCAATATTTTGTGTCAAATCTGAAATTGAATCACATAAATATTTTTGGAGCCATCACAAAGTACATTCTGCTAGGTTTTGGCACTGCATCTACTTCTTCAGGAGAGACAATTTGCCCATCTATTGTTCCAGGTGGCACAAACACAAATCCTCAAAGAATGTGGAGACAGGTAAATGGATACCAACAATATGGAGTAGAAAATGATGAGCAGAAAATTAGACATAATTCATTTGGACCACATAGAGGAAGTCATGAGTCTGGCCTAGCAAGTGAGAAGCTTCACAGAGATAAGACTTGAAAAGAAATAGAAGAGAGAAGGAAAAGATGAGGTGAGAAAAATAGGATATGCAGAGACATGGATATGTTAGAGAACACGAATGTGGCAAAGATAAGCCTGTTTAATACATGACAGAGAACTGATGGTAGACTGTGAAAACAAACTGCAGGACATCACAGGATAATGCTCCCTTCCACCTTCCCTTCCCCACATCACTATTAGAACCTGGCCCTGCTTCTGGTATGGAGTGTTGTTAATGTTTTCTTGCTAATAACAGTGGATCACATGGAGAACTGTCTGTTCAATAAGTGTTCCAATGAGTTCAACTTCATTAAAAGAAAATGCTATTTGTATATTTGCTTATAATTTGGCAGTAAAAATAATACACACTATCTTAGTCTATTTTCTGTTGCTGTAAGAATACTTGAGACTGGGTCATTTATAAAGAACAGAGATTTATTTCTTACCATTTTCTAGGATGGTATTGGTGTCTTCTCAGCACCTGGTAAGGGCCTTCTAACTGCATCATAACATGGTGGAGGGCACATAGGGAGACAAGCAAGCATTTTAACTCAGGTCTCTCTTCCTATTCTAATAAGCTACTAGTGCAATATGGGTGTCCAATCTTCATGACCTCATCTGATCCTAACTACATTCCAAAGATTCTGGCTTCAAATACCATTAACATATGAATTTATGGATTAAGTTTCCAAGACATGAACTTTCTGAGGACATATTCAAAGATACAACACACATACAACAATAAATGCATCTATTCAAAGCATGACTAATTTATTTAAATAGCTGAGAAATTTAGGGGCTTGCAAGGTACCACAGAAAGAGCACAAGGGTATGCACAGAACAGGGCAGAATTCTGGCTTGGCCAAAAATAGGGGAATAATAAACTTCAGTTTCTTTACTTCTAAATAATCTAGAATTTGAAATGTGGCTATGCCCTTTCTTCAGATAAAAATGATAAGGACAAAAAAGATATCTTCATTTTGCACAATTACATTTCATTATCTTTTTCAAAATGAAATGTAAATCTATATAGAAGTATAGACGGGGTAGAATATAATTCCAAGAATCTGAAAGTAAAAGGATAATATATTAAAATGTGCACAAAGAAAATACGAACACAAGTTCAGAGATTTTAAGCACTAAGATTCTGAATAAGGATGAATAATTTAATGACAAAATATGAAAAAATGAACAATTAAGCTTTTCCTATTCCTTATATGAACAAAGGAATATTTCCCACCCTTTCTTTCCATGCTCTGAAAATGGTAATGTATAAGATGCTAGCCTTACTGAAACATTGATTTTATTGTTGATGAAAGAGTCAAGATACAACAATAAACAAGCAAAGAAATTAATGATATGACCACTTGTGTTATCATTTGTCAGTAATTTAATCAATACTATTTATGCAACAAGGTATATAGAAAAATCAAAGGATTCAACATCACTTTGCTGTATTGAGAATGTGTCTATAAGCAAACCGTTAAAATGAATCATCTTGATTTAATGTCCTTTCTACTCTGATGAAAATTAATGTAAAAATAATTAAAATGTCAGCATACATTTGATTATGCTCACACACAATTCAATTGGTAGTTAAAATGGACAAAAAACCAAACAATGTTTTTTATATGCTACATGTGATTTTTTAGCTTTATTGAGGTATAATTTATATATAATCAAATTAACCCATTTTCAGAGGACAATCTAATGACTTCTTGCAAAAGCATAATACACATATTCAGCATTACAATGAAGACTGGAATATTACCATTGTCCTAAATATTCCCTCTTTCCACTTCCCATTTCACCACTGCCAGCCAGAGGCAAGGACTGATCTGCTTTCTTTTGCTGTCATTTTTTCCTTTTAAAAATGACATATAAACGGGATCAGTCTATAAGTAGAATTTTGAATTCAATATTTCTTTTAACTTGCTTTTCTGAGATTGTGTGTGTTATTACATTTATCAGTAGTTTGCTTCTTTTTGTGGTAAGTGGTATGCCATTGAATACATATAGTTACCACATTTGATTAATCCATTTAACAATTGATAGTTATTCAGTTGTTGCCATTTCAAGGCCACTGTAGATAATGAACAAGTCTATATGTAGACATATGTTTTCGTTTCTCCTAGATATATACCTAAAGTGGAAAGTATAGCCTGAATGGTGGTTTGTGTTTAACTTTTTTTTTTTTTTGCTGTACCAGGGATCTAACTCAGGACCTTGCCACTGAGCTAAATCCCTGGTCAGAGTGTTTAACTTTTTAAGAAACTGCTAAACCTTTCCAAGTGGCTATACTATTTTGCATTATTGGACTGACATAATTCAGCACACTGCAATTACATAGCTCCACTCTATATTGCTATCAACAAGACTGCATTTTAAGCTTTGTTCTGCATTCTGAAATTTTTCTGAGAGTCTAACTCTCAGACGCGTGCGCGCACACACACACACACACACACACACACACACACAGCATAGCTAAGCAATAACCCTTGAGCCTTTCTGTCCTTGACCTGAGGTTTTAAAGTCAGACTGAGCAGTGGAGAAAACAATATACTGAATTTAGCCAATGATTATAGTTGACTATTTTCACTTATGTCATTAGCTTCCTTTGCAAAGCCAGCCTCAGAGCAGAGAACAAAATCTGCTTCTGGACAAACAAGCAAAACTACCAACAAATCTGCATGAAAATGGAAAATGATCTGAAGTAGCTTAGGCTTAAGTGAGCCTGAAAAAGATACCAAAAGAAGGGCTATCTTTGCGAGGAGAGGGGGGAAGAAAAAATGTATAACTGATATTGTGTAACAGGAAGAAAAGGTCTAAAAGAGCAGGGGAATTGGGAAGGGTAAGGGAAGTGAAAAAAAAAATAAAATTAAAAAAAATTACATGCACAGAAAGGCATTGTGACAATAAAAAGGAAATGAAGTACTATTAACAAACATATTTGAAAAATTTAACTGATTTTTCTTCATACAAAGATAAAGTTGTTTAAATTATCACTAATTTACTATAGTTCTTACTTTCATTAATATGCATTTTAAAATATTTAAAGAGTCCTATAAGTCAGAAAAATATTTAGTGGGCATCTATTATATGTCAGTACAAATTGTGTACATATGTGTATTTGATGCTTAGGGAAACAGCAGTGACTGACATATAGCCTCTGTACTCAAGAAATGTCAGTAGTAGCAGATATAAATCAGCAAATTTGCCATAAATGAAATTATATGACACTCCTCACACTTGTAATCCCAAAAGGACATGAATAATTTGTTTTCAAGCAGGACCAAAACATGGTAATAAATTATATATTGATACCTGCAAATCAACTAGTTCCAACCCTTCTCAGTTCCTCCTGCAAACTCTTCATATGTCAAGGCTAAAATAATACAGGTGAACCTAGCATTGCCCACATAGTCTCAAGAGACCATGAAATTTAAACCACAATGGAATACAAATAAGAAGCAACTCGCAAGCGCAAGGTCCTGAGATCAATCCCTGCTACAAAAAAAAAAAAAGAAGCAAAACAATAGTTGACTTTTAGGTCCTTTAAGGCTTTTAAGGTTCAGTTCACAAAGCACAGCTTTGACTGTAGCAGAAAAAAGTTTTATATATCCTTTGGTCCCAGATTTGTTATAGTGGTTTGAATCTATACATTGATACTAAATCCATAAATACACAGATCTATAGTGATTCCTTCTGGATGGAGGGTTATTTGTCTGCAGTGTTATTTATCAAGGCCCACACTGATTGAGTGGAAATTTTTTCAGAAGCACTTTTTCCAACTCATACACTGAAGCCTATTATAGTAACAAAGTAATTGCCAAATGAATGTCTCAGAATACCAACTGCTGATTTTGCAAAACTTCATTCAATTTGAATCCCTTTGAGGAAGCCAAATTATGCCAAGTAATGGAGCATTTTGATTATTACTGACTCACTGGAACAAACTGTGCTGGTGCTTATTTCTATGTCATAAACTACCTGAAAAATAGGCATGGAATAATGTATTAAGTACATTAAGGCAAAGCAAATTTATTAAACACTTCACTGCAGAACAGGTGTGAGAGAAACCAGCAACTGAGGTCCACTGGGCAGGGCAAACCCCTCTTCCTCAATTTCATAACCTTGGAGAATCTTGCAAATGAGCGAACACAAGGAAAAAGACATAGAGCCTTCAGAAGCAGCACCTGGAGCAATAGCTGGAATGTAGTATTCAAATTTTTTGAATGAGTAGCTGTCAAATTGTATTTTCTAGCACTTGTACTGTATCTCCTTATAGTCTTGCTACACTAGTTTCTTTTTACCTTTCCAGTTCCTATAAAGATTTCTCCACTAGGAATCTGGCATCAGTTTTTTAGCAGCTCCATCTTTTAAAGATTCTTTCTTGATCTACCTGACCAAAGGAACCTCACACTCCAGACTCAGTCTCTTTCCTTTTATTTTGTTTCTTTTAGCAGGCATATTATGTGGTATGCTGTTCTTCATTGATTTTTAAAAATTTTTCATTGCTTATGTTCCTGCCTACAAAATGTGAGCTCTGTGGGACTGGAGGAGCCTTGCATAGTTAATCACTGCTGTACTCCTAATGTCTAACTGTGCCTGGCACATAATAGCCACTCAAGTAACATCTGTGGAATAAACAAAGGAGAGAATAAGAGAACATTAACACAAGGAGATAGAAAATTATCAATATCGTTCAAGTTCAACATTTGAGCTGAATAATCTAGTACAGTTTCAGGCATCTTCCCTTTAGAATCTTTCCTTATAATTAGATGACATCATCCTGGGTGTTTCTACCTGATTCTTGATATCTCAAGGCCAAAAGCAGCTTTTTGGGTCAGTGCATTGTCTTTTATTCCCTGCCCAACCTGGGTCAAGGTTTAAAAAGCAGAAGAAAAGGTGAGAGAGAAACACTCATCAAATCCACAGTGCCAATTTTATTTCTCTGATGCCTCTAGTTCATTAGTAGACATTGCATTATTTTATTTTATTTTTTTTTTGTATTAAATTCTTTTATTGGTACATTGTAGGTATACAACACAATCACATTTCTCATTGGGAATTGTACCTTTACATAATGCATCTTGGTTCTTATTTTTTCCCCATTCCTAGCCCTCCCTTCACGCCCTCCACCCTTCCCTATTTACAAAGACTTTATTTCCATTTTTTCCATTTCTCATCATTTTTTCCTTTCCCTTCTTTCCTTGGCTGGGGATTTAGCTCAGTGGTACCACCTGCATTATTTTAATTTCCTCTTCTCAACTGCAGGACTAATATGGCTAATGGCTATTACAAGGCTTAATGAGATGATGCTTCTGTCATGCTGACAGGTGCCATATAAATTTTTAAAAAACAATTAAGATCCTATTTTCTCCTCTTCTTTTTCTTTTTCTGTTTCCAACTCCGGGTCTGAGTTATCATATCCTTCCTTCCACAAATTACAGAAAATCACTACTGTTGTGTAACTGCGGTTTAAATGGGCCCTTGAGGTACACGTCTGCCCTGTAAAGCACAGCTCTTCTCCCTCCTGGCACTGAATCTGACGACTACAATGATACGTTAGTAAATGTGATGATGATGATGGCTGTCTCAGACTTACTTCCTAGTGTCATTATTGGCGGGCATCATCAAGCCTCTGGACCACACCTCAGTCATGGAGGCTGACTGATTCTAACCATGCAAACTGCAATTACACAAACCTGACTGATGACTTTGCTCTTTGTGTTATTTTTATCATTTGGGGAATCATCCAAAGCTTTCATGAAAATATTTTTAGTATATGTGCTGAAGCATGCCTCCATGAATTTTATACTCCACACTCTCTGCCTCCTCCACAGCATTCTGCTAAATTATCAGGACAAGGAAGGCTATGTGCAAAAGGATTACAGTTTGTGTAACAAATTCTGATAACCTCTATGTTGCTATTCACTGTAGCTACATGCAGATAAGGCATCCACTTTCCACAAGTGGGACCCTCAACAAAAATGCAAGGGTAACTTTTACTATTTGCTTGTTGTAAGAAAGCTGATACAGGCACTGAGTGCTGGAGCCTACAGTTTCTTGGTCAGTTTATAGAGTACCAACAAGCTTATCACCATTCTCCAGAAAGCAAAGGGTGGAGGCTCCTGTTTTGTGGTTTACCTTGCTGCTGAGTATTCAGCATACTAAACACTCACTGTGGTCTTCCGAATATACACTTCTGGGATCTCAGTTTCTAAAACACATGAGGTGCCTGCCTAATTCAGGGATTTCAAATATGCTTATCCTTTTTGCCTGGAATTCTGTTCTCCCAAGTCTTTGAAAACTTAATTCCTTCTCATACTTTTGGTATGTGTGCAACTGTGCCTTCCTCCTGAGAAGCCTTCTTGATCACTCAGACTCATTCGATGTCAGTTAGGATGTCTAGACTGCAAACAACAGAATATCCAATTAGAAGTATCTTTGACAATAAAAACTTATTTACCCTCTCCTAAAAAATAAAAATTGTATCTGTGTGTGGCTCTGAATTTACTTAGAGATTCAAAGTTTTGTTAGAGCTTTGGATAAGCTTTCTGCCATTTTCATGGCTTTGACTCATGACTACAAGATGGCTCCCATAGCACCAAGTACTGTATCTTCATACAAGTGAGAAAGAGGGGAAGCGTTTTCTCCTCATGTTTCTCTTTTTATCAAGGTAGAAAATCTTGCCCCAAAGGGTTCCAGCAGATGTCCCCGTCAGGCACCATTGGAGAGAATTTACTTTTATGCCCATAATCTGCGTGCTTGTAAAGTGGGTATTTCACAGTTTTAGTCTCTAACTGAGGTGAATTTTGTTGGCAAGAGATAAGGACTGTGGAGTAGGCACAGGCACTTCCATTTACATGTTCTCATAGCCCACTGTACCTTTCCTCTGTACCTTTTATAACAACTGGCTATATAATTATCCTTGCTCAAACATAAATTCTGTAAGGACACTCCGTCTCCCTTGTTTATCATTATACTCCTATTTTCCTGCACAGTCCTTGTCCTAGATCCAGCTACATAATTTGTGAGACTCACACCAAATAACAATACAAGACTTCTTGTTTAAAACACATACACACACACACACACACACGATAAATTCTGTTAAAAGTATCAAAATAGAAAGTCTTTTTCTTCCACATGTTTTCAACTTACCATAGTATTTTTATTTGCTACTTAATGTTATTCTAAGAAAAATTTAAATTATAGATTATTAGCACACATTTTTTTACTACTGATCTTTATGTTGCCATATCCAGATTCAAATGCAAATATAAGTTGTATCAATCAATATTTATGAGAGAAATAGATACAACACAAGATATACAAATATATATGAATTTAGGAGATTGGCTTACAATGGCCACCCACAGAGTCGGATGCGGAAGAGTACAGAGGGTCTGTCTGCACACTGGAGTCCAAAGGATTTAGTCAAAGGTCTGGAGCTCACTGCAGTGTCCTGTGCAAGTCCATATCAGAAGGCTGATAGGTCTGCAATGGAAGGCTGAAGAGTCTATGCCAGAAGATTGAAGGATCTGCACTGGAAGCTGAAAAGTCTGCACTGGAAGCCAGGAGACGACATCCAAGGCAAAGATGGGAGCTGCTCCAAAGGAACAGAAATGGCAGAGTCCTTCCTCATTTGCCCTTTATAACATCCAGGCCAGGAGCCACACTAGGGTGGATCTCCCTGCGCTAGGGCATGGAACTGTTGAGCTGATTTAATTAAACTTCTCCTAACCAAACTTCTCAAGTTGACACAATCAACCATCTCATAAGTAGAATCATCAAAATTACAGTTTGGATTTCATAGCTCACACATGCATATGCATATTCTTGCCACAATAATAAAAATGTTATATAAAACTAACTCAACTATTTTAATTCATTTCTTAATATATGCCCATTCTACCAATGCTATCTACCTTCAACTTACTAATGAGAATGGAATAACTGAAAGAAAGGTTGCTGTTTTTCCTTTTCTATAGCATCACTTGCAGAGTAACACGACTAAGAAAAGATATAATAGAATCATCCATATTTCTTAGAATATCTACGTCTTTTTTGTTGGAAGCAAGTTGTGTTTTGAATGAGAAATGGTCACTTGGTGCTATCAGCACTTTCACATACCTAGTCCTAGATGTAACATGCTTACTTTGTGCTCACTTGAAGTCTCACTGTCCTCCCACACACCACTGGAACTCTATACTCTTGGGGATCACACATAATATCTGGAAATAGGGCATCTAGGAATGAAGAAGGCACACATATTCCATCTATCTGCTTTGCTTGGGCACATGTTCCATTGTCCCATCAGATTTCACTTAAAAACATGTTTAATTATAAATTATTAAGAAATTCAAGACGACAATAGCAAAGCATTAAACCGAGGGCCCCTTAGAGCCTGAAACCCTGTACAACTACACAGGTTACTCATTCCATGAAGCTGAGTTTTCCAACCCATTTGGGAGCTCAATAAATATCTATTGGATGAACAAATGAATGAATGAATCTCTTTGGCCTTTCTGATAACCTCTATGTTTCTGACATTTCCTGTCAACAAAATGCTCGGGTTCTTAAAACCTTTTGCTGACTGCTGTATCATGTTCAGGAGGAAAACATACTAGGCTCTTAATCGTTCCAGAATAGAGAAATTGGGCCGGGGATTTAGCTCAGTGGTTTCGCCACCTGCTGCGCAAGCGCAAGGACCCGAGTTTGCTCCTCTGTACCAAAAAAAAAAAGAGTAGAGGAATGATCTGGAGAAATGGTAAAATGTTAAAAGACTGGACCAAAGAAAACTCTTTTAGCTTTTAACAATAAAGTCAATAGTCTAAGACACAGGACCCACAAGATTATAGGACATCTGGTGTATTTAGTGCTCCAGAAAAAGAGTCAATAGGAGAAAATATGGAAATTGGTTTGTGCAATTATAAAAGTTGAGAATTCCCACGGTCTGCCATCTGGAAGATAGAAAACCAAGAAACAAATGCAATCAATTCAGTTTTAAATACAAAGACCTGAGAACCAGTGTAGCTGGTGGTATAGCTCACAGTTGAGAAGCCCTAAGAACTAGGGGCTGGGGCAGGGAAGAGCAGTGGGAGCCATTGACTTAAGTTCCACAGTCAGAATGCCTAAGAACCAGGAGCTCCCGTGTTCAAGGACTGGAGAAGATAAATGTCCCAGGTCAAGAAATGAGAGTAAATTGAAGCTTCCTCTGCTTTTTTGCTCTATTTGGGCCCTCAACAGATTGGATAATACCCACCCACACTCACATGGGTAAGGGTTATCTTCATTGAGTATCAATCAAATACTAATTTCTTCTGGAAATATTCTAAAACACATGCTCAGAAATAATGTTAGACGAGCTATTTGGGCACCTTTTAGCCCAGTGAAGTTGACATATAATTTAATAATCACCTTTGGTGATGATTTAATCATCACATCTGGCCCGCAATGTCTGTTGGAGTCTCATTCCAGCCCAATAGGAAACCTAAGGTAGGGCCAACCAACTACACAACTTGATGCCAACTCTATCAACCACAGTGCGAATGGTGATTTCCAGAGTTGTAAACTGGTGGCCTATACCACTGATGAGAACCACAGAAATGACAGAGAACAGAAAGAACTGTCAAGTCTGGACCCTAGCCAAGGGGGCTAATGTTAAGGCAGAAGTTCAATTCATTCAGAAACTCCAGCCTTACATTCGAAAGTGAGATGAACAGCCAGGAGAATCTAACCCATAGGTATGACTAGGTAGGGACATGGACAATACTTACAAAGTTGCTTATAAATGAAAAAAATGGTGAGCATAGGAGTTACTAACGTTTCATGCAGAGAAGGTTTATCTCCCCAACAAAGTATTAACACCTCAAGGGAAAGAGATGTTCTCTGCTGGATTTTCAGACAGAACAAACTAAATTTTCATATTGGCCTCTCTATACTGTCTGAAGGAAACTATTAAACCTCATGGAGTCTTTATTCTTATCTATAAAAGGAGAACAGTAATATCTCCCTCACGGGATCAATGTGATGGCTACATACAAAC